>NC_140010.1:27847808-28116138 GCF_964263955.1 Coregonus lavaretus | reverse complement strand
AATGATTTAGCAGCGGCGGGGCACCGCTGCTAAATGTATAGAGGGAAAACACTGTAAATGTGGGTCGGCATGATGTCAGGGTTAAAGGGTCAGTGGTTGTGAGTGAAGTGAACCCAGTCAGTCCACAGGAGAACTCAAGCCAAATGTCAAAGAGTTCTCAGCTGGATGGATCCAGAACTGATGGGGCCAAAAGGGAGTTTCTGGAGGGAATTACGTAAAAAATACATGGGGCCGGTGCCATTAAAGAAAGGTTCATGTGAAGCACATGCTGTTCGTGTAAAGCACTGCAACAGCTGTCTAAGCTCTTTTACCAGTAATGCATTGTAAGTGCATTACGGATGTTGACGGACATAAGAATGTTGAGTGTTTGATGGATAAAAAAAACACTGTACTTTTTCGTGATAAGATTGTTTTTATTCTACCAGGCTAAGGCTTCAAACAGTGACCCCAGAGGTAAGGCCATAAAATTAAATAGAACACTAATTTAATGCATCTCTATGGTGGGATTCAGCTCCAATAAGGACTACACTGGTCTGGCACCAGATATGAGAGGAGAGTGGATGACATCATTCTGCCAGACACCAGACATGGTCAATACTAGGCAGAACAGACGGCTAGACGGCCATCCAACTGTCCCTGAGTGACCAGGCATACGTTTAACAGGCAATTTACCATCATTTGGAATCTGCAGTGCTGACCTGTCTATATTTCCTTTGCCCTGTAGTGTGTGTGTGTGTGTGTGTGTGTGTGTCTCTCTGTGTGTGTGTGTGTGTGTGTGTGTGTGTGTATATATATATATATATATATATATATGTGTGTATCAGACTGAGCCACAGGTTCTATGGTTCTCTGCTAATCAGTTTAGTGCCGTTGTCTGTTGTGTTCAGATGCAAACCAACCCCCAGAGGAGTTCTGTCTCTCTGGGTAGGGTCATGCAC
Source organism: Coregonus lavaretus (assembly GCF_964263955.1). Classification (NCBI taxonomy): domain Eukaryota; kingdom Metazoa; phylum Chordata; class Actinopteri; order Salmoniformes; family Salmonidae; genus Coregonus; species Coregonus lavaretus. The sequence continues at coordinate 28,115,200 of NC_140010.1, read as the reverse complement.
ATTCATTATTATTATTATTCACAAATGGAGCAGCCTCTAAATAACATGGCAAGCTACAAAATGAATGGGCATTTTGAGGGAATACATTCTGTAATGGTATTCCACCATTTTGTTTCAGTGGGGCAATAGATGCAATATGTGAGTGTGTGTGATAAACAGGTGTAATCCTAATCCAGCATAAAAACAGACAGACACAGATAAAGTGAAGAGATTGGAGGCTTATCAATATCATATGTTAGTAGGGAAGGATAGGAGGCAAAGGCTGCACCCCGAATGGCAACCTATTCCCTATAAAGTGCTACTACAGGTCAAAAGTAGAGCACTATATAGGGCATAGGAAGCCATTTGCCACTAACATCACTTATTCAACCTATTGACATTCTCACCCACCTCATCCCACATCCAACTCACATTCACACAACCCTCTTTTCAGTTTTAAACCTTGGGGTTGTCAAGGCAGCTAAGAGCATCAAAGCCATTTTAGAAATGTTTTGTTACTTGATTGACTGTAATTGAGCTGTATAAAACACCAACAACCTAGCCAGACCAATGAAGGCAAAGGGGACTAAAGCCAAAGGGGGCTTAGGCAATGGCCATAGAGGCATACTCTCCTACATTCAGACAGGATCAGGATTGACAAATTCAGATAACCATCACAAAAATGTTCTAGAAATCCCGGTTTGGAAGATTTCCAGAATCAGGAGGGAATAAGGAGGAGGTACGGATTCCTACAATCAGGAATTCTGGAAAACCTGGGAATTTTGGGTAAGTTAACGGAATTTTGCAACACTAGAGGATTTCCATAGTCCTGCCTCCCCCAAACCAAAGCCCCATAGGTTGTTGCCAGGATCCCGGGATTAAGGAGAGAACAGAACAGCATGTCTCCCCTATAGATAAACTAAAAGATGACTGTCACAGATGGGAGATGATGGTAACTGATCGTTAAAATCTATAGCCACATACTTAACTAACAGTAATATATTATACCTAATATAACCCAATGGTTTATTGAATAAACACCCTGTAATAAACTGTTAATAACGGGTCCGGGAATCCATCTACTATACTGAAAGAACTACATATCTGAAAAGCAGCTTGAAAACACAGGTTGCATTCCAAATGGCACTCTATATAATGCACTACTTTTGACCAAATGGGCCTTGGTCAAAAGTAGTGCACTATATAGGGAATAGGGTGCCATTTGGGACATAACCACTGCATCTAAAAAGCAGAAATGGAAATCTGTAAAGCAGATCAAGACATTAGCAAGAGGTCAAACATTGGATTACGGTTTATCACATACACAGATGTCAATAGGTGGATTAACTAACTGATGCCAGTCTGATATATCTAGCCTGGTTTGTGTAGTGCCTGGTTTATCTGATGCCAGTCTGATATATCTAGCCTGGTTTGTGTAGTGCCTGGTTTATCTGATGCCAGTCTGATATATCTAGCCTGGTTTGTGTAGTGCCTGGTTTATCTGATGCCAGTCTGATATATCTAGCCTGGTTTGTGTAGTGCCTGGTTTATCTGATGCCAGTCTGATATATCTAGCCTGGTTTGTGTAGTGCCTGGTTTATCTGATGCCAGTCTGATATATCTAGCCTGGTTTGTGTAGTGCCTGGTTTATCTGATGCCAGTCTGATATATCTAGCCTGGTTTGTGTAGTGCCTGGTTTATCTGATGCCAGTCTGATATATCTAGCCTGGTTTGTGTAGTGCCTGGTTTATCTGATGCCAGTCTGATATATCTAGCCTGGTTTGTGTAGTGCCTACTACTTATTCAATCTGTTCTTTTAGTAACACTATTTCAAATAGAAGAACACTTCATTTTCCTTTATCTTGCAGTGACTTTGCTATCTCAACACATTATTATCTTACTATTTTAACCATTCTGCTTTCCTGAAACAAATATTTTTGTGTCAACATCGTATGTGGCTGAATCTGCCTTGCTTATGACTATGTGTATGTGTGTAGGTGTGTGTGTGTGGGAGTGTGTGTGACTCCTGCTGGGTATCTGAAAGCCCTCTGTCTGAATGAAGGGGGATTAGCCGTGTGTTTACTCACACTGAATGTGGGAATTAATTGCCCTCTGGTACATGCGTACAAACACACACACACAACCTTGAGTGGGCCTACATTCAACTGCCTTCTCTATTCATCTGCAAGCTAGTAGACTAAATAAGGTTGACGCGATCCCCTGTGGTGTGATGTCACTCAATGTAGCTCCAGAACCACATTGTGCGTCCCAAATGGCACCTTATTTCCTATATAGCGCACTACTTTTGACCAGAGCCCTATATAGGGAATAGGGTGCCATTTGGGACTCAGAGATGCTGCTTGGCTAGCTGTTTCATATCTTCTTGAGCGTTTGTGATACGATGTGACCAATATGTTCCTTCGGAGTGGAGGGCTTTTTCTTACAGGCCTAAATAAATGTAATGGAGCAGATTCAATAAAAACAGCCTCAGAGCTGGGGAATCAAATCACATGAAATCCCACGGAGGGAGCATTCAACCCAGGTCTCTATTCTCCTAGAGGGGATTAAAACAATACAGACACAGGAGACAATTCACTTGTTTAACCCTCCATCATGTGATGGAACACTGCATGTGTGCCATTCACAATATATACAGTGAGGGAAAAAAGTATTTGATCCCCTGCTGATTTTGTACGTTTGCCCATTGACAAAGAAATGATCAGTCTATAATTTTAATGGTAGGTTTATTTGAACAGTGAGAGACAGAATAACAACAAAATAATCCAGAAAAAAGCATGTCAAAAATGTTATAAATTGATTTTCATTTTAATGAGGGAAATAAGTATTTGACCCCCTCTCAATCAGAAAGATTTCTGGCTCCCAGGTGTCTTTTATACAGGTAACGAGCTGAGATTAGGAGCACACTCTTAAAGGGAGTGCTCCTAATCTCAGTTTGTTACCTGTATAAAAGACACCTGTCCACAGAAGCAATCAATCAGATTCCAAACTCTCCACCATGGCCAAGACCAAAGAGCTCTCCAAGGATGTCAGGGACAAGATTGTAGACGTACACAAGGCTGGAATGGGCTAAAAGACCATCGCCAAGCAGCTTGGTGAGAAGGTGACAACAGTTAGTGTGATTATTCGCAAATGGAAGAAACACAAAATAACTGTCAATCTCCCTCGGCCTGGGGCTCCATGCAAGATCTCACCTCGTGGAGTTGCAATGATCATGAGAACGGTGAGGAATCTGCCCAGAACTACACAGGAGGAGCTTGTCAATGATCTCAAGGCAGCTCGGACCATAGTCACCAAGAAAACAATTGGTAACACACTCCGCCGTGAAGGACTGAAATCCTGCAGCGCCCGCAAGGTCCCCCTGCTCAAGAAACCACATATACAGGCCCGTCTGAAGTTTGCCAATGAACATCTGAATGATTCAGAGGAGAACTGGGTGAAAGTGTTGTGGTCAGATGAGACCAAAATCGAGCTCTTTGGCATCAACTCAACTCGCCATGTTTGGAGGAGGAGGAATGCTGCCTATGACCCCAAGAACACCATCCCCACCGTCAAACATGGAGGTGGAAACATTATGCTTTGGGGGTGTTTTTCTGCTAAGGGGACAGGACAACTTCACCGCATCAAAGGGACGATGGACGGTGCCATGTACCGTCAATTCTTGGATGAGAACCTCCTTCCCTCAGCCAGGGCATTGAAAATAGGTCGTGGATGGGTATTCCAGCATGACAATGACCCAAAACACACGGCCAAGGCAACAAAGGAGTGGCTCAAGAAGAAGTACATTAAGGTCCTGGAGTGGCCTAGCCAGTCTCCAGACCTTAATCCCATAGAAAATCTATGGAAGGAGCTGAAGGTTCGAGTTGCCAAACGTCAGGCTCGAAAACTTAATGACTTGGAGAAGATCTGCAAAGAGGAGTGGGACAAAATCCCTCCTGAGATGTGTGCAAACCTGGTGACCATCTACAAGAAACATCTGACCTCTCATTGCCAACAAGGGTTTTGCCACCAAGTACTAAGTCATGTTTTGCAGAGGAGTCAAATACTTATTTCCCTCATTAAAATGCAAATCAATTTATAACATTTATGACATGCGTTTTTCTGGATATTTCTGTTGCTATTCTCTCACTGTTCAAATAAACCTACCATTAAAATTATAGACTGATCATGTCTTTGTCAGTGGGCAAACGTACAAAATCAGCAGGGGATCAAATACTTTTTTCCCTCACTGTAGCTACAGCTACGACACCACCAACGCAATAAACATAGGAACACTCTTAAAAAATCCCAATTACTGCACGATAAACCCAATTTCAACATAAATCATTTTCTTTCACTTGCTCTCTCTATAAATACTTTTACAAGGCTGCCCTTATTAGCCCAGCCGAGTTGCAATTCCATAGTGTAACAGTACCAAAGCCTATAAACTCCACAAAAAGCTCAATGCTGTTTCAACTATGTCGCAACCAGGGCTCTAAATTAAAAAATGTCATTGGTAGCACTGGTGCTCCCAACATAAAAGTTAGGAGCACCACATTACATTTAGCACCAGAAATTAAGATTTTTTAAAATTGATTGAGATACAGCTTACAGTGCATTCGGAAAGTATTCAGACCCTTTGATTTTTTCCACATTTTGTTACGTAACAGCCTTATTCTAAAATGTATTAAATAAAAATCTCATCAATCCACACAAAATACCCCATAATGACAAAACGAAAACAGGTTTTTGGAAATGGTTGGAATTGTATTAAAAAACAGAAATACCTTATTTACATAAGTGTTCAGACCCTTTGCTATGAGACTCGAAATTGAGCTCAGGTGCATCCTGTTTCCATTGATCATCATTCAGATGTTTCTACAACCTATGGTAAATTCAATTGATTGGACATGATTTGGAAAGGCACACACCTGTCTATATAAGGTCCCACAGTTGATAGTGCATGTCAGAGCAAAAACCAAGCCATGAGGTCGAAGGAATTGTCCGTAGCACAGATCTGAGGAAGGGTACCAAGATATTTCTGCAGCATTGAAGGTCCCCAAGAACACAGTGGCCTCCATCATTCTTAAATGGAAGAAGTTTGGAACCACCAAGACTCTTCCTAGAGCTGGCCGTCCTGCCAAACTGAGCAATCGGGGGAGAAGGGCCTTGGTCAGGGAGGTGACCAAGAACCCGATGGTCACTCTGACAGAGCTCCAGAGTTCCTCTGTGGAGATGGGAGAACCTTCCAGAAGGACAACCATCTCTGCAGCACTATACCAATCAGGCCTTTATGGTAGAGCGGCCAGACGGAAGCCACTCCTCAGTAAAAGGCACATGAAAGCCCGCTTGGAGTTCCCCAAAAGGCACCTAAAGGACTCTCAGACCATGAGAAACAAGATTCTTTGGTCTTGGTCTGATGAAACCAAGATTGAACTCTTTGGCCCCAATGCCAAGCGTCACGTCTGGAGGAAACCTGGCACCATCCCTGGGAGACTAGTCAGGATTGAGGGAAAGATGAACGGAGTAAAGTACAGAGAGATCCTTGATGAAAACCTGCTCCAGAGCGCTCAGGAACTCAGACTGGGCCGAAGGTTCACCAACAGGACAACGACCCTAAGCACACAGCCAAGACAACACAGGAGTGGCTTAGGGACAAGTCTCTGAATGTCTTAACTTTTAACAAGGCACACCTGTTAATTGAACTGCATTCCAGGTGACTACCTCATGAAGCTGGTTGAGAGAATGCTAAGAGTGTGCAAAGCTGTCATCAAGGCAAAGGGTAGCTATTTTGAAGAATCTAAAATAAATAATATATTTTTTATTTGTTTAACGCTTTTTTGGTTACTACATGATTCCATATGTGTTATTTAATAGTTTTGATGTCTTCACTATTATTCTACAATGTAGAAACTAGCAAAAATAAAGAAAAACCCTTGAATGAGTAGGTGTGTCCAAGGTTTTGACTGGTACTGTATGTAAATGTGATATTCATTATTTATTTGTGTGCAAAAATGTCTAGAAACTTGTTTTTGCTTTGTCATTATGGGGTATTTTGTGTAGATTGATGAGGAAACAAAACTATTTAATCCATTTTAGAATTAGGCTGTAACTTAACAAAATGTGGAAAAAGTCAAGGGGTCTGAATACTTTCTGAATGCACTGTATATTGGGCCTATTTTAATTCTAGCTACTTTTGAAGCACCTGTTGTGCCCTAGAAACAAATATGTAACACTGTAAAGACATTCATTTATTATAAAAGCTAAAATGCTGATACAAATACTAGTCAAATCAAAATAAAATAAAATGTTATTTGTCACATACTTTGTAAACAACAGGTAAACAGGTACAACAGGTAAACTAACAGTGAAATGCTTACTTACAGGCCATTCCCAACAATGCTGAGAAAAATTGAAAATAATAACACCAGGAATAAATACACAATGAGTACGATAAGTACCAGTACCAAGTCATTTGTGGAATATTAGGTGTAAAAGCACTATTTTCCTGTGATGCATTACATTGAAAATTGTACACTGTCTCTTTAAAAATGTAAGGTTTGTGATGATGACATGCAAGAGATCTGTCATTCATTCATCACTAGGATCATTGATCTCCTGAAGAAGATATCCCTTTTCCTTTCATTCTATGCCCCCAAATGTTTTAATATACTGGTAAAGTTACCAGGTTGTTAGAGAGCTAGCCAATGAGGTAACATGACTGAATAAAGTGTAAACAAATGGTTAACGACGTGCAAGTAGTTTTAGAACTGGGTGGAGGGAATGGTGCTGTCATTCCACAGTATGATTAAGTCGACAGAAGTCAGTCATGGTTCTCAGGGTGGAGGAAATGGCTGACTTCTCCCCTGGGTTTCACGAAGCTGCTGGCAGACTCATTTTACGCTGCACAGTTAAATTGAAATTTCTGATGGGCCGTAGTTTTGAAAGCAAAGGCAATTACAAAATGAATTCCGCTGTATATTTATGCAGCTGCAGGTTTGTTTTCCTTCTCAGTAAAGCGGTCAAATGAGCGATGGAAGATTTTATAGCTCTGAGAGGAATTAAAAATAATATTCTGGCTTTCTCATTTTGAGACGGACTAGGGCAGTTTAGACAGCACATCACCCCACTTGGTAGAACAGGGTATGACTGTCCACCATGATAATAATATCATATACAGTGGGGGGAAAAAGTATTTAGTCAGCCACCAATTGTGCAAGTTCTCCCACTTAAAAAGATGAGAGAGGCCTGTAATTTTCATCATAGGTACACGTCAACTATGACAGACAAAATGAGAATTTTTTTTCCAGAAAATCACATTGTAGGATTTTTTATTAATTTATTTGCAAATTATGGTGGAAAATAAGTATTTGGTCAATAACAAAAGTTTCTCAATACTTTGTTATATTCCCTTTGTTGGCAATGACACAGGTCAAACGTTTTCTGTATGTCTTCACAAGGTTTTCACACACTGTTGCTGGTATTTTGGCCTATTCCTCCATGCAGATCTCCTCTAGAGCAGTGATGTTTTGGGGCTGTCGCTGGGCAACACGGACTTTCAACTCCCTCCAAAGATTTTCTATGGGGTTGAGATCTGGAGACTGGCTAGGCCACTCCAGGACCTTGAAATGCTTCTTACGAAGCCACTCCTTCGTTGCCCGGGCAGTGTGTTTGGGATCATTGTCATGCTGAAAGACCCAGCCACGTTTCATCTTCAATGCCCTTGCTGATGGAAGGAGGTTTTCACTCAAAATCTCACGATACATGGCCCCATTCATTCTTTCCTTTACACGGATCAGTCGTCCTGGTCCCTTTGCAGAAAAACAGCCCCAAAGCATGATGTTTCCACCCCCATGCTTCACAGTAGGTATGGTGTTCTTTGGATGCAACTCAGCATTCTTTGTCCTCCAAACACGACGAGTTGAGTTTTTACCAAAAAGTTATATTTTGGTTTCATCTGACCATATGACATTCTCCCAATCCTCTTCTGGATCATCCAAATGCACTCTAGCAAACTTCAGACGGGCCTGGACATGTACTGGCTTAAGCAGGGGGACACGTCTGGCACTGCAGGATTTGAGTCCCTGGCGGCGTAGTGTGTTACTGATGGTAGGCTTTGTTACTTTGGTCCCAGCTCTCTGCAGGTCATTCACTAGGTCCCCCCGTGTGGTTCTGGGATTTTTGCTCACCGTTCTTGTGATCATTTTGACCCCACGGGGTGAGATCTTGCGTGGAGCCCCAGATCGAGGAAGATTATCAGTGGTCTTGTATGTCTTCCATTTCCTAATAATTGCTCCCACAGTTGATTTCTTCAAACCAAGCTGCTTACCTATTGCAGATTCAGTCTTCCCAGCCTGGTGCAGGTCTACAATTTTGTTTCTGGTGTCCTTTGACAGCTCTTTGGTCTTGGCCATAGTGGAGTTTGGAGTGTAACTGTTTGAGGTTGTGGACAGGTGTCTTTTACACTGATAACAAGTTCAAACAGGTGCCATTAATACAGGTAACGAGTGGAGGACAGAGGAGCCTCTTAAAGAAGAAGTTACAGGTCTGTGAGAGCCAGAAATCTTGCTTGTTTGTAGGTGACCAAATACTTATTTTCCACCATAATTTGCAAATAAATTCATAAAAAATCCTACAATGTGATTTTCTGGATTTTTTTTCTCAATTTGTCTGTCATAGTTGACGTGTACCTATGATGAAAATTACAGGCCTCTCTCATCTTTTTAAGTGGGAGAACTTGCACAATTGGTGGCTGACTAAATATTTTTTTCCCCCACTGTAGATACTATAGTGCCATGGACATGAGTAGATCACATATGGGTCAAATATCAATTCCTTCATCAGCCTCTTTTATGACATTAGCCCTGAACTACATAGTAGAAGTTATACTAGGGGCATAGAGATATGGTCAAAAGGAGTGCACTATGTAGGGAATAGGGTGTCATTTTGGACACAGAACAGGATAAAGGCGTCCGCATGCTTCCCAGCCGAAACAGTTCGGTAGAATATGTGGACACCCCTTCAAATTAGTGGATTAGGCTATTTGAGCCAAACCGGTTGCTGACAGGTGTAGAAAATCGAGCACACAGCCATGCAATCTCCATAGACAAACATTGGCAGTAGAATGGCCAGTACTGAAGAGCTCAGTGACTTTCAACGTGGCACCGTCATAGGATGCCACCATTCCAACAAGTCAGTTCGTCAAATTGCTAGAGCTGCCCCGGTCAACTGTAAGTGCTGTTATTGTGAAGTGGAAACGTCTAGAAGCAACAACGGCTCAACAGTGAAGTGGTAGGCCACACAAGCTCACAGAACGGGACTGCAGAGTGCTGAAGCGCGTAGCTCGTAAAAATAGTCTGTCCTCGGTTGTAACGCTCTCTACTGAGTTCCAAACTGCCTCTGGAAGTAACATCAGCACAATAACTGTTTGTTGGGAGCTTCATGAAATGGGTTTCCATGGCCGAGCAGCCGTACAGAAGCCGAAAATCACCATGCGCAATGCCAAGCGTCGGCTGGAGTGGTATAAAGCTCGCCACCATTGGATTCCGGAGCAGTGGAAACGCGTTCTCTGGAGTGATGAATCACGCTTCACCATCTGGCAGTCCGACGGAAGAATTTGGTTTTGGCGGTTGCCAGGAGAACGCTACTTGCCTGAATGCATAGTACCAACTGTAAAGTTTGGATGAAGAGGAATAAGGGTCTGGGGCTGTTTTTCATGGTTTGGGCTAGGCTCCCTGAGTTCCAGTGAAGGGAAATCTTAACGCTACAGCATACAATGATATTCTAGGCGATTCTGTGCTTCCAATTTTGTGGCAACAGTTTGGGAAGGTCCTTTCCTGTTTCAGCATGACAATGCCCCCATGTACAAAGCGAGGTCCATACAGAAATGGTTTGTCGAGATCGGTGTGGAAGAACTTGACTGGCCTGCACACAGTCCTGACCTCAACCCTATCGAACACCTTTGGGGTGAATTGGAACGCCAATTGTGAGCCAGGCCTAATCGCCCAACATCAGTGCCCAACCTCACTAATGCTCGTGGCTGAATGGAAGCATGTCCCCGCAGCAATGTTCCAACATCTAGTGGAAAGCCTTCCCAGAAGAGTGGAGGCTGTTATAGCAGCAAAGGGGGGACCAAGTCCATTTATTAATGCCCATGATCGTGGAAGAAGATGTTTGACGAGCAGATGTCCACATACCTATGGCCATGTGGTGTGATGATATTTTGTGATGTTTTTGTTTGTTTTGCATGAGGGCTTTTTTGGCTGTTTGGGCACACACATTCTTTTCTGGAGGCAAGCAGAATTTCAGAGCTGAAGTCTACACCACTTCGTCGGTGATTGGTCAATAGTAGGGATTCTTTAATAAAGTCTGTCATTCAACGAGAAACGACTAGTTTTCATGCACATTTCTTTATTGAGAAATATTGTACCAAACATCTTAGATGTAAAATTGCGCGACTAAGATCTCCTCGGCAAAAACGTCAAAATTAATGACAGACTTCTTGAGATGTTTCAGACTATTTTGAGGAAGTGTATACTGGCTACGGCGTCTGAAAACGGACAAACAGTACTATTGCCGTTTTTCCCCCCCTTCATTTTCAAGCGAAGGTCTTTTAAGGGAGTATGCGAGCACACTTGTTCGGTTCGGCTAGCCGCCAGCCGTCCAGTATTGAGTAACAGATATATAAACAGTAATTCTATTGCACCAGTTCTGCTTGACATGTGCAGTACCCCTTGGAGCATAGTGTACAATAAGTCAAGTTTAACTGACTACATATAAATCCCTAAAAAGAAAGCAATCCAACTTACACACATCTTCAACTTACAATAGATCATATTATTTTACAATCAAATCAAATACTTCCATGGTGTAATACTCTGTGCCTCTACTTCGCAGTGGCATTTTTTCCAAAGGCATAATGATTTTCAGAAATCGAATAAAGCCTACGTTCAAAATGGCACCCTATTCACTAGATAGTGCACTACTTCTGATCAGGACTCTGGTCAAAAGTACTGCACTATATAGAGAATAGCGTGGCATTTGGGACACAACCACATATCCAATAGCAAGTTGTAGGTTTGTGATGATACATCTGCTTATGATTAATGTCTTCGTGGGGGGCAAGTCTTTCACAAACCTCATCTCCCCTCAAGAGATGCACAGTACAACAAAACAATGGCTGCTGTAACTTCAAAAAACAATACCACCTGTGACCCGACATGACGCTGAAATAGCACTGAAGAGCCAAACACAAGCAAAGATTAAACAGATCGCGTCAGCGGTTCTGATGCAATGGGGTCATGAACACACACGATGTCCCTGACTATGTTTATTGAACGAGTGCTCCATGGTATTGCTAGTCTCTTAAGAGCCGCAGTGCATAGTAATGCTATTCACTTCTTCACACGTCCTCTCTCTAGAACTATATCCAAACCTTAACACTGTGGCAGCACAATTCATTATACATCAATACTACATGCAGTATTAATAAATCTACACACATCTGTGAGTAGAGGGACATGTGAAATAACACCCAGGATAACTGTATTCACTCTGGCTAGGGAAATCATCCCAGGTTATTCATCTGTACTGTGCTCCAGGCCATACAGTCCTACAGTGGAATACTGAGGCTTCATCCCAAATGGCACCGTATTCCCTATATAGTGCACTACCGGGGTACATAGGGACCAGGCACATAGGGATCTGGTCAAAATTAGTGCACTATATAGGGAATAGGGTGCCATTTGGGACACACCCCTACAGCGGAATACTGACTACTGCAGTGGATAGAGGGCCCACAGGCTTATGGTTTTTCATCACAGCCTTTAGTGTGATGTAAAGTACTGTCACTGCAGTGGCCCCTGTGTTCACTATGGCATCACAAGGACACTGACTATGAATGAATACATAGTAGGAATAAAGATGGTCATACATAAAATCGTGTATTGACAATTGCTGCAAAACCAATTTCCTCAGGGACAATAAAGTTGAAGTCCCAGACCAGTCTTGGGAATGGTGTGAGATGATTGACAGACGTCAATCCTAAAGGAAAGTGAACAGAGTCAGCCTGAGGATAAGTTTCTCTATGTTTGCGTCTCAAATTACACCCTTATCCCTATTAAGTGCACCACCTTTGACCAGTGCCCAAGTAGTGCCTATTCCCTATAAAAGTCTAAGCAAACTATGTAGGAAATAGGGTGGCATTTGGGACGCATCCTATGATATGAACATGTAAGAGACGGGGGAAATAGATCAGGAAAGAGTACGAGAAAATGTTAGAAATGTTGCCTTCCTTTCCCACCAGGAACAAGGTAATCACCAGTGAGTCCCAGTCAGTAGAGTGGTGACATTTAACTGCCATTCATTCCTGTGCTTGTTTTCCTGGGGTGAGGGGTGATGGCTGGACTAAGACACACTTCAGAGTATATCAGCCTTCTATACTGAGAGTATATCAGCCTTCTATACTGAGAGAATATCAGCCTTCTATACTGAGAGAATATCAGCCTCTATACTGAGAGAATATCAGCCTTCTATACTGAGAGTATATCAGCCTTCTATACTGAGAGTATATCAGCCTTCTATACTGAGAGTATATCAGCCTTCTATACTGAGAGAATATCAGCCTTCTATACTGAGAGAATATCAGCCTTCTATACTGAGAGAATATCAGCCTTCTATACTGAGAGTATATCAGCCTTCTATACTGAGAGAATATCAGCCTTCTATACTGAGAGAATATCAGCCTTCTATACTGTAGCTACTCAGTGCTAGGATATAGAATACATATAGATGAAAGTGAGTGATGCAGCATCAAAATGTAGAGGTACTGTATCTGCAACAATGTTTCTCCTAGCATTACTCCAGCACGGCAAGGCACAGCAAGATACTATTCTCCCAGGAATTAGTTCTTCAACATCACTGAGGCTTGAAGCTGGAATCCATAATGGTGAAACAGTCACATCCGTTTGCGATATTACAACAATGAAGAAGTTACTGCAAACCATGAACACTTTTTTCCCCCTTGGCTATCATTGCACGCGTGATAGCAGAGCACAATATGAACTGACATTTTTCACCATGCTGTAAGACACTCCTCATCTCGGCAACAAACACAACAGTGGTGGGGCGGCCAGTGGCGCTGTTTCCCCCTAATGCAGATTCCATTTTTAAATTATGGTCTGTCTATAACAGAAGGATAAAACCAAACTGCCAATCAGAAGTGCTACTTAATAGTGCTTGATAGTGGTATTTATAGTGGTATTACTACCACTCTTAAATCAGACCTGGGTTCAAATAGTATTTTAAATAACTTGAGCTTGATTGAGCTTGCCTGGGTTAATGGACCAATAGAATAGTCCCACAATGGCAACCCCTGCCCATCTGGCACTCCTGGCAGGCTAGAGACAATGGCCAAAGTATTTGAAAGATTTTAAATAGTATTTGAACCCAGGACTGCTCCTCATAGCGTGATAGACCCTTGGCCACCTACCTGTCGGCAGAGGGAGGGCGTCCGTTGGTATTGCGGGCTTTGCCGACTTGTGTGTAGAGGGAGGAGTCTTGGTGGTGGTCGTCTCTGGGGCTCTGGGGCCGGCTGTGCCCGCTGTCCAGGGACATGTCCAGGGGCCCGATGCCTGCGTAGGGGTGCTCCTCATCTCGGCTCAGGTTGACATCAAGGATCTCAGCGTAGTCCCTCTCCCGTGCCTGGCGCTCCCGCAGCTCCCGGGTCTTAGCCTGGATCCTGGAGGAGAGAGAGAGAGAGGGAATGTTTAATTATAGATTCCTCAAAAAGAAAACTGTGGATGTGTCCCCAATGTCACCCTAGTCCAGAGCCCTATACAGAGAATAGTGCCATTTGAGACACAACCTACGTTCACATTCTAAGTTCACAGGCAGCTGCTCTCCTCTCTAGAACACTTAAGATGTCTTTTAATAAACCCTCTCCTTGTGGAAACCTTCCACTGCTGCAGTGTAGTACTTAGACAATCTGTGGAGGTCTAGGAGTAGGCTACCTTGGGAAAAGGTGGAGAGGCAGAAACTTCTACCTAATCAATGTCTGATCTGTAATGGCAGAGTTCCTTTCCCAAGGATCAGTTGGGAGTTACAATTCCTCCGGCAAAACACATATTGATTGGTCAAGGCCAGAGGCTAGAGAAAATCCACCTATGATTGACTGATTGGATGAATTTACTCAGGTGAGGGTCAGGGACCAGGGCCTGCACTTCACAGCTTGACAGAAAAACATAATTGTTTTGTGCGTTCCAAATGGCACCCTATTCCCTATATAGTACACTAGGCCTGGTCAAAAGTAGTGCACTATATAGGGGATACACACACAGGCAAGCATCTGTCTGGTGAATCAACTGTCTGGAATATAAAGTGATCAGATCTTTCTTCACAGGCTTATGTGTCGCTTAACCCACAGGACCTTCCATCCGGGTTTCCTTTCATTCAGCATGTTTTATCATTATTGTGTAGCTATTAGTTGCCACCAAGGGACATTATCATTACACAGTGGACACAATGGCACATTGTTCTGTGTGGAAGCTGAGGAAAGGCCACTCATCAACCCTGGTTCTTGTGCTATCACCCCCCCCTTCCCTAGTATAAAACCCCTTATAGCTCCAATACTCTCTGCCAAGTAGAGATATTCCCATCTCTCATCAGGGCCAATCATTAAGACCTCAGAGGGCTTCCTCACAGAAACATGTCAGGGCTGAGACGATTGTTTGGTCCAATAGTTCATCTAGACCTTCTTCCTGGCTGGCCCTCAGGCTTATGACCCGTGTTGGCACTAGGCATTATCTAGATAGAATCTCTCATTGAAGGGTGCTGAGAACAATTAGCATTTTTGTGGTAGAAAGTAAACAGAGGTGGAATTTGAGGAGGCTTTTTCTGCTGTAGCAGTGCTATTTTTTTTTTTAGAAGATGGAGGGATTGAGATTGTACTGGCTTTCATGTCAAGGCAGCTGCTGTTGTAAGGAACCAATTCAGTCGGTAGGTCTAGCTAGCCTGCTTAGGAAATAGCATTGGCGACCCCTCCACCTCCTCTCCTTTCCATGGAAAGGCTGCTGAGCCAAACACAGCAAGGGAGCAGATTGCTATGTCTGCCCTTATCTTATCAGCAGCACCGTGTTTACCATCAGTAGCCTACTAAACTCCCCCAACACAAATCTTGTTTTCCCCCGGTTTAAAGCTAGATCTCAAGGGCCCATTTCCTTCTGGTAATTTAGATATTCGCTGAGTCTACAAACAAGCTTTAGCCTGTGTCTGCACTCAGGGCAGGCTGCAGTGCTAACATGTTATAAGAGGCATATGTTTCTATTAAGATATCCTCAAAATATTCAAAAGATGGCTCAGTCTACTCAACTCAGCAACTGCCTGGAATCTGTGATGAGCTCTTTTCAAACTCATCAGGAAATATTATTGCCTTTTTGGATAAATATTTTCACCTATAATGACTTCATTTAATTTCACACTTAAATGGGTAACCTGTTTCCTTGACGTATTATTTCATTATGTGGCTAATGCACATTTCTTGGGGCATATGTAAATTTCTCAGTTGAGTGCTAGATGAGGCAAACCTGTCTGTCCTCCTTTCCTTTCCCTTGTTCCCGGCAGTAAAGAGGACCAGAGAGAAACGAAGGGATGATAATTGCTAGTTGAAAGGATGATAATTGGCTAAACTGTAATTATGTGCTCGGTGAGGTACTCCCTCCCTGCAGTTAACATGAATACCTTAGCTGTTCACCAGGTAATGGTTTGTAGAGAGAGATGGGGGTGTAGGTAGTTAGCACACTGGGAATACAAGGGTTTCATCTGGATAAAGAACGAAGCAGCATTACTGATGATACACCCATATGGACTTAGTGTACCTAGAGATCCATCTAGAGATTAGTAATGAATGTGATCAGAAATGTACAGATGACATATTAGATACTGTGTTTGTTCCATTGCTGTGCTTAATACAGAGACCAATTTATCAGAGTGATGGAGACAGTAGGTCTACAGTAGTTGATGCTATCACAAGTCAAGTCCGATTTATTTATACAAGTGTTTCCAATAGGTTTGATCATAATGCTTTTTCGGTGTCTCAATTCTCAGTCCTTCATGCCAAGATCAATAGCATAAGTATAGTATTGACTTATGATATACATAAATAGTGCATCCATTCCCCTTATTCCTTTCTGAATCCATAATTTGCAACATTTATTAGCCGAGAGCCGGAAGCAGAGAGAGCCATTTTGTTGATGACGTGATTTCATAATGACAGTTCCTTTGATTTGGTATCCATGTCCAAGTGATTGGCTGTGCATCACGGTAAGGACAGCGTGGTAATGACATGGTACGTAGAAATGGAAGTGTTGTGATGAATGTTATGATTGCTACCCACAGTCAGGGCTCTAGATATCTGGGCTTGAAAATAAGCTCTCACGTTGTCACTGATTGCCCCCAAACCTTTCGCTCCTCCTTCAATAGAGGGTAAATCAAAGGAAACACTCTGTGCTCCAGTAGGGTGGTGTAAATCAAGCACCAACCACACACACCCTCTCTCTATTATTTGCCTGCGCGTCCCAAATGGCACTATATTCCCAATATAGTGCACTACTTTTGACCAGGGCCCACTATATAGGGAATGGGGTGCCATTTGGAACGCACGCCCTGTCTCTAGTCTATGTGTGGATGTAGCTATTAGTTGACCTATGGGATCACAGAAAAGGATGGGGGTCATTGCCAGGGCAAGCAGAGCAGAGCAGGCTCTTTCAGTGAGGTGTCCTAATACGCTGACTTCTGACATTTCTATAGCTCTGGGTGGAAACAGAAGACCTTGGTCGTGTTCCCCTGCTCAGACTTTGCACGCAATGGTTGCGTTCCACGTGAGAGGCCGTGCCGTTGGGCAGCAAATTGCTATAACATTTGATGTGGTTAGCAGATACCTAAAATACCTATCCAAGCACTGTACTGTAAGATCTGGCATGTGTCAGCAACGTCTGAGCAGGGGAACACGACCTGTGTGACTGACAAGGAAGCCCTAGCTTCAGTTTTGTTTTGCATCAATGGTACATTTCAGTGACAGCAGTGTCTTGTACAATATCCTATTAGCATAATTTACAGTCCAGAGACTATAGTGAAGCACTGCTAGAAAAACAGTTTTGCTTTTGAGGAATCCTTGGTTGTCCCAAATGCAACAGTCTTGGAGAGGAAACAGCACAGTCACACAATAATATTTCAAAAATAGGTGAGATCACAATTTTCTGTTGAATTTCATCAAACCAGTTATTACTCAAAATTATAGCATACAGTGGGGAAAAAAAGTATTTAGTCAGCCACCAATTGTGCAAGTTCTCCCACTTAAAAAGATGAGAGAGGCCTGTAATTTTCATCATAGGTACACGTCAACTATGACAGACAAATTGAGAAAAAAAATCCAGAAAATCACATTGTAGGATTTTTAATGAATTTATTTGCAAATTATGGTGGAAAATAAGTATTTGGTCACCTACAAACAAGCAAGATTTCTGGCTCTCACAGACCTGTAACTTCTTCTTTAAGAGGCTCCTCTGTCCTCCACTCGTTACCTGTATTAATGGCACCTGTTTGAACTTGTTATCAGTGTAAAAGACACCTGTCCACAACCTCAAACAGTCACACTCCAAACTCCACTATGGCCAAGACCAAAGAGCTGTCAAAGGACACCAGAAACAAAATTGTAGACCTGCACCAGGCTGGGAAGACTGAATCTGCAATAGGTAAGCAGCTTGGTTTGAAGAAATCAACTGTGGGAGCAATTATTAGGAAATGGAAGACATACAAGACCACTGATAATCTCCCTTGATCTGGGGCTCCACGCAAGATCTCACCCCGTGGGGTCAAAATGATCACAAGAACGGTGAGCAAAAATCCCAGAACCACACGGGGGGACCTAGTCAATGACCTGCAGAGAGCTGGGACCAAAGTAACAAAGCCTACCATCAGTAACACACTACGCCGCCAGGGACTCAAATCCTGCAGTGCCAGACGTGTCCCTCTGCTTAAGCCAGTACATGTCCAGGCCCATCTGAAGTTTGCTAGAGTGCATTTGAATGATACAGAAGAGGATTGGGAGAATGTCATATGGTCAGATGAAACCAAAATAAAAACCTTTTGGTAAAAACTCAACTCGTCGTGTTTGGAGGACAAAGAATGCTGAGTTGCATCCAAAGAACACCATACCTACTGTGAAGCATGGGGGTGGAAACATCATGCTTTGGGGCTGTTTTTCTGCAAAGGGACCAGGACGACTGATCCGTGTAAAGGAAAGAATGAATGGGGCCATGTATCGTGAGATTGAGTGAAAACCTCCTTCCATCAGCAAGGGCATTGAAGATGAAACGTGGCTTGGTCTTTCAGCATGACAATGATCCCAAACACACCGCCCGGGCAACGAAGGAGTGGCTTCGTAAGAAGCATTTCAAGGTCCTGGAGTGGCCTAGCCAGTCTCCAGATCTCAACCCCATAGAAAATCTTTGGAGGGAGTTGAAAGTCCGTGTTGCCCAGCGACAGCCCCAAAACATCACTGCTCTAGAGGAGATCTGCATGGAGGAATTGGCCAAAATACCAGCAAGTGTGTGAAAACCTTGTGAAGACTTACAGAAAACGTTTGACCTGTGTCATTGCCAACAAAGGGTATATAACAAAGTATTGAGTAACTTTTGTTATTGACCAAATACTTATTTTCCACCATAATTTGCAAATAAATTCATAAAAAATCCTACAATGTGATTTTCTGGATTTTTTTTCCTCATTTTGTCTGTCATAGTTGACGTGTACCTATGATGAAAATTACAGGCCTCTCTCATCTTTTTAAGTGGGAGAACTTGCAGAATTGGTGGCTGACTAAATACTTTTTTTCCCCACTGTATGTAATTATCATAATGTGAATAATTGCCCTGAAAACCACTGTCTGAACTGTCTAGGAATGATGAGATACGAATTCTAATATTGTGGAAAATAAGACTTGAATGCCATTACTGAGTTATCATGCCCCTAAAACACCAGCAGAGGAATCAATTAAACAGAGTGTTGTAGTGTGTATGTGTATGTGTAGTAATAGCTTTGGAATTTACAGCCCGGTGCCCAAATAACTGGCACATCATCCTCCTGCCATTTCCTTCATTAGGCAGTGTCTAGCTCGTGGCATAGGGTTGGTTTAGTGGGTAGCACCACTGCCTTTCAGCACATATGCACTTGTATGTGTGGGGTCGAATCGCAGTCCCACAGCAACCTTGACACAAAACAACTGTGTGAGTGTGTGTCTGTAGACAGACCTCTCCTGCTCCAGTCTCATCCTCAGTGTCTCTTCTTCTGAGGCCTGCAGCTCCTCCAGCCTCCCTTTACGCTCTAGTTTCTCTCCGTCCTTGCGGTGTTTTCCAAACCTGAAACATTGGGGCAGCAGACAAAGACTTTATCCCAAAATGGTTTCGATTTTTGTCAATTTAAGGGTGCCTAAATGGCACCCTATTCACCAGTGCACTACTTTTGACCAGAGCCCTATGCCATGGGACCTGGTTAAAAGTAGCACACTATATAGGGAAAAGGGTGCCATTTGACAAAACAATTTAATAAAAACATGTACATTTGGGATGCAACAGGTCCCCCTGAGACAATCACTAGTAAATTACTAATGGCGATCAACTCTACCATTCTCTCCAACTCTCTTCTGACAAACATGCCATCAAATGTTTAGCTTTTAAATTGTACTTGACCGAGTTTGCCCGTGATCAGGTCTGAAATTGATAGGAGACAAGAACATATTACCATAGCCCATCAAAGTAATTATATTCATGGGAAGGGAAATAGTAGTAAACCAAATGGGAACTACTTGAAATTATATTTCAGCTTGATTGAATCCACATAAAAGGCACCCTGTTGATTAAATTACTTTGCAGCCCTTATTTATATGATGGACCTAGGCTTATTCAGAGGAAAATTGGCCTGCAGAGTTGAGTTTAATCAGCTGCAAAGAAAACCAACAGCATCTCAGCACACACAGAGAGATAGCGAGATAGAGATAGAAAAACAAAAAGAGAGAGTGTGAGACAAAGAGCGTTAACGAAAGGAGACAGAGAGAGAGAGAGAGAGAGGGGTGAGCGGGAAAGACAGAAGAGGGAGGTCCATTACCTGATAAACTGATCAACAAACGGTCTCAAATGTAGCATAAAGCCATTGAAAGTGACATGTTGGTGTTAATATGAAGTGCAGCCCTATCTTTCACAGAGACAGCGGGTGACAGTTTCTCTTTCCACTGCAGTGGCTTCCATTAAATCTCCTTAAAACACCAGCCACATCCCAAATGGCATCCTATTACCTATAGTACATAGTGCACTACTTTGACCAGAGCCCCTATGGCCACAGCTCAAAAGTATTGCACTATAAAGGGAATAGGGTGCCATTTGAGATTTATGACATGAAGAACTAGTGAAACTTTCAAAGATGGGAACATTCATCATGACAGAAGGGCATTTAATATTCTTAATATTCTGTGTACAGTTAAACACAGAACCCTCCTCTTCCGAGTTCTACACCACTGATAAGACAGGGATTTACAAGATTTTAGTTAAAGAAGCAGGCGACTGGGAAACTTCAAGATCAAGGGCTCTGTTGACAACGCAAAAAAAAGTGTTAAGAGAAAGTGTCATAAGAGAAAGACAAATATTTGCGGTAGTGTTTATTTCCGAATCTCTCAGAACGTCCATGAGAAGATGACGATAAGCCATGATGTTTTAAAATCAAATGCTAGGGATATGAGATGCACAGGACCATACATGTAACTGGGGCATTTCAAACTCATCTCAACAAGTATCTAAAGTGATCAAGTCTGGCTTGACAGCGGCAGCACTGTCAAAATGTCTCACTGACTCTAGCATGTATTACCGATTAAGCACAGCTTCTTGAAACCTTTCATAAGTTACAGTACTAAAGGAAAGGGAAAGGGGGATACCTAGTCAGTTGTACAACTGAATGCATTCAACTGAAATGTGTCTCACGCATTTAACCCAACCCCTCTGAATCTGGGGGGGGGGGGGGTGCCTTAATCGACGTCCACTTCATCGGCGCCCGAGGAGCAGCTGATGTGGGGGATAACGGCGGAACGGCAGATTTTTTCCTGCTTGCCGGCTTGGGGATTCTTCACTTTACCATACTGTAGCACTGAAACACCAACCATACTGATGCTGTGAGTTTCTGGGCAGTGACCATTTTGAGGATGCTGTCAAGTGAGAAGATTGGGTGTTGCTTTGAGTCCAAGTGGTGATCAGAGTAGAGTAGGTGAGGGAAGCTACTGTGGTCTAGATTTTGTTCAGATGGTAATGAGGCTTTGATGGGCTGCAGTGTGTGTGTGTGTGTGTGTGTGTGTGTGTGTGTGTGCAGTGCGAGCCCAGAGAGATGAGAGGGTCAGATCTGACTAGCGTCTCGGGTTGAGAGCAGCGACCCACTCCAACCAGACCTGGGTTCAAATACTATTAAAAATCATTTCAAATAATTTATGCTGTGCTTGATTGATCTTCCTAACATTGAGTTGCATCTCCCTTTTTGCCCTCAGAACAGCCTCAATTCGTCGGGGCATGCCCTCTACAAGCATTCCACAGGGATGCTGGTCCATGTTGACACCAATGCTTCCCACAGCTGTGTCAAATTGGCTGGATGTCCTTTGGGTGGTGGACCATTCTTGATACACACGGGAAACTGTTGAGCATGAAAAACCCAGCAGCGTTGCAGCCTGGCAGCTACTACCATACCCCGTTCAAAGGCACTTAAATATTTTGTCTTGCCCATTCAACCTCTGAATGACACATATACACAACCATGCCTCAATTGTCGCAAGGCTTAAAAAATCCTTCTTTAACCTGTCTCCTCCCCTTAATCTACACTGATTGAAGTGGATTTAACAGGTGAAATCAATAAGGGATCATAGCTTGTCATGGAAAGAGAATGTTTTGTACACTCAGTGTTGTCAGTGATGTGCACGCGGAGGAACTTGAGGGCAATATTGATCAGCGGTTTCACAATGCTTTCAGTCAATGAAAGAGAATGTTTAAGTCATTATCGAATGAAACCAAAAAATGCAAAGAAGTCGGCTCTTCTGAAGTGCGTACTGTGTGTGTGCGTTTGCATACAACCACTGATAGTGCTCATGTCAATTGAGGAGCACACCTGCATAATGATTTGATCCTGCAGTTCCCTGGGACTACAGCAACCAAACAACTAGAGCTTCCAGCAACCTTGAGGCCCAAGACACACACACCCACACACACACACACACACCCACACCCCTTTAGGTCAAACATCTGATCTGCATGTCTGCCAGGAGATCCTTCTCCTTCCCACTGGATCTCATTATTCTACACTGTTAGAAATCAGTCAGCATTCTCCTTGCTAGAACCACTTTAGCACACTATTCCTTATTTAGTGCACTACCTTTACAAAAGCAGTGCACTATACAGGGAATACGATTTGGGACACAGCCTGTGTCAGAACCATTTAAGTAAATATGATGTATGAATGTATATCATTGGAATCCCAGACAGCTCGGAGACCATCTCAGACAATTTGATTAAAGGCATGACCCCAGGACCCACTTAGAATGGTGGGTGAAACATTGGTTAAGGAGGATGGAAAGGTTTTGTGTGTCCTACCTGAACATGTCTCCCAGTCCTTTCAGCATGCCTTTCTTAGCCTTGTTCTTGCTGTCCTTCTCTTTGTCCCTGTCTTGTTTCTTTTTGTCTTTCCCTCCCTTGTCCTTCTTCTTGTCTTCATTGGTGCGGTTGCCGTTGACCAGCGGTCTCTCTGTGTTGGACAGTGGGGTCAGATCTGCCACGGTGGACACAGAGTCGCGCCCGGACCGAGAGCTCTCCTCTGTGTCCTCTTCCACTAGAGAGATGGAGACATGGAAAGAGATTTATACGTGGGGTAATTATTAAATCCTTAAATCCTGACCTATAAATGCAGGCATAACTTTAAATGTTGGGTAAATTCTTCATGCAGAGATGTCAATGGAAGACATGCATTAACATTTGGTTTATGGATCTGAAGTAGTTTGATCTGTCCAATAGAAGTACTGTATCTTACATGTCTCCATGCCCTCATCGTCCTCCTCGGTGGCAGCTGGCCTGTCATAAGACTTGTCAATAGCGGCCCGGAAGCTCTCGTTACAGCCCCGCCCCCTGATTATGCGTGGGCGTGGCCTGTGGAAGGGCATGTCACCGTTGAGCGTCACCTCGGCCACGGCGGTCTGTAAACTCTCCAGAGAGCTGGACTTCTTGAGGCCTAGGGAGGGACCCACGTCCCTGGTGGAAGACCCTACGGAGTAGAAACAGTATCAAAAGTTAGTTGATTGATAACAAAGCTGTGAGTGAACTAAAGGAGTTTTTGTATTTGCAAATGCAGGGCTGTGTTTAACTAAAGCATGTTGTTATTTTACTGTACTGCCTGTGAGTTAAAATGAAAACTCGGATAGAGCTCATTTCTCACACTGTGTGACAATTTACCAAAACAGGATAAGTTGCATTGGGAAAAAGGGGATAAACTCAATTCTGACACTAGATAAGCCTAAATAAGTATTGTTTTGTTTTAGAGAGTAGGTGTACAGTATATCTCTTTTCCATCACTCCCAGGTTGAAAGGGTATTGTAGAGAAATAAATGTAGAGCGGTATTGAGGTGAAGAGAGAGGATGCATCTGAAATGGCACCCTATTCCCTATGTAGTGACCGGGGCCCATATAAAAGTAGTGCACTATATAGGGATTAGGGTGCCATTTGGGATGCATCCAAAGAGAGCGATGGATTACCTCAGAGGAACAGCCCAGCAGGCTCACTTTCTCTCTAATCCCCAGGCTATACTGTAGCAGAGGTACTGGGTAAACAAGAGGCCCAGGGTTCGTCCCAAATGGCACCCTATTCCCTATTTAGTGCACTACTTTTGGCCCTATATAGCCCTATTTGGGAAGCAGCCCCACACTTTAATGTGGGTGGCCATGGATATGGTGGCTGCTTGGCTGGGAGGGAGTGGGAGTGAGGAGAAGTGGAGCGGAGCGGAGGAGGAGGGCGAAAAATTGCATGCAACCTGAACAAGCAGGGCTGGTGCCTATTCATTTCCATCAGTCTTTCCTGTCTGCTTAACATTTCACTGAAGCAGCGGCTGATAGGCTTTCATTTATCAAAACCCATTCATTTGGTTTTAGCGTTCAGCCAGAGGCCGCACGCTTTCCAGTCACACCTCAGTGGTAGTGTTCAAAATTCCACTAACTCAGACCTCTGACAGACGGCGTGAGTCAAGAACAGCAGGCAGTGGTTTGTTTGAGAAAGAGTTTTGGTTGTTTCAGTTAAGTTAGACCTGGCAACCTCCAGCCTCCTACATATCTGCACTGGCATGTTTGTTTCAGATATTCAGTCCTGGCAACTGAGCCTTATGTAAATATATGGCTCTGGTTTCAGATGGCAACCTCCAGCTTCTCAGTTTCTGCACCAGGCATGTTTGAAGGTTTCAGATAGTCATACCTGGCAACCGAGACTTCTACATATCTGCACTGGCATGTTTGTATGCTTTAGATAGTCAGACCTGGCAACTTAGCTCCTACATTTCTGTAGCTAACATGTTCGTACGCTTCAGATAGTCAGACCTGGCAACCCAGCTCCAACATATCTGTACTATCTATGCATGTTTGTACAGACTGCCACCCTATTCAAAACAGAAGAAAACGTGTGTCGTACAGAGATCAGCGATGGTGCCTTACTACAATAAATACAGGTATTAATCACCCTGCAGTCGACTGGCAGGTCGAACAGGGAATACCCTGGAAGCGTCCTAAATAGCACCTATACCTTATATAGGGAATAGGGTGCCATTTGGGGCGCTGACCCTTTGTGGCTATAGGACCAGCTAGAGCTGCACATATAGAGTGCCTTCAGAAAGTATTCATACCCCTTGACTTGTTGTGTTACAGCCTGAATTCAAAATGGCTTAAATATATTTTTTTCTCTCACTCATCTACACAAAATACCCCAAGTCTCTAAGAGCTTTCCACACCTGGATTGTGCAACATTTGCCGATTATTCTTATAAAAATTATTCAAGCTCTGTCAAATTGGTTGTTGATCATTGCTAGACAACCATTTTCAGGTCTGGCCATGGATTTTCAAGTAGATTTAAGTCAAAACTCTAACCCGTCCACTTAGGAACATTCACTGTCTTATTGGTAAGCAACTCCAGAGTAGATTTGGCATTGTGTTTTAGGTTATTGTCCTGCTGAAAGGTGAATTAATCTCCCAGTGTCTGGTGGAAAACAAACAACGAGGTTTTCCTCTAGGATTTTGCCTACGGTCAGTTCCATTCCCTTTCTTTTTTATCCTGAAAAACTCCCCAGTCCTTAACGATGACAAGCATACCCATAACATGTTGACACCACTATGCTTGATAATATGGAGAGTGGAACTCAGTAATGAGTCTATCCAACTTATGTGACTTGTTAAGCAAATATTTACTCCTGAACTTATTTAGGCTTCCCATAACAAAGGGGTTGAATACTTGACTCAAGACATTTCATTTTTTCATTTGAAATTAATTTGTAAAGAAATTGAAAAACATAATTCCACTTTGACATTATGGGGTATTGTGTGAAGAAAAAAAATATCGCAATTGAATCCATTTTAAATTCAGGCTGTAACACAACAAAATGTAGAAAAAGTCAAAGGGTGTGAATACTTTCTGAAGGCACATAACAGAATGGAAACTACTGAAGGAACTCCTGTTGCTACTGACCATTAGGGAGCCCTATACCGATGGGCAAATAGTCCTGCGTTGCCCTCTACTAACCTAGTGGAGTCCTTGACAAACATGTGGCTACAGTCTGTATCAACAAGGTCCTATAGCCAATCAGTGCAGAAGAAGGCCCACTGGGCCAGGCTATCCAAACTATTGTGTCCCATCACTCCCCTCTCCCAGGCTGTCACCGTTTCCCCAGGATTGGGGATTTGTTTTGGGCCTGCTAAATGAACCATGCCCCATTGCTACTTAGCTGGGAGTGGATGTATATATTAGAGAGGGACAGTGTAGCACAGGGGGAGAGAAAATACACTCTGAAACACTAAAGAAAATAGCCTGAAATCTATTAGCCTAGCTACAACAACAGAGTTAATAGGGCAAAATTAAATATGGAGGGTTTTTTTCTCCAAAGCTGGGAAAACCTTTTAACATAAAACACAAATTAAATTGTAGGTGGGTGGTGAGTGTGTATTTTTCATATGAACATAAATCTAGTTGAGATATTTCGAGGATGTCATTTTACAGACAGGCAAATAAAGTACATACAGTGGGGAGAACAAGTATTTGATACACTGCCGATTTTGCAGGTTTTCCTACGTACAAAGCATGTAGAGGTCTGTAATTTTTATCATAGGTACACTTCAACTGTGAGAGACGGAATCTAAAACAAAAATCCAGAAAATCACATTGTATGATTTTTAAGTAATTCATTTGCATTTTATTGCATGACATAAGTATTTGATACATCAGAAAAGCAGAACTTAATATTTGGTACAGAAACCTTTGTTTACAATTACAGAGATCATACATTTCCTGTAGGTCTTGACCAGGTTTGCACACACTGCAGCAGGGATTTTGGCCCACTCCTCCATACAGACCTTCTCCAGATCCTTCAGGTTTCGGGGCTGTCGCTGGGCAATACGGACTTTCAGCTCCCTCCAAAGATTTTCTATTGGGTTCAGGTCTGGAGACTGGCTAGGCCACTCCAGGACCTTGAGATGCTTCTTATGGAGCCACTCCTTAGTTGCCCTGGCTGTGTGTGTCGGGTCGTTGTCATGCTGGAAGACCCAGCCACGACCCATCTTCAATGCTCTTACTGAGGGAAGGAGGTTGTTGGCCAAGATCTCGCGATACATGGCCCCATCCATCCTCCCCTCAATACGGTGCAGTCGTCCTGTCCCCTTTGCAGAAAAGTATCCCCAAAGAATGATGTTTCCACCTCCATGCTTCACGGTTGGGATGGTGTTCTTGGGGTTGTACTCATCCTTCTTCTTCCTCCAAACACGGCGAGTGGAGTTTAGACCAAAAAGCTCTATTTTTGTCTCATCGGACCACATGACCTTCTCCCATTCCTCCTCTGGATCATCCAGATGGTCATTGGCAAACTTCAGACGGGCCTGGACATGCGCTGTCTTGAGCAGGGGGACCTTGCGTGCGCTGCAGGATTTTAATCAATGACGGCGTAGTGTGTTACTAATGGTTTTCTTTGAGACTGTGGTCCCAGCTCTCTTCAGGTCATTGACCAGGTCCTGCCGTGTAGTTCTGGGCTGATCCCTCACCTTCCTCATGATCATTGATGCCCCACGAGGTGAGATCTTGCATGGAGCCCCAGACTGAGGGTGATTGACCGTCTTGAACTTCATCCATTTTCTAATAATTGCACCAACAGTTGTTGCCTTCTCACCAAGCTGCTTGCCTATTGTCCTGTAGCCCATCCCAGCCTTGTGCAGGTCTACAATTTTATCCCCGATGTCCTTACACAGCTCTCTGGTCTTTGCCATTGTGGAGAGGTTGGAGTCTGTTTGATTGAGTGTGTGGACAGGTGTCTTTTATACAGGTAACGAGTTCAAACAGGTGCAGTTAATACAGGTAATGAGTGGAGAACAGGAGGGCTTCTTAAAGAAAAACTAACAGGTCTGTGAGAGCCGGAATTCTTACTGGTTGGTAGGTGATCAAATACTTATGTCATGCAATAAAATGCAAATTAATTACTTAAAAATCATACAATGTGATTTTCTGTATTTTTGTTTTAGATTCCGTCTCTCACAGTTGAAGTGTACCTATGATAAAAATGACAGACCTCTACATGCTTTGTAAGTAGGAAAACCTGCAAAATCGGCAGTGTATCAAATACTTGTTCTCCACACTGTATGTGGCCTCTTCTATGCCAAGTCTTGAACTGGAGGTTAGAAACAACAACAGGTCTGTGTCCCAAACAGCACCCTATCCCCTATATAAAGCACTACTTTTGACCAGGGCTGCCCTATGAGCCCTGGTCAAAAGTAGTGCACTAAGTGAATAAGGTGCCATTTGGGACACAAACCAGGCATCTCTCATGTTAGTGACTGCTCAGACTACAACAATATCCTAACAAGGGACATTAATGACATATTTAGTCTCATTCATGCGCAGTAGTCTGCCTCTATTTTCTGGTGTTTCCGTTTCTTTCTCCTGCTTTCACTGTGCCTTTCGGCTAAATCCCATCCTTCAAAGGAGCTTCTATTCAGAGGTGGCTGTGAAAACACACACGGCTGACAATGACGGATGACTTGCTGTCAGTTTGCAGCCCCAGCCAAGGACAGAGCGATTTCTCTTTCTCTCCATCTCTCCCGCCCTCTCTCCTCACATTCCCTTCAACAGAACAATTAGCAGTGCTACCGTGTCTTAAGAAGAATCACTGCCAAGTCCATATTCACCAGCCCACAATTCCACTGCAATGACCTCAAACTGTCTCAATGTTCTATGCATTCTATTCTCATTGTGAGTGGTGGACTCTACATTCTAAAGCAGGTCTGGAACCTCAGAATGGAATGAGGGAGGGACTGTGGAATGGATTAGGTGTCCGTTCTCCCTCAGTGATGTGTCACTCCTTACCTGGTGTGTTCTCTTTGCGAGGGGTGAGGTTAATCTCGTCGGCTACTGTTAAAGGGGGGCAATAAACATTTAGGATTGGTTAGTGAGCACATTCCACATGCAAACATTCCAGCAACGTTATTGTACAGTACGTACATCATCACATATTTAGGCAATTTCAAGGGCAATCAGAAACCATGCGAGACAGACAGACAGGGAAATGGTGAGGTTTAGGATAGCAATCAGAGCTATTGTGATATAAACACGTGCAGGACTACTGAAATTCAGTAGGGATAAGAGGCAGATTAGATATCATAGGCCGTGCCCCATATGGCACTCTATTCCCTTTATAGTGCATTATTTTGTCCAGAGCCCTATGGGGGAGCCTCATTTGGGACGCAACCATAGTGTGGGTGAGAGGGAAGATTACTGTCAGCCAAAGCAATCAGGATGGTTTCATGCCATCTCAAATGAGCTGAAACGTTGTTCTGAGGTGTGGCAGAAGGAGATACAGTACTTAAACCTGTTTTATGTCATATAAAAGACAGAGAAATGCATCACATTTCGATTACATACTGTACAGTAGAAGCCACAAATATTAGGCTGTGCAATGCAAGTCTTACAGATGCAATTTACAAGGAGTGGGGTATGTATGTTTGTGCCTAATGTGGGGATTCCTAACAACTCATAGGGCCGGTTTTGCCAGCCAATAACGTCTTGCCATTGGTTCCAGGCAGAGCTGACCTATAGGGAGTCAGTGAGAAGGAGGAAAGGGACAAGATGGTTTCCTTCAGTACCAAGATCCATGCTCTTGGACTTGCGTGTCTTCATGATCTCCAGCTGACTGGCATCTCCAAACTGCTTTGTCCGTTTCTCTGACATGCTCTGTCTGCCGAAACCCTCCCTCTGAAAGGCTCCGTCTGGGTCGGTGTCATCAGGGCTCAGTGTGCTACAGGAGGATAGGGAATGATGGAGAGAGACACAAAGACAGACAAAGAGAGAGGGAGTGTGAGAGAGCGAGAGAGAGAGGGTGTGTGAGAGAGCGAGAGAGAGAGGGTGGGTGAGAGAGGGGAGGGGGAAGACAGGAGAAAGAGGGAAGAGATTATTCCAGTGGTTCTAGTGTAAATCAAACCGTCATCATCAGTGAGGTTCAGTGTTCCTTCAAATCATCAAGCCACTGCAGTTCCTAGAATCTAGACCATACTTGAGAAGCCACTGATTAAGGCTGAGACTGATCAGGGCTGGACCAGCTACAATCACCACACACACACTCAGCCCAACCCAGCACCACTGACGAGAACTCTGGCTGGGCCTCATCATCATGGGAAAAACAAAACAAATGGCAACCTATTCCCTATATATAGTGCACAACTTTTGACCAGGGCCCATAGGGTAGTAGGGCACTATATAATGAATAGGGGCAATTTGGGACGTATCCAGGGTTACAACGGCCCTCCACGCCCAGTTAAGTAGGCAGCAGGTGGGTGTGCCTGTGTGTCCTTTCAAAAAACATAGGGGACACATTGACCTTGTCCTTGTGTATGCTTAAATGTACAATTAGCCATACCTTGTTTATGTTTCATTATTTGTAGAACGCAACATACAGTGGAGTGAAATAGACCTACTCTACGACTAGCTGGTTCAGCGTAGAGAAAGAAAACGGTGGAATCTTTTAAATAAACAGTATGAGGTCTAATTTGCAGCAACTGAAATAACATTCCATTGCTAAAACATAGCAAAACATGGTCCTGATTATCAAAAGGAATGTCAAGTCTGATACACTAACAGTTGATAAACAGTTTGACAGGGAGCTAATAGAAGGAGCAGTGTGTGAGGCGGACTAGGAAAGACATACGTAACCAGAGGTAATGAGCCAGTGTCGGGCTGCCTCCTAAGAGGCACCCTATTCCCTATGAAGTGCACTACTTTTGACCAGGGCCCAGTAGTGCACTATGTAGGGAATAGGGATCCATTTGAGATTCACACACAGTCTCCATCAGACACACTGGAGATTTATGACAGGAGGAACTAGTGAAACTTTCTGAGATTAATCATGATAAAAGGGCATTTACTGTAATATTCTCTGGTCAAGTAGTGCACTATGTAGGGATTATGGTGACAATTTGGGATCGTCCTCTCCTCTCACCTCTCATTCTGAATTTGAATATCTTTGGCCCAAGAGGGAGGGACCTCTACATGGAACCCCACATCATCATGGGAACTGGAAGACGATTGGTCGGAGAGCTGGGCAGGAAGTACAGGCGGCCTATCGTCTTGGATGATGACAGTATCATCCTGGGGCATGTTGACCGTAGGGGAGAGCTGGTAGTTACCTGTAGGACAACATGGAGGAGCATGAGTGGAGAAGGAAGGCATTAATATACATTATACAAGTGGTCACCAACCAAGATGCAAGCCGAGATCTAATGTTCAGATTTATTTTTAAACATTACCTAAAAAACATAAGCCTATGCAACATTAACCAATTAAACACAGTTCTGTAGCAATGAGGTTTGTGCAGTAGGCCAGGGGTTCCCAAACTTTTTCACTCGGGGGCTCCCCTTCCAGCATCAGGGAACATTCCGCGCCCCCCTCCCCGCGCACGCGCCACGTCTATTTCTATGGGTTTAAAGTTTATTTCCTGCAATTCTACACATTTTGTCATGGTGTGCAATTAAAATTCTGCAGTTTAAAAAATGGAGGTATATGATCACACTGGAAATAGATCATTTGTTGCATTACTTGTTAGGCACAGCTGAGTGAGCATAATTATTTGCTGTTTTCTTTTTTACTGGACTGATGGCCTGCATCAGGAAAGGAGGGAGCAGAGGCTTCCTCTCACATGACTCACCAACACTGTCCCTCTGCTCTCCTTCCCTCCACTGAGAAAAGAGGAGACAGTCTTCCATGTGATGGCGAAACTCAAGTTGCACTGCATTATTTCTGCCCTCATGCACCAATTCCTGTTGTTACTCCTATGACCAGAGAAAGTGAAATATTCTCCCTCTAATTAAAAAGACACAAGCCGCTAATAACAACAAAGCAAGCTTATCGGAACATTGCTATACTCATTCATTGCAGCTGCAGTGCTGGTTGTAGCGTGAGTGGAAGCAGGGAGAATGTTCAACACTTTTATAAGCCATAAAATGTACAACGTGTTGTCAGTACTGAATAATAACTTAAACATGAACTTACTAATAAAAACAGCAGCGCTTTGCTGTATTCGTTGCTGAGTCTCTCTCTGGTGATGATTTTATATTTTTTTTACAGTTTAGTCATTTAGCAGACACTCTTATCCAGAGCAACTTACAGGAGCAATTAGGGTTAAGTGCCTTGCTCAATGGCACAACGACAGATTTCCCCTAGTCAGCTCGGGGATTCGAACCAGCAACCTTTCGGTTACTGGCCCAACCTCTTAACCACTAGGCTACCACCCAGCCCATAAGTTTTGAAATGTTACAGTATCAACTTTGCTGTGCGTTCGAGGTTTCTTTTTACAGTCTGTGGCTCTAGAAAACTGTGGAGACACGGTGATCTAAGTTGTCCGATTGGCCAGCGGTAAGCCTATATGTGCACTTGATTTGCTCTCTGGCCCTGCCGGGTAGGCAGAGTACTACCTTAAGACACATGAAATGGTTGAAAATGGGAACACTTTGCCTTCCCGGCACTAGGGCTGCTGAATCAAGTGCACCTACCGCCAACAGCGTGAAACAAATAGAAAAAATAGGAATGCAAGGCTTTATCATTGGGGTTTTTACAGAAATGTTTGGTGACTAGAAATGCCAGTCTATCGCGAACGACTGGTTGGTGACCACTGCATTACACAATACACACATTTAAAGCGTTAATTTAATATTCATTTGACATTTTATATATTTATTTGATATTCATTGGACATTTGATCCTTTTATATAACAACATAACTCATTTAACACAATAACTCTTTAATTTAAAAGCAGACTCAGACTGAAATTCTCAATCAGCTTACAGTTAAAACCACCTGTGTTTGGCAGCATCTGGCAAGACATTCTTCAGAGTCATTATAGTGTGATTAATTCAAGCTGCACCATTGTGAAAAAGATACAACTATTTTCTTTGGCATGCTCATGGAGCAAGGCAAAAAAACAGTCCCATTTCTTTGTATCCAATAGAGGGATTTAAAACCACATTGATATGCAATGCATGACTTTCTGCAACGCTATCCTTAATCTGTCTTTGTGGGTAACTGGCTGTCTATAGAAGGATGGTTTCTATGCTGTATAAGAGCCCTCCACAATAACGGAGAGAAAAGTTCATTTGTGTTAGGAATCTGTTTGGGTCTCATGGCAGGAGAACAGGACTTTCTACCCAGGACCTGAGGCCAGGGTTAGTGTTGTTTC
This sequence comes from Coregonus lavaretus, assembly GCF_964263955.1. Classification (NCBI taxonomy): domain Eukaryota; kingdom Metazoa; phylum Chordata; class Actinopteri; order Salmoniformes; family Salmonidae; genus Coregonus; species Coregonus lavaretus. Next base: position 28,082,198 of record NC_140010.1, on the reverse strand, counting down.
TCATATCCTTTCACACAGAGAGTCTGTGTGGTACCAATTACATCCACAGTTCCAACTGCCTGGCCAATGTGCATGGCTGGATGGATGAATAGCAGTGTGCTTAAAGTTCAGGGGCTGACCAATGTTAATAGAGCTGTGTGTGTGTGTGTGTGTATATATTTAGTGTGCTGTTGATCCTGTGGTCTCTAGTCCCTACCCCTGCTATGTGTCTTTTCAGGGAACTCTGTGGTGTGGGTGAGGCCTCAAACCCATTAATTTTTTTTTCTCTCTCAGCCCACACATACTGTCCCTTAGCAGACCAATGCACACTGAGAATGGTTCTATGGTTATTTTAGTAAATGCCACTGTAGATGAGTTTGAATGAAGGTGGCAAGCACTGAGTAACCCGATGAATAAACCAACTTTCATTTATGCTTTCTTTCCAGAAGCAATCAACTTTCTGGACGGACATCCATCCATACGTAAGAATGTTATTATGGGCCCATAGGCTCTGGTCAAACGTAGTGCACTATAAAGTGAATAGGGTGTCATTTGAGCCTCAGACTTATTTTTGGTGGACCAAGCCAAGGTCACTCTCCTACCAATAACAATGGTGCTGACAGGTGAGCAGAACTCAAAGCACCTGACTTGGTGGGATTCATTTACAATTAGGGCAGTTTACACTATCCTAATACAATTAGACATCGGGACAAAGGAACAATAGTTACAGCTTCTTTACAGAATTGCTTCAGTAAAAGCAATTATCAGAGACTATGTGGAAACAGACCGGTGAATATTGAAGAGGAGCAGGATTTAATAGCTGAGAGGTTGGAAGGCAGGCAAGATGAAATGAGAGCTGGCGAGAGGTGAGAATAATTGGGCGAGAGAACAGGGATGCAGAAGAGGTTTTATTTTGCCACTGTCCAAGCTATCTGCATAATTAGCATAAGCAGGGGAATTGCCTTCAGTCCACTTCTTGAAAAACGAGCCGTTGCCTAAAGAAGAGAATCATTAACTCAAGTCTCTTATCCTCTCTAGGCTAATTGTCATAGCAGCGGGTAAGGTCTGCACAACAATGGTAAAGTGATCAGAGAAATCAGGCAAAGCCAAACCGAGTGATAGCCCCGATCATGACTAGTCTTAACTAAAACAATACAACTATAACTAATTTTGCCATTGTATTCTCAGGGGCTAGCAATGTTACAGAGCCTAGCTAAGAGGTGTTGACGTTCAAAGTGATGTATTTATTCTGTTTTGAATTTTGGATGTAAGATAGCATGTTTTTCAAACCAGCTAGCCCACAGTGTTCATGTCGTCTGTAATTAAGTCTAATCTGAACGCAGCACAGTCTCTCCTGGCCAATGGACTACTACTGAAGCAAAATAATGCAACAAGCCTGGGTTGTGTTTTTGTACCTTGCACAGGCATGGTTCATTACCAGCTATTCCCATATTGGGCTTGGCTTTTATGAATTGAGCAGTGGTTTCCTGGAAATCATGCGCACTCCCCAAACCAATATAAGAGCAATCCAGGTAGACCTACTCTATAAAAACGGACAGCGGGTGTGCACACTGTCAATGCACGTTCAACTGAGGCGACCACTTGGCTATACGGGAAAAAGCAGAGGTGCCATGCGACTGTGTTAAGGAAGAAGTCAGCCATATCTCATGTTATACAGAGCCTTAGGGTGGTTAACAAACTCTCGTTATGGAGAGATTATTCTGGTTGAAACTACTTGTGCCTCAAGGGAGACAGCAGGAGCAAACCACTACACTGCAAGGGAGGATGCATCTGACAAAATGGCAAGGCATAATTCGGGTGACATGAAGTACAAGGACATCATCGACAAGGTGGCGATAAATTATGATATACACCCAGCTATAATCTGTGGCAGCATCTCAAGAGAGTCCAGGGGTGGGAGAGCAATACAGGAGATGGACCCCCCACGGATCCCCAAACCAGGCTGGGGGGACTATGGAAAGGCCTTTGGGATTATGCAGATTGACGTTACCCCAACCGGTGGCAACCACCTGAATCCTAAGGGGGAATGGGACAGTGAGGAACATCTTGAAGAAGCCACTGGGTATCTCATTGAATTCATCGATAAGATTAAGGAAAAGTTCAACTGGAACAGAGAGGAATCTGAAAGGATGAATAGCAGCCTATAATGTGGGGATTGGAAATATCCATTCATATAAGGAGGTGGATGTTAAAACTACTGGAGGGGACTACTCCAATGATGATGTTGCCAGAGCTAAATGGTACCATATACACTACCGTTCAAAAGTTTGGGGTCACTTAGAAATGTCCTTGTTTCCAAAAGAAAAGCAAATGTTTTGTTCATTAATATAACATCAAATTGATCAGAAAAACAGTGTAGACATTGTTAATTTTGTAAATGGCTATTGTAGCTGGAAACGGCAGATTTTTTATGGAATATCTACCTAGGCGTACAGAGGCCCATTATCAGCAACCATCAGTCCTGTGTTCCAATGGCACGTTGTGTTTGCTAATCCAAGTTTATCATTTTAAAAGGCTAATTGATCATTTGAAAACCCTTCTGAAATTACGTTAGCACAGCTGAAAACTTTTGTGCTGATTAAAGAAGCAATAAAACTGGCCTTCTTGAGACTAGTTGAGTATCTGGAGCGTCAGCAATTGTGGGTTCGATTACAGGCTCAAAATGGCCAGAAACAAATAACTTTCTTCTGAAACTCGTCAGTCTATTCTTGTTCTGAGAAATGAAGGCTATTCATGCGAGAAATTGCCAAGAAACTGAAGATCTCGTACAACGCTGTGTACTACTCCCTTCACAGAACAGCGCAAACTGGATCTATTCAGAATAGAAAGAGGAGTGGGAGGCCTCGGTGCACAACTGAGCAAGAGGACAAATACATTAGAGTGTCTAGTTTGAGAAACAGACGCCTCACAGGTCCTCAACTGGCAGCTTCATTAAATAGTACCCGCAAAACACCAGTCTCAACGTCAACAGTGAAGACGCGACTCCGGGAGGCTGACCTTCTAGGCAGAGTTGCAAAGAAAAAGCCATATCTCAGACTGGCCAATAAAAAGAAAATATGAAGTTGGGCAAAAGAACACAGAGGAAGATAGGGAAAAAGTGTTATGGACAGACAAATCGAATTTTGAGGTGTTCGGATCACAAAAAAGAACATTTGTGACGCAGACCAAATGAAAAGATGCTGGAGGAGTGCTTGATGCAATCTGTCAAGCATGGTGGAGACAATGTGATGGTCTGGGGGTGCTTTGGTGGTGGTAAAGTGGGAGATCTGTACAGGGTAAAAGGGATCTTGAAGAAGGAAGGCTATCACTCCATTTTGCAACGCCATGCCATACCCTGTGGACGGCACTTGATTGGAGCCAATTTCCTCCTACGACAGGACAATGACCCAAAGCACAGCTCCAAACTATGCAATAACTATTTAGGGAAGAAGCAGTCAGCTGGTATTCTGTCTATAATGGAGTTGTCAGCACAGTCACCGGATCGCAACCCTATTGAGCTGTTGTGGGAGCAGCTTGACCGTATGGTACGTAAGAAGTGCCCATCAAGCCAATCCAATTTGTGGGAGGTGCTTCAGGAAGCATGGGGTGAAATCTCTTCAGATTACCTCAACAAATTGACAACTAGAATGCCAAAGGTCTGCAAGGCTGTAATTGCTGCAAATGGAGGATTCTTTGACAAAAGAAAAGTTTGAAGGACACAATTATTTTAATTAAAAATCATTATTTCTAACCTTGTCAATGACTACATTTCCTATGCAGTTTGCTATATTTCCTATTCAAACTCATTTCAAGTATGTTTTCATGGAAAACAAGGACATTTCTAAGTGACCCCAAACTTTTGAACGGTAGTGTATATTGGTACCAAGACAGAAATCTGTATTGCCAGTTCTCATGAGCAAATTGATTATTACACCACTGAGAGGGACTAGTCCAATAATGTTGCCAGAAAGGTGGGGGGTCTTAATATTCCAAACGTAGTGGTAATAATAGTCAACTGCAAATGTATCTGGAGGTACATTTTTGACTTCAAAATAATTCAAAATGTTTTATGACAATGTATCCCCATAATGATGGTTAAGATTCTAGTTTAGTTTTTTTAATTCACATGAAGATAATTTACAATAACTAATTTATTGCTAAACTATTTGTATTTTATGTAAGAGTTATTTTGCTTAAAGGGCAACTCTGCCACTTTTCAACCTCATATTCATAATCACCAGCACCAAACCAGTGTGTATATATAAGTTCTACCTGATGACATCATCAAAAGTTAAAACATTAGAAAAACAGTGATTTTCAAACAATATGAGACCCATGGTGACCTGGGGAACAACAAAACACTGTTAAAACTGTTAAAGTATGAGTATTATAATCTATATATACATTCATGCGAATTGTAAAGCTGAAGTTAACTCTACTCAGAGATGAATGAAAATAAAATGTTCAGCCTACAATAAATCACCAGCCTGAAAATGTAGGCTGAAAATGTTATTTTCATTCATCTCTACGATTACAGTTCACGTCGGCTTTCCAATTCACATTAATGATATATTGTAATGTAACATCACACTAACATCATCTAATAAAACCTTTTATTAAAAAACTTAATCTATGACATATGAAATGGTTTGTAATGCCCTGTCTAGTACCATACTTGTATGTGTAATCTAATAGACAGAACGGATACTTTGTTTTCTCTGTAACCAGGAGTGATGATACAACTATGAGTGGGCTAGGTGTGACTGTGTCAATCTCATTTGATCTCTACACAACTGCCTGTCTGAATCTATGACATGGACAGACATTGCATTGGAGACAAAGTGTGACAGATACTGTTTAATAGTCTACACAAAGGATAATGATAAGGGTGGCTTCCAAAACTATTTTAGGGGAAAACAATTATTAAAGGGATAGTAATTTGGGTGAACTATCCCTTTAATAGCTCAAAAGCACTGTGGGAGGAGAGGGATTTGAAAGGGTAATGGAGGGGAATAGTTGAACTGCATTGAAAATATTGAACTCGCTGTCTGCGTCCCAAATGGCACCCTATTCCCTTTATAGTGCACTACTTTTGGGAATAGGGGGCCACTAAACGACACCAGTGATCAGTAAAGTAATCCTTTGGATTACTCAAAATGAGTAACGTAATTACTTTTAACACCCAGGCATATGAGAAAAAATAAGAAACCTGCTCTTGCTAGCATCACTGCTCTTTATTAAGCTTTACGTATCGGCCTCAAGTTTTTGTGAGTGTTTATAATTTGCAACCTTATGTAGACATTGCCCCACCCACACCCGTTCAATGCATCGAATGGGGTTGGAGTCGAGGGAAAATAAGCGAGTGCATTTCATAAGTATTCTAATAAAGTGTGTACCGTAATTTTCGGACTATAAGCCGCGCCTTTTTTCCCATTTTTCGACCCTGCGGCTTATATAACGGTGCGGCTAATCTATGGATTTTCACAGCTAACGGCCACTAGAAGACCTCCTAAATCTATGGATTTTACAGGTTACAGTCCACCAACTTTAACTCTATGGGCTCTATGACCGGTCCGTGCCCCCCACCTTTAAGCGGCGGGCTCCAGCAGGAAAAGCTGGAGGCCGGAAAAGAGTGAGACAGGTAGCGCGCAAAAGTAAAAGTGGAACCGAGAGTGGTACGAGAGACAGAACGAGAGCAAGACAGACAGACATTACGAGAGCGAGACAGTTTGTCTCTTTCCCGACAATCCCCTCTGTGCACGAACCCTTACATATGGTAATTAAACATTAAAACACCTGCGGCTTATAGTCCAGTGCGGCTTATATATGTACACATCATTCAATATCATTCAATTTAGCTGCTGCGGCTTATACTCCGGTGCGCCTTATAGTGCGGAAAATACGGTACATAACGCATTAAACAAGTCTGTAAAACCACAATGATGACATCGACCTATCAAGTAGGTTGTTACATCAGAGTGATGGTAATGTAAGAACAACATTAGGTTAGAGAAAGTAGTACCTTCCCCTGCGGTCCACGTGTGTTTTTACAGTGGATTATATGATCTGCGACCACCAGGTTTGTCAACACAGGAAATGGTGTAACTGTGACAGTGCTTTGAGTTTCCATTCAACTTTCAGCTGATCTTAATGTCTTGGAAAATGTAAAGGAAAAGGTCGGAAAATGTTGTGGATGATTTACAGCTCAGGGGCCCTTGTATGGTGCAGCGCACCTTCTGATTGATTCAGCGGTGTGTGTGTGTGTGCTCTGTGAATCCCTGAGCTCTCTGTTTGGAGTTTGCTCTGACAGCGCCTCAGGCCGACCCTGAGAGAGAAGACCAGATGTGTGTGTGTGTGTGTGTGTGTGTGTGTGAGGGCCTTGGGCTGACAAACAGTGAGACAGGACGGCAGGCAGGCAGTTTGATGGGAGGACAGGGATTTTAACGGTCCGGCCAGAATTGAGCGGCAGAGATTAAATCAATCATAGAATTTAGATACCAACCAGCCAGCCAACCGCTAAGCCAGATGTTACAACAGGAGGTAGAGGTGCACCTATTCCAGTCCACTCATGGTCCACCTACTCTAGTATATAAATGGTTAAAAGTGAATACTTATTTACCAGTAGGAGTCATCAGAAATGGTGTCTTATTAGTTCATAGTTTTACTTATTTGGCCCTGGTTGTTCCAGTTACAATCCCACAGTATCTGAGCTTGGCTCATGTGTGAATAGGCTGTTATCAATACTGTTAGGTTACAGTTTGTAGAGTGTGAATGACTGACAGAGATCTGGCGCTAACCCAGCAGTAAGGGTGTGAGAAGCTATAGGGCAGGGGTCAACAACAGGCGGTTGGCCCAAAACCGGCCCGCAAGGGATTTGTTTGGCCCCCCCCAGAAGTTTTTAGTAAATCAAATTGGGGGCTATTTTAGTTTCAGGTATAAAAAAACAACTTAAAATCGGCAGGAATTGAGCTATAAATGTGTTTAATTTAGGAAATCTGTTCCCAAGTATTTCCACGAATAAAAAAAAAGAGATGTGATAGTGTCTCACTGTAATCAAGGTATGAAATAATTGTTATTTTCAAATACAATCTCTTTTTGCGCTTTGTTGTGGTCAATTTGCAGTGTACTAATTATTAGTGAATCTAGTTGCCTACCCCTGATATAGTGAGTCACCCATAGAGTTAGCCAGAAGACTCAACTTTGCCAATGTCCGTGATAAAACGGGTGTATCCATCTAGAGTCCTCCATCTGTATCTACGGGGTCACCTGACTCACCCATCATCCTTCCCATCAGGGCCTGCCGTGGCATCAGGTTATCGTCCAGGCCCTCTATGCCTCCGTACAGGGAGTGGGAGATACGACGCTCCCGGTCGTCCAGCAGGGAGGAGTTCAGGAGGGTCTGCTCCGGTCCCAGGGGGCTCCCTGGGGCCTCCAGCTACATACAGAGGGGTGGGAAGACAGGTACAGTCAATACATGACACAATGGAAAAAATATCCTTATTATAGTGGGAAATGTGCAGTATGAGACAACATTCTCCCTTTGGCACATTTGGATTAAATCTTGAATCTTAAATCTTTAAAATGTTTGAACTAGCTCAATGACACAACCCCATTATTGCTCTTTCGCTCTCACTTTAAGATAGCACCAACAATGACAGCTTAACTTATAGATGATCCCTTATCCCGTCTGTGAGGGACAGGCAGTCCGGTAGAGGCATGCTAGCCTAGTGCTAACATTAGCCGCAGCACCACCACGACCACGGCTAGCTAGATAAATGACCATGAATTTCCAATAGCAGTTAAGACACCTGCTGTCAACATTCCCCCACAGGAGAGCAGCAGCACAGTGACATTTCCCTCAGGTGTCTATCGGACACACTGCTGTTTATTGGACAAACAGGCCATTTGCTGACTGTCACCTTTAAAACACACATGACTGAGGAGCAGGGGAGGAAGTGGGGTTGAATGTGTATGGACCATAGAATTACATCGAATCAGTAGAAATGACTGGAACTCAACATCGAGATGGAGGTGAGGACAACAGTTGAAGAGAGAAGAAACCTCTGGGAGAGGAGCCAGAGGGGCCCACCTAACAACACTAACTGAAGACTTATCTCACACACACATCCCCGCCCAAGAAGGTTCTGGGCTCAGGCTGGGCCACACCAATTAGAGGAACAGACTCAGTTCCTGCCCAGCAACAGAGAATGACTGTTTATCTTAGACATACAAGGAGATGACTCCGCCTAGTCGGATGTTATAAATATGTGCTTGTGTTAGTTGTCAAATAAAACTGATTTATAAAGCCCTTTTCACATCAGCAGATTTCACAAAGTGCTTATACAGAAACACAGCCTAAAACCCCAAAGAGAAAGCAACGCAGATGTAGAAGCACAGTCGCTAGGAAAAACTCCCTAGAAAGGCAGGAACCTAGGAAGTACCTAGAAAGGAACCAGGCTCTGAGGGTGGCCAGGCCTCCCTCTCTACCGCACCTGCTGTCTCGACCTCTGAATGCTTGGCTATGAAAAGCCAACTGACATTTACTCCTGAGTTGCTGATCTGTGGCACCCTCTACAACCACTGTGATTATTGTTTGACCCTGCTGCTTATCTATGAAGAACGATCTGGCCTTAATGGCCATGTACTCTTATAATCTCCCCCCGGCACAGCCAGAAGAGTCTGGCTGTGCCGGGGGGAGATTATAAGAGTACATGGCCATTAAGGCCAGATCGTTCTTCATAGATAAGCAGCAGGGTCAAACAATAATCACAGTGGTTGTAGAGGGTGCCACAGATCAGCAACTCAGGAGTAAATGTCAGTTGGCTTTTCATAGCCAAGCATTCAGAGGTCGAGACAGCAGGTGCGGTAGAGAGGGAGAGAGAGATGTATGTCGTGTCTGACTGGATTTGTAGCAGAACTTAGAACCTAACATTACTATAAGGTTTGCCATCATCAACAGATGTGCATCACAGCAAGAGGAAATGTCATCAGTGAATAATCAATCCACAGCTCTTCATTTCATTTCCCAGGTGTTTGATAGATGTGATGATAACACAGACAGAGATCGTGTGATACAGAAAGGTTCCGTTTTATTCATGCAGAAACAGCTGAACAATCACCAAGCAGACTATTGCCAGTAAAATAAGGGTAAGAGAGAATGACTCAGGCTGGAGACCTGGAGAATGATTTCTAGAGAGGCCATATGGCTTCAGACTGTTGGAAGTCAGCCTCTCTTTACTTTAAATGGGATAGTTAATGAAACTGGCTGCAACGGAGGGCCTATCTAGCCTGCATTTAAAAATAGCCAAGGAGGTTTTCCATATTGAGGTCGGTCAACAAATTACCACTCTACTCATTGCATATTCAGTCCTATAATTAAACTGATGCAGGGCTGAACTCCATTGGGTCTGAATTGTGACGAGGGGATCTGTCTGAATAGCCCTGTGTGGGGGTTTAGTATTGAGGAAGTATTCGTTCAGATTCAAAATAAGGTGATGATTACTATCCTAAAGATGGAGGAGATGAGGAAGGAAAGAGAGTTGATGAGAGAAAGGAACACAACCTGTCCATGAAGCTGTGCCACCTGAACGTCTGTGGTAGATTTCAACTATGGTTCATATATACAATGCCATCAGAAAGTATTCACACCCCTTGACTTTTTCCACATTTTGTTGTGTTACAGCCTGAATTTAAGATAGATTAAATGTAGATGTTGTGTCACTGGCCTACAATACCCCATAATGTCAAAGTGGAATTATGTTTTTAGAAATGTTTACAAATTAATTAAAAGTGAAAAGCTGAAATGTCTTGAGTCAATAAGTTTTCAACCCCTTTCTTATGGCAAGCCTAAATAAGTTCACTCTGTGTGCAATAATAGTGTTTAATATGATTTTTGAATGACTACCACAGCTCTGTACCCTACACATACAATTATCAGTAAGGCCCCTCAGTCGAGCAATGAATTTCAAACACAGATTCAACTACAAAGACCAGGGAGGTTTTCCAATGCCTCGCAAAGAAGGGCACCTATTGGTAGATGGGTAAAAATAAAACAAGCTGACATTGAATATCCCTTTGAGCATGGTGAAGTTATTAAATACACTTTGGATGGGGTATGAATACACCCAGTCACTACAAAGATACAGGTGTCCTTCCTAATTCAGTTGCTGGAGAGGAAGGAAACCGCTCAGGGATTTCACCAAGAGGCCAATGGTGACTTTAAAACAGTTAAAAGAGTTTAATGGCTGTGTGAGAAAACTGAGGATGGATCAACAACGTTGTAGTTACTTCACAATACTAACTTAAATGGCAGAGTGAAAAGGAGGAAGCCTGTACAGAATAAATATATTCCAAAACATGCATCCTGTTTGCAATAAGGCACCAAAGTAAAACTGCAAAAAATTTGGCAAAGAAATTAACTTTATGTCCTGAATACAAAGCGTTATGTTTGGGGCAAATCCAACACATCACTGAGTACAACGCTTCATATTTTCAAGCATGGTGGTGGCTGCATCATGTTATGAGGTTGCTTGTCATCAGCAATGACTGGGGAGTTTTTTAGGATACAAATAAACTGAATAGAGCTAAGCACAGGCAAAATCCTAGAGGAAAACCTGGTTCAGTCTGCTTTTCAACAGACACTGGGAAACAAATTTACCTTTCAGCAGGACAATAACCTAAAACACCAGGCCAAATCTACACTGGAGTTGCTTACCAAGAAGACAGTGAATGTTCCTGAGTGGCCTAGTTACAGTTGGACTTGAAATACTATGGCAAGACTTGAAAATAGCTGTCTAGCAATGATCAACAACCAATTTGACCAGGACCGAGTTTGGGAAACCGTGAGCTATTTGACTGTTGTGGCTAGCCAAAAAGGACTTGAAAGTTCGATCATCTTATCCTCTGAGGCTTTAAAAGTGTTCTTACACTATGATTTTGAATCTTCAAAGCAACTGGGAAACGTCCATGGCAGGCATTGTTGTCACCTTCGCTTGCTACACAACTTCTGAGTGATAGGAACCACGAGTACCAACACCACGTGTCAAACTCTTTCCAAGGAGATCTGCGGGTTTTCGCTCCTCCCTTGTACTTGATTGATGAATTAAGGTTACTAATTAGTAAGGAACTCCCCTCACCTGGTTGTCTACGCCTTAATTGAAAGGAAAAAACTAAAACCAGCAGACACTAGGCCCTCCCTAGAATTAGTTTGACACCCCTGACCAACACCAATCAGCCTACACCACTTCACACACACACACGTTGTTACAATGACTGCTGTCTAAACACACAAATCCAATTTGAACACTTGTAACTTGCCGTTTGGACAGTCATTATGGGTATTGTGTATAGATGGGTGAAGAAATATATATATTGAATCCATTTTGATTTCAGGCTGTAACAACTAAATGTGGAATAAGTCAAGGGGTATGAATACTTTCTGAAGGCACTGTATTTCACATACTCTGTGGACTGCAAGGAAAATGGATCAATCAAGTATAATTCCTCTTCTATATAGATACCTCTAGTCTAAGTTATCCTTTCAGCTGTATCTGTGAAGCAGATATTGACGAGTCTCCCCCATGTGTCTGTACCTCATTCACAGCCAGTGCTCTCTGCTCTCACCCTTGGCTTCTCCACAGCACAACATGCCCCCTGACTGCAGCACACAGCTTAGCCCCCACTCTGCTTTCAATTACCAGCTGCACCATGGGAAATCACAGGTCTGACATGTCCTGTAGCAAGAGGCAGAGGCAGGGATGGAGGCATACAGTACAGTACACACTACAACCAACACACTGTTGTAAAGGGGACAGTGCAGTACACATTGGCACAGCTCTCAGATAGAGAAGTGATCAAGCCAGGATAGAGTCTGGAGTATGTACCAATATCATGACATTGAAATGTGGAGAGAGCGAGAGAGAGTGTATGATGGCATTGAAATGAAAAATACTTTGTTGGCCAGCCGTCACCAATTCCCCCATTAGACCCCGGGGCATGGAGGCTAAGACGAGAGCATGACCAGAGCCCCTGTTCAAAAGCACTGCACTTCATAGGGAATAATGTGCCATTTGGGACACAGCTCATGTCGTGTGAACTGCTGTGACCCACCTGACCCACTGCTCTTTAATCATAACCATAACAGAGCTCTCCAGTCCAGAACAGGGAACCTGTCACTGGCCTTGGAATTTAACATGGAGACTACATGTGGGAGGGTGCGTGTTAATGGTAACTGAACAACTGTATCAAGTGTTTTAGAAAAACTTAAAACAAATGTTGAAGGCATCATTGTAATGGGTGGTCAGTGGTCACAGTGTGATGTGTGGTCAGCGGTCACAGAGTGATGGGTTGTCTTTAGCTTATTTAGGAATATTGTCAATTTACTGTAAGTAAGAATGACCACCATTTTCTGCAAAACAAATGCATACACAAAACAGAACGCAGTCATTTAAAAAAAACGTTAATCTTTAATCAGGTAATTAAACATGTGAAAAGACAAACAATACATTGGCAATGGAAGTAACTAAGGAAAGGAGGAGGGAGAGCCACAGTACTGTCAGCCACTGCCTCCAAAGCCTCCAAAAAGCCTACCATCACACATACACGCCCTGTGGGTTAGAAAGGTATTTCAGCATACACACGTGTTAGTCAGTGGAAGCTGGTGAGAGGAGGATGGCTCATAGTAATGGTTGGAATGGAATAAAAGGAATGGTATTAAACCCATGGAAACCATGGAAACCATATGTTTGACACGGTTAAATGTATTCCGTTCCAGTCATTACTATGAGCCCGTCCTCAGACTGGTGTTAGTCCAATAATCTCCACAGCCGTCCCAAAGGGATGGTTGGGCTTACCTCACTGCGTTTGGTGACCCTTCTGGCCACTATCAGCTGAATCGTCCCACGTTTGTTGCCCTCTACCGACATGGACTTCCTTAGCGTCTCCATGGCCTCCTGGTTGGTCTTGCCTATCAACGACTCCCCGTTCACCGCTATCAGCTGGTCATTGACCCACAGCCTTCCATCCTGTTCACACAGCATATGGCACGTAGGATCAGAATCAGTCAACACCCACAATCAGACTGTTCAACGAATTAGCACTGTGCTGTTAACCCTGTCCCAGATCTGTTTGTGTTATCTTGCCAACTCCTTGTCACACCGAACAACAAGTGACACCCAGGCTACTTCATTCCCTAGAGAGGTGGCTAGAGTGCAAGAAACAGACTGGCACCAAGGTTACTGTACTGTCAGTGGAATAACGAATAGCAGAAAAAGCAATGAAGTTCACTGTCAAATCAGAACTGGTAGACAGAATATGCTAATAGGCAGATTAGTCCAGTATATAAACTCCAAAAAGACATGATGACTTATATGATCATGAACATTGGAATCCTAATGAGAGAGGTAAGACTCACCTTGCAGGCAGCTCCTCCGTTGATTATGGACTTGACGAAGATGCCTAGGTCAGCGTGGTTCTCCTTGGAGCGGTTGCCTTTGACGCTGACCCCTAACCCTGCCGACCCCGAGTCACTCAGAGGGATCTCAAAGGTCAGGAACTCCCTGGTACCGTCAGGGGTCAACACCAGGTCATCCTCCTCAACCTTCTAGGACGGAGAAAGGATGGTGTCACTGGTCATTTCTGCTACTGTGAGATCTACTGATAAGCGAATCCAAGATCAGCGTCCCAAATGGCACCCTATTCCCTCCATAGTGTACTACTTTTAACCAGGGCCTGGTCAACATTTGTGCACTATATAGGGAATAAGGTGTCATTTGGGATGCAGATATGTTGATTCCGATGCTCCTCAGCATCAGGAGCTATGGGATGACCAACTCACATCTATGAGTTTAGTTACAGATGAGAGAATTTCAGCATGAACATTTGTGTCATTGGGAGTTCTTGGGGTTAAGGTTGGATACACTGTCTATCATAGAGATCCTAGAAGTTGGTATTCGGTATGTATTATGGCCTTCTGTAGCAACACAGAGCCTACATTGACATTGTGACTAAACACATTGGCAGAAGAATGGAGCTACTGAGTGAGTATCTGATCATATTAAGTATGCTTAGTCACTTTACCCCTACCTATATGTACAGTACATATCTACCTCAATTACCTCATACCCCTTCACATCGACTCAGTACTGGTATCCCGTGTATATAGCCAAGTTATCGTTACTCATTGTGTATTTATTCCTCGTGTTATAATTTTTCTATATTTTCCCGTAAGTAAGCATTTCACTGTTGTTTACGAAGCATGTGACAAATCAATTTTGATTTGATTCTGTGATCACCTCACAGGCACCAGAAAGGCACTATAATGTATATAATTAAGTGCATTATCTACACACAGAAACAGACACATATGCTATATCACAAAATGCAACAGGTGCCTGAGCATCATTGAATAACAAAAAAGCTGTTCTCTCTGCCTTGTCAATTGACAGCTGTCCTCTGAATAAATCGGCACACTAAACTACTAGCAATTATGAGCATGTGTAATGAATGCAGTCATAATCAAGCTCAGTGTCATACATTCATTTGCTCCCATTGTTTGCAGAGAGAGAGATTGAATTACTTTGGGGAGAGAGAAGGGTAGAGAGCGGGTGAGGGAATAGAGAGAAAGAGAGAGAACAGAGAAAGAGAGGAGAAAGAGACAGAGGAAGAGAGAGACAGTGAGAGAGAGATAGGTGAGAGAGAGAGGGGGAGAGAGACAGTGAGAGGGAGAGAGATACAGTGAGATAGAGGGAGAGGGAGATAGGTGAGAGAGAGATAGCTGAGAGAGAGATAGGGTTGGGAGAGAGCCGGTGAGAGAGAGATAGAGGGAGAGAGAGACAGTGAGATAGAGGGAGAGAGAGGATGAATCCATGTGAAACACAATTGCAGAACTGCCGTCCTTCCCCTCTCCTCAGCAACCCAGGCTGCAAGGCGCTTTGTATTCCACAGAGTGAATAAAAGGACACCTCCACCCCCGTCCCCAATTTCAACCCCTACAGCCCTGGCTCCTATACACACCTGGCCTCACTCACACCCCCCATCGCTCGGAACAGCATCACCTGAAACGATTAGAGGCGTACTCTCAACTTTCCCACACAAACCTGTTGATTTGATTGAATCAAAAAGTCACTTGAAACGAATTAAAAGCGCAAAGAGGAGTGGAGAAATGAGGAGGCAGTGGAGGGTGTAATTGCTGGAGGGAGCCCATGTGGAGAGCACTGAGTGCTTCGGAGGCTCTTTTTAAAGCAGCTCTTCTCTCTCTCTCTTACTATCTGCCTTAGACCGCATGCTGATAGACCATGAATATCAAAACACCTGGGGGATAGACAGACAGGAGTCCAGACAGACTGATGTGGAGGTGTGTGTGCATGCACAAAGAGAGACACACACACACGACGGAGGTCATAGTAACACTCCTCATGGAGGGGGCAGTGAGTCATTAAACACAGTGGAACAGTGAGCAAAGACAAGGACTTCACCTTTCAGTCCTGCATAATCACCGTTATGTGAGGTGAACATGCAGGTAATGGGTCTTTTAATAACTCCATCTGAGGCATATTCGCAAATACAGTCCCTGCCAAATCACCTAAACACACACACACACACATTTCACATTGTGCAGTACACACAAGATTAGAATGACTTCAGATTAGAATTAGACTCCAGAGCCATCCACGTCCTCTTCCTCTCCTATTCTGTGACTGTGTGATGGTAATTACCCAGCTAGCAGCTGCTCCCAGTCACTGTGTGCTGTATGTGCAGGAACAGGTGGCAGCTTGAAACATCACTTTAATTAAGGCAAGAGCTTGTTCTCCCCTAGAGTCACTGGGCCCTCTGATTGACTCATACATTCACACACTAGAGACATGAATGCAGCCGCATCTGCAAGGGGGCACAAATAACACTGTGTGTGTGCGTGCTGTGTGTGTGCGTGCTGTGTGTGTGCGTGTTGCGTGCATGTGAGGTAGAGAGCGGGGGCAGAAAGAGCAACAACAATTATTAATCTGAGTCGAGGGAGACGAAATGTGTCTGTGTGACCATAGATCAATGTGACTTGGCTTTACATTACATTACAGGGTAACTGGCACTGGTGGCTTTTCAATATCAACTTACAGTAACTCAGTGTAACTTAATAGCACAAACAAAACAGAAAGTTAACGGATATTATTAGCAGTGGATTTACACTAAGTGTGCGTCCCAAATGCCCCCTATTCCCTATATAGTGCAATACTTTTGACCAAAGCCATTGGACCATGTTCGAAGTGCACTATATAGGGAATAGGGTGCCATTTGAGACGCAGACTACAGTGCATTCAGAAAGTATTCAGACACCTTGACTTTTTCCACATTTTGTTACGTTACAGCATTATTCTAAAATTGATTAATTGTTTTTTTTCCCTCATCAATCAATACACAATACCATATAATGACAAAGCAAAAGTAGTTTTTTAGAATTTGAAATATCACAATTACATAAGTATTCAGACCCTCGTTGAAGCACCTTTGGCAGCGATTACAGTCTTCTTGGGTATGACGCTACAAGCTTGGCACACCTGTATTTGGGGAGTTTCTCCCATTCTTCTCTGTCTCTGCAGATCCTCTCAAGCTCTGTCAGGTTGGATGGGGAGCGTTGCTGCACAGCTATTTTCATGTCTCTCCAGAGATGTTCGATCGGGTTCAAGTTCAGGCTCTGGCTGGGCCACTCAAGGACATTCAGAGACTTGTCCCGAAGCCACTCCTGCATTGTCTTGGCTGTGTGCTTAGGGTTGTTGTCCTATTGGAAGGTGAACCTTTGCCCCAGTCTGAGGTGCTAAGCACTCTGGAGCAGGTTTTCATCAAGGATCTCTCTGTACTTTGCTCCATTCATCTTTCCCTCGATCCTGACTATTCTCCCAGTCCCTGCCGCTGAAAAACATGCCCACAGCATGATGCTGCCACCAACATGCTTCACCGTAGAGATTGTGCCAGGTTTCCTCCAGATGTGACGCTTTGCATCCAGGCCAAAGAGTTCAATCTTGGTTTCATCAGACCAGAGAATCTTGTTTCTCATGGTCTGAGTCCTTTAGGTGCCTTTTGGGAAACTCCAAGCGGGCTTTCATGTGCCTTTTACTGAGAAGTGGCTTCCATCTGGCCACTACCATAAAGGCCTGATTGGTGGAGTGCTGCAGAGATGGTTGTCCTTCTGGAAGGTTCTCCCATCTCCACAGAGGAACTCTGGAGCTCTGTCAGAGTGACCATCGGGTTCTTGGCCACCTCCCTGACCAAGGCCCTTCTCCCCCGATTGCTCAGTTTGGCTGGGCGACCAGCTCTAGGAAGAGTCTTGATGGTACCCTTCCCCAGATCTGTGCCTCGACACAATCCTTTCTCTGAGCTCTACGGACAATTCCTTTGACCTCATGCTTGGTTTTTGCTCTTACATGCACTGTCAACTGTAGGACCTTATATAGACAGGTGTGTGCCTTTCCAAACCATGTCCAATCAATAAAACTTACCACAGGATGATCAATGGAAACAGGATGCACATGAGCTCAATTTCGAGTCTCATTGCAAAGGGTCTGAATACTTATGTAAATATGGTACTTCTGTTTTTTATTTATAATACATTTGCAAATGTTTCTAAAAACCTGTTTTCGCTTTGTCATTATGGAGTATTGTGTGTAGATTGATGAGGAGAAACATTTATTTAATCAATTTTAGAATAAGCCTGTAAGGTAACAAAATGTGGAAAAAGTCAAGGGGTATGAATACTTTCCGAATGCACTGTATATAAGTATTAGATCAGTCTTGCCCTGCGACGGCAGGTGAAAAGGCAGTTACTTCCTAAATCAGCACATAGTAACAGACCATACAGACCACATGGCATACCCACCCACGGCCACATTTACTGTTACTTAGGCAGTCCTAATAAACTGCTCAATTGACAGTTCAAACAGTGTTACTTTTGCTTCATGGTTCCTGATTGATTCAGTCCCACAGAGCAGCGTGATGATGTCATGCAGAGGCACTCTGTGCATCCCAAATGGCACCCTTTTCCCTATATAGTGCACTACAGTAGTGCACTATATAGGGAAAAGGGTGCCATTTGGGACACAGCCACTTGTGGGTGGTTACCTCAGTCAGCCAGTGGGGCGCCGTAGCCGACATGGCCTCCCTCACCGAGCGACGCTGGAGAGGGGAACAGTAAGACCTACGGTTACATTCCACACACACATCATGCCATGGTAGCAACGCCACACAAGCAACAAACCCCAAACATGTCAGCAGCAGTGACAACTAACCGTGTCCATAGGTGCATCTCAAATGGCACCCTATTCGCTATATAGTGTATTACTTTTGACCAGGGCCCATAGTGTCAACAGCCATCATAGGGTCAACAGCCCCCATAGGGTCAACAATAATCCTGCCTCACAAAGAGAGATAATCTATTATTAACAGCGATTATACATGTATTAATTATTAACGTTGCTAAAGTGCTGAGCTAATTCATGTGGAGGGTCAAGGTGATGTTGCCTATTGTCTCTGTGTGTTTGACCTGTTTTAGTGAGAGGGGGGATGGGGAGGGGGATGGGAGAGTGGCTGCAGGCTGCTATGGCTTCAAGTGAGGCCTCAGGTTAATTGGTCCAGTACAGAGAGAGCATGCCGTTTGCTGTGTGGAGCTCTTAGCTTTGTTCCCCCGTGGCTCCATCCCTCCAGCCACCCTTCATCCCACCCTCCCTCCCTCCAGCCTTCCTCCATCCCACCCTCCCTCCAGCCTCTCTCCATCAAGCCCTACCTCCAGCCTCCCTCCCTCCAGCCTCTCTCCATCCCACCCTACCTCCCTCTAGCCTCTCTCCATCCCACCCTGCCTCCCTCCATCCCACCTAGCCTCCCTCCCTCCCTCCATTCCGTTACTGGAGGAGGGCCTATCAGATGAGATGGGGGGCTAATGCGCTGAAACAGTCTCCTACCCGGAAACACACAGACGGTGTCCCAAATGGCACCCTATTCCCTATATAGTGCACTACTTTTGACCAGAGCCCATGTTTTGTACTAGTATCAGAGCCTCGGTGCTGCTGTCTGTCTGGCACCACAACAATAACGTTAATGTGTTGTTGAGAGTCATGTGGAACAAAGCCTCTAACAAGAGATAACATCTGCCGTGTATAATTGTGGAGCCCATTATGGAGGGAATATGACGGGAAGGAAAGAAGAAAAGGATTCATTGCTGAGGCTTGTAAAATCACACGAGAGAGAGAGAGAGAGAGAGAGAGAGAGAGAGAGAGAGAGAGAGAGAGAGAGAGAGAGAGAGAGAGAGAGAGAGAGAGAGAGAGAGAGAGAGAGAGAGAGAGAGAGAGAGAGAGAGAGAGAGAGAGAGAGAGAGAGAGAGAGAGAGAGAGAGAGAGAGAGAGAGAGAGAGAGAGGAGAGAGAGAGAGAGAGAGAGAGAGAGAGAGAGAGAGAGAGAGAGAGAGAGAGAGAGAGAGAGAGAGAGAGAGAGAGAGAGAGAGAGCGAGAGAGAGGAGAGAAGAGGAGAGAGAGAGAGAGAGAGAGAGGAGAGAGAGAGAGAGAGAGAGAGAGAGGAGACTGCTTTTAGATCCAAGGTGAACAACGTGTAGGCCTACATTATGAAGGAATTCATTGCTGAGGCTTGTAAAATCACACAGGAGTGAGAGATTGCTTGGAGATCTAAAGTGCCTACTCTGGATTTGTCTCATCTGGATTGTGTCTCATCTGAGCACAACGATAACACTCCGGAGCCGTTCCAAATGAGGCAATTCTAACAACAACAACCATTACACACCTCCTGGTCTGGTATGAATGGTTTACTGGAAAGGAAAGGGCCACCCTGAAGTAAACCCATATTTAGATCATCAGGAGATGAAGTGATGGGTTTGATATGCCAGCTGGGATCATAACCGAGAGTGTTCTCCATTTGGCCACAGACCGTGCTGATGATAAGAACCATGAATGCAGGCAGCTGTCAGGTATCACAGGAGCACAGGGAACATGGAACTACCACTCTAGGCTGCTACCTCGCTTTCCAACCAAGGTGCATGAATTGAGGAGCAAACTAAACATGTCACAAAAGCACCAAATTAGCTGGTCAATAAAGCTTGAGAATGGCTGGCTGATATAGTTCATAATGAATCACATTGACAGTATAACTACACAGAGGTGGTGAAAAACAACAAGGATCCAATTCTATGTTTAAATACAGTCCTACTAAACAGTGGATCAGTCAATTATGAGGCTTCTCTCATCAGTTGAGAGTAATGTAAATGGTCTCCTAATGTCCCCAAACAAAGACAAATAGCACAATGAGCTTTTAACTGCATTCAGAGAAAGTCATCTATGAGTGTGGCCAGGTTGTTAATGTCACTGAATCATTGGGAGTGTCCCTGAGCAGATTATTCAAGTACTAAAAATATGTCCTCCTCTACAGTGCCCTACTGAAAACCTAAATTAATTAGATTTATTTGAAATCATTGCACAATTGGACATGCAGAATTGTGCAATAAAGTACATTTTATTTGACTACACTTGATAAATGAATCACTTTTTAGGTGGGTCAGGGACAGTGGTGGCTGGTGGCTCTATCGGAGAACAGGCTCAAAGTAATGGCTGGAAAAGAATGAATGGAAGAGACATGGTTCCTTTCATGGTTTCTTTATATTTGATACCATTCCATTCATTCCAACCATTATCATGAGCCATCCTCCCCTCACCAGCCTCCACTGACTCAGTATAGGGGACAGGTAACAGGTATACGTAGGGTTTAGGTGACTCTTACCAAATCTCTGGGGCTTTGCATCTGGGGCTCTGCATTCTATAGGAAACAGGGGACAGAAGAAACAACAGTAGTCAATTACACATGCAGCAATACTGAACATCACATCTAACTGAGGGAGGAGCACCTACAGTGTACATCAGGCTAATTCAAATCTGGACCTTGAAGCCAGTTCCACTGCTGATGTTCATGTTTCTCCTCTAATCAAGGACTGATTTAGACCTGGGACACGAGGTGGGTCCAATTAATTGTTCAGGTAGAACAGAAAACCAGCAGTTCTCTGGACATCCAGGCTCACATTTGAATACCCCTGGAGTAGATTGACAGAAATCAAAACTACCATGTCTAATCATCATCATCCATTGACCTAATGTAGACTGCGCAGTAGAAGTGGGCTACCCAGTGTTTACACATACCAATAGAATGCATTTCTTTACCAAACTACATACTCACATGTACCACTATAGCCCTTCTATGGATATTACCAGTATATCAGTAATCATTGCCTGGGGGCTGGGAATAACTCAGAGTAGCTGCTCCAGCTCTCTACCCCACTATTACAGAGTCAGAAGAACCAGGCCTGTGTTCCCCCTGGGGGTAGAACAGGTTCTCTCTCCGCTGTGCAATATTTATATCCCCTCCTGTCATGTGTGTCAGATGAGATAGCAGATAGATATATCTAGTCTGCGTCCCAAATGGCACCCTATTCCCTACATAATGCACTACTTTTGACCAGGGCCCATAGGGAAAAGGGTGTTCCATTTGGGACGCATCCTCCTGAGTGAAAGAATGGCTCTGGACTAATCAAAAGATGAGTATTGATCCCGATGAGGCTCTGATGAATGCCCCTGGGCTCAACATCTAACTCGGCCCGGCCAGAGTGACAGCCAGCCAATAAGGTGTGTGCGTCTTCAGTTGTAATAACTGTCACTGTTGGAGGAGGGTGAGAGTGGTGGGGTTGATTGAAGCTGCTGTTGGGTAGTGGTGGTGATGGTTGGGATCCACTAATGGTGAGAGGAGAAAATTCTGGCCCATTATTATGAGAAGGGGGGGATTTAAGTGCTACTCTGTGCTATAACTCAGCCTGGCGCAATAGCACAGGTGTTTAAGAAGCACACTGGCGGTTTGGTTGGGAGATCGTATAGTAGCCAATGACTAGGGTAGTAAATACTGAACAACCTCGGAGGCACTGCCTGCGTTCCAAATGGCACCCTATTCCCTTTATAATGCACTACCTTTGACCAGGGCCTCTGGTCAAAAGTAGTGCACTATGTAGGTAATAGGGTGCCATTTGGAACACAGGAAGGGTGATTTAGACCTCAAAAATAACCCCAGCATTAACTCTCCCTATTGCTTTCATCAGACACACTAACAAAAGCCCAGATGTGTTGTTTCATTAAATAAACATTTGTATTTATAAAACCTTTCAATTAAAACAAATTAAAACACCCGGTGTGTCTATATAAACACAATAAATTGATATGATAAGCATATTACATTTTACTGTTAATGTTTGCATGAGCCATTATAATCTCAAACTGAGTAGTCACCCTCTAGTCACTCTGACAACATACCATGGTTGTCTCAAATTGCACCCTATTCCCTATTTAGTGCACTACTTTTGACCAGGACCTATTGTGTGGGTGCTGAATCTGATTTATATTCTACCCAACAACAAGTGCATTTCTCAGTCTGTCCCAAGCCTGCCTGCGTCTGCCTGCTTTCTCACCCATCCATCAATCAATCTATCCAATTTGTTCTGAGGGAGCGGAGCGCTACAGGTTCCCACGGAGAATAACTGGATCAGGGTTGCGTCCTAAATGGCGCCCTACTCCCTATATAGTGCACTACATTTGACCAGGATCCATAGGGCTCTGATCAAAAGTAGTGCACTATGTAGGGAATAGGATGCCATTTGAGACGTAGTCCAGGACAATAAAGAGTAGCGCAGTGCCAGAGTAGCACAATCAATCTGCATGCTGCATTGGCATGTTGTGTTAGGAGGAGAATGGAAGGAAAACACAATACTTACTGGGGAACTTGGGAGATTAACTGTGACAGGGTATAAGACACACACAACCACAGGACATAACGACATACATATTGATGTACACACACTTTCCTGAGAGTAGGGGACATTATAACAAACGGGGACTCTAAGCATCCAAGAGACTAGGCATGTACAGTTTGCAGTGTTAGGGGAGCAGAGATAGACCTACTGGGAAGGCCTCCTCCTGTCGTAGCACCACCAGTCCCACAGCTCCTCCCATGGGCGTGGCCCTCAGCAGAGCGACCACTTCCTCCTGGGTCCGACCAACCAAGTCCACTGTATTCACCTGGAACACATACGGCAATTAATAACATACAGATTCACATTCAGATTTTGACCCCTGAACCCAACACTGAGGAACACGCTATCATTCACTTGAATTGATCACACCAAGACACTATTATGAGCCTAAACAACATGTCTCTATGTACCAGAAGTTACACCGTATTAGAGGCTAACACAACATAAACCATTGAGAACAGAGATCTAGAAACAGGGCGATCAGACAATGACAGAGTTTTACTGATGTATCCCCTGGTCTCAGGTCTTACCTCCAGCAGCCTGTCTCCAGCCTTGAGGCGTCCGTCCTGGATGGCAGCTCCTCTGGGCAGGATGTTCTTCACATAGATGGGCGCCGAGCCGCCGATGGGGACGTCGCGCGACGTGATGCTGAAACCCAGACCCTCTGGACCTAAAGGATGAAACAGGAGGATGTGTGAGTTACAGTGGGGGAAAAAAGTATTTAGTCAGCCACCAATTGTGCAAGTTCTCCCACTTAAAAAGATGAGAGAGGCCTGTAATTTTCATCATAGGTACACGTCAACTATGACAGACAAAATGAGAAGAAAAAAAATCCAGAAAATCACATTGTAGGATTTTTAATGAATTTATTTGCAAATGATGGTGGAAAATAAGTATTTGGTCAATAACAAAAGTTTCTCAATACTTTGTTATACACCCTTTGTTGGCAATGACACAGGTCAAACGTTTTCTGTAAGTCTTCACAAGGTTTTCACACACTGTTGCTGGTATTTTGGCCCATTCCTCCATGCAGATCTCCTCTAGAGCAGTGATGTTTTGGGGCTGTCGCTGGGCAACACGGACTTTCAACTCCCTCCAAAGATTTTCTATGGGGTTGAGATCTGGAGACTGGCTAGGCCACTCCAGGACCTTGAAATGATTCTTACGAAGCCACTCCTTCGTTGCCCGGGCGGTGTGTTTGGGATCATTGTCATGCTGAAAGACCCAGCCACGTTTCATCTTCAATGCCCTTGCTGATGGAAGGAGGTTTTCACTCAAAATCTCACGATACATGGCCCCATTCATTCTTTCCTTTACACGGATCAGTCGTCCTGGTCCCTTTGCAGAAAAACAGCCCCAAAGCATGATGTTTCCACCCCCATGCTTCACAGTAGGTATGGTGTTCTTTGGATGCAACTCAGCATTCTTTGTCCTCCAAACACGACGAGTTGAGTTTTTACCAAAAAGTTTTTATTTTGGTTTCATCTGACCATATGACATTCTCCCAATCCTCTTCTGGATCATCCAAATGCACTCTAGCAAACTTCAGACGGGCCTGGACATGTACTGGCTTAAGCAGGGGGACACGTCTGGCACTGCAGGATTTGAGTCCCTGGCGGCGTAGTGTGTTACTGATGGTAGGCTTTGTTACTTTGGTCCCAGCTCTCTGCAGGTCATTCACTAGGTCCCCCCGTGTGGTTCTGGGATTTTTGCTCACCGTTCTTGTGATCATTTTGACCCCACAGGGTGAGATCTTGCGTGGAGCCCCAGATCGAGGGAGATTATCAGTGGTCTTGTATGTCTTCCATTTCCTAATAATTGCTCCCACAGTTGATTTCTTCAAACCAAGCTGCTTACCTATTGCAGATTCAGTCTTCCCAGCCTGGTGCAGGTCTACAATTGTGTTTCTGGTGTCCTTTGACAGCTCTTTGGTCTTGGCCATAGTGGAGTTTGGAGTGTGACTGTTTGAGGTTGTGGACAGGTGTCTTTTATACTGATAACAAGTTCAAACGGGTGCCATTAATACAGGTAACGAGTGGAGGACAGAGGAGCCTCTTAAAGAAGAAGTTACAGGTCTGTGAGAGCCAGAAATCTTGCTTGTTTGTAGGTGACCAAATACTTATTTTCCACCATAATTTGCAAATAAATTCATAAAAAATCCTACAATGTGATTTTCTGGATATTTTTTTCTCAATTTGTCTGTCATAGTTGACATGTACCTATGATGAAAATTACAGGCCTCTCTCATCTTTTTAAGTGGGAGAACTTGCACAATTGGTGGCTGACTAAATACTTTTTTTCCCCACTGTATGTGTGAGAAAGTCTGTCATATTTTGACTCACCCTCATATCACAAGTACAGTAAGACCAACACAGCAACAAGACATTCTGGCCGTGTTCGAAATCTGTCTTGCTTACTACTTACTAAAACGACATACTATTTAGAACGTACTGTTTAGTGGAAGCTTATGCAGTAAGCAACAAATATCAACATACTAGGCTCACCCATACTGATAATGTGTAATCTAATTTGCAATTGCGTTGCTTCCCGACATCCGTTCATTTTGCGTCCCCTTCTCTTGATAATCAGCTGTTGTCAAACACACGTGGGTCGGAAAATACTATTCTCTTCCTCAATAACATGCAGTGAAGTTGAAATGGCTATTACATCCTGGCATTTAAAGCATACTAAATGTTTGAAATTTCACTTACTATATATATTTTTTTTATGTGCATACCCAAAAAGCCTATTTACAACGCAAGTATGGGTATTCAGACATAGCCATAAGGCAATACAAGGTGAAAATGGAACAAGGGAAGGATTCTGGACGGTTAGTAAGAAAGGTTGAGACAAAATGCAGTGTTGACCTGCGGAACCCTCTCAGCCTAATAAGACAGGCTGAATCAGAGTCTAGAGGTTGAGGATGGTATCTCTCCTCTCCCGCTGGCACCACAGTCAGATCATTAGGAGAATGTCTGCCCAGCCTAATCCCTCTGTCTGACTGTCTGAGCTGTGTATGGTAATGCAAGCAAGGTAGAACACAGAGAGGATTCCAGAACGCTCTGAGGATTCTGTTAAAGATCAATCTAAATCCCCTCCATGTCAATAAGCCAATCAACTTCCCACCATAGGACGGGCACGTATTATAGTTACCGGTAAATGGCATTAGCGTTAATGTGTTTCATATGGTACACAGGATCTTTAAAGACACGTTAGCTTAATTAGGAAATACATACTCAATTTCCTCTGGAGTCTAATATTCCAGATTGATTGCGTTAGAGTTTGGGTTTTGTGGAGAGACCAGTGAGTTTAGTTTGTTTACATCTTAAAGGGATACGTTGGGATTTTGCAATAAAGCACTTTATTTACTTCCCAAAAGTCAGATTTTCTCATGGATACAATATTTATGTCTCTGCATCCAGTATGAAGGAAGTTTGTGGTAGTTTCACGAGCCAATGCTAGCTAGCGTTAGCGCAATGACTGGATGACTATGGTAAAAGCTAGCTGTTACCATAGACTTCAAGTCATTGCACTAAAGCTAGTAAGCAATTGCGCTAACGCTAGTTAGCAACTTCCTTCAAACTGCATACAGACATAAAAATGGTATCCACAAGTTCATCAGGCTCTGGGGAAGTAGATAAAAGTCTTCATTGCCAAAATCCTGAAGTATCCCTTTAAGATGTCAACAAGCCAAGTAAATCTATCCACCAAATAAGGTTTAGTCTGCTGCACTCAAAACACAACAAACAAGCCAGGGGCTGTGTATGTTATTAACAGTGCTATGTTTATGTAAGCCTCCTTTCAAAAGGAAGTGAATAGAAAACCTAATATTTTGATAGACACCTGGTTGTGGAGTGTGGGGATTGTATAAATGGCACCCTATTCCCTATATAGTGCACTACTTTTGACCAGAGCCCTACGGGCTGCTGTCACAAATAGTGCAATAGGGCTCTGGTAAAAAATGGTGCACTATAGCGAATAGGGTGCTGTTTGGGATGCCATTTGAAGCAGGCCTTTCGATCTTCAACAAGCTTTTTGACACAGTGCACACTACACAGACGAGTGGCTGCCTAGCAACAAGCCCTCTGGCTCCCCCAGTTGCCTGTGCAGGCACACACAACTGGTCTCCTATGGCCTGCCTGCCCGCGTGTCTCCTATTGCAGAGGACTGTGTGGGCCAACTCTGTCCAGCTGTCAGTCACTGCATACACCCCGGAGATGTGTTTAATTAGGAATTAATGAATCAATCTGAAACACATTTTCTCTCCACCGTTTCAGGCAAAAGTGGGAGGCCTTTTGGCCATCTTTATTCACATTTAAGGCTACATTGAATGATTCTGATATGTGTGTCTGTTCATAAACAGATCAATGAGTTGAGACTCGTATGTGTTTATTTTGAAGACAATGTCCTATGAATATACTTTTTAAACCACACAATTTGCTATTCTCTTCTTTGAAGTCCCAAATAGAAGAATTGTTTCTTTATCCAACTTCATCACACAAACCTAAACACTAGTTATTTTTCTTCTGAGAGGCTGAGAAGCTAAATTCAGCTTCTCAGCCTCTCAGAAAGCTATGCTTTCTCTGTTGGGCCAATCACAAACCACCTCTGTGAAGCATGGATTCAGATCATTCAATATGTAGGACCAGGAGCTTTTCCTGACCACATGACCTGACCTGGAAAAACTCTGGACCTTGGTCATGCCACAGTCAGGAAAAACTCACGGTCCTACGGAGGTTAAACAAATGCTGATCTTTAGGTGTGTGTGTGTTGGATGCTGACCTTTCTTGAGCTGGATGTTGAGTCTCCTGCCAACCTTTTTGGTGAAGCCCGCCGTGGGGGTTGAGTTTAGCACCCTGTGAGGGGAGGGGGCATGGCCTGATGGGGGCTTGCCCATGGAGCCCCCAAGGGGGTGAGGTAGAGGGGTGTAGGCGTCGACCTGCTCCGGGTGTGGGTGGGGGTGGGGACCACGGGACTGTGATGTAAGATTAGACAGCATTTTATTGTCTGTTTTCACAGAAATTTGCCTTGCATTATAAAAGCAACGACAGAGAATATAGAAAAACATATAGAGAGACCTGTGGGGTGTGGTCCAGGCCTGAGGTGGTGCTGCCTCTCTCGCTAGCTAGGGAGTCGGGGCTGAAGCGTCCAGAGGAGTAGGCCATGTTGGGGTTCCTCTCGCTGTGTGACAGCTGCTCGTACTGGGCCTTCATCAGGTTGGGAACCACGTGGAACATGATGACCGGGGAACGCATGGCCTGGCGGAACATGTTCTGGGCTCTGAGGGAGGCAGAACCAAAACAACAGTCAGCTTACTAGGGTGGCAAAATCCCGGTAATTTTCCCAACATTCCCAGGTTTTCTAGAAATCCCGTTGGAAGATTCCAGGAATCATGTGAAATAAAAGCAGGAAATCCTGAATCATCCAAAACCTGGGGGGTTTCGGAAAGTTACTGGAATTTTGCAACCCTACAGTCAAAACAGGGCTGGTGGATCACGCATACACGTTACACGTACACTAGTGGTGGTCTACCTGCACTGTATAGCAGTGATTAAAGCTTGTAGAAAGTAACAATGTATAGCTTTAGAATAGGCTTGCCAGGTTTTATCATGTACTGTAATCCCTCATTTAGCTACAGATGAAAGGAATGGGCTTTCTATAGAATGATTAGGAGAAAAATCCTTTTAAACCCCTTCAACATGAGGTAAGGTAGGTGTGAACTGAAAACATCTATTGAGTGTAATGTTACCATAGCAGGAGACTTGTTAGCCACACATGTTACAGTACAGTAAAGTTGACTTTGCTAGTAATCTCAGATGCGCCCCCAATGGCAGGGGCTATAGGGCTCTAGTCAAAAGCAGTGTACTATCAGGGATAGGTTGCCATTTGGGATGTAGACAGATCTCCACTCTCAAAAAACTGCTGAACAGACATCATAACCCCACTCCCAATGACCCTGCAATTCCTTGTAAAAATTCCTAGCCGTTTTCCCAGCCACTAATAATATTCCCAAAGGAAACGGATATCAATTTCAGCCTAGATCAAGTCCCAGACAACTGTTTCCAGTTACTTACTGGGGTTGAATTAAATATATCAAAACTGACAGAGTTTTACACATGCTAAATGTCCGAAAAGCATCTCTGTTATATCTTTAAGGAAGGGGGTGGGAGGGCTATAGTATAGCCATAGGTTATTGTGAGTGAGTGTGTGCACAGAAAATCCTGAAAAGCACAACATTTGGAGCAGCCCGTTTACGCTGCCATAGATATACAGTAGACCACAGAGTATAAAGAGAGATTTAACATTGTATTCAGAAGCTTTAGCTGTACAACACAGAACTAGAATGAATAGAATGGGCTCCCCATTCAAGTCAATGACACCATAATGGGTGGCCATTTTGAGTGTACCCATAGGCGTAAAGCACGAAGTACTCATTCTATTTCTATGGAACAGTATCTGCAGCAGAGCGGGATGGGAGGCAGCAGCAGTTAGCTAGGGTGTTAGGATCTGGTCAGACAGAGGAGCTGAGGGAGAGAGAGAGAGACAGATCACTGAAAATCAGAAGCTATGGAAGTTAAGCAGTGGTATTTAGGGAGCCAATGGAGCTGCTAGACAAAGCAATGGATGCTGAGAGGGTAGCGCCTACTGAAGGTAGGTTTGACCTAAGAGTCCAACAGGGAGGGGTTAGTATTCATAGCAGCCGATGGAGCTGATAGATATATATGGGGATATAGAAAGGATTGAAGGTATGGAGAGGACCGAGGCTGAGAGGAATGGCAGCCAGCCTCCATTTTACCAAGACCCAACAGTAGGATCAACCTAGGAGGAGTCAAACAGGAACGAGGTCAGCTTTGCAACAGACAGCGGCGGCAGCAGAGGCCCTGCTTTGGTTAGAAGACAGAGCCGTGGAGGGGAGAGGAAGGGAGAGGAGCAGGGGAGGGACTGGCGCGCAGGAGGCTCAGGACCGGTGGTCCCCCCCGGTCGGTAGGTACAGGTGTCTTACTGTTCGAAATGGATGTTACGCAGGTCTCCATTATTAATGCGTACGATGCAGTCGTTCTCCTGGAACAGACCCTGCTGCTCCGCCTTGCCTCCCCTCTCCAGGCGCTTGACCAACAGGCCTAGAGTCCTGGAAACATTCAGAAGCAGACGATGGTTTAATACTGCTGGCAGCTGTTCAAGAGGCCTCAGGGTTCAAAATGAGACTTAGAGCAGGCCTGGGAAGAGATCTACTGAAGCTTTACAGCAAACGTCTAGGCTCTACATGACTAACACTTTACCGTAGCAACATGTCCTCCATGTAATCTGCATCCTCACTGAGGCCACTGGCTAACACGGATTGAGGTATGGTTTTAATTGAAATTTTAGTCATTTAGCAGACGCTCTTATCCAGAGCGATTTACAGTAGTGAGTGCATACATTTTAATACTTTTTTTGTGGCTAAGTGGGTGTGAGATATGAGAGACTCATGTTTAATTTCTAATTGGTCTTATTTCTGGCGTTATGTTTGTCAGTTCTAATTCTGAAAGTGTATTTTCTTCTGACTTCCAAAACAGTATGTAAGTGCATGGGTCTAGTTGCTATAGGTAGGTGTGCTTGTTTTTTCCTACCTGAACTCCAACATTTAGCTCCTGACTGAACTGCCTAATGCAAAACATGATCATTCTGACAGGAAAAATTGTCAGGTGTACAGTAACACGTAGGACTTAGAGAAATGCTTCTCCATCACATTTGAGTTCAGGAAGCCCTCAGTTGTGACAGCTGTCAGTGCAGTAATCCGCCATAGTAAACCTCCTCCAGGCTTCCTGACTGCTAAACAATGCTGACTTCACTGAAATATTGAATACCGAGTAGGCCAGGGTTCAATGTAAATCAACCAAATTACCATAAATGTGCTAAAACTATTCAAACATAACTTATTATTCACAGGTATGTAGACACACTGAGATGCCTTCCCCAGAATCCCCAGCTTTTCCAGAACTTCGGTTGGAAGATTCTCTGAATCAGGAGGGAATAAGCTAGCCTGGGTACCCGTCTGTTTACGCTATCATGCCACTTCTTGTCCTGTTTGGCATGACAGCACAAACAGATCTGTGACCAGTCTAGGAACTGTAACCCTAGGTCTGTGCTAGTGGACATATGTGAAAGAGCTGGACCAGTAAATAAATGATTCCATTACATCTTCTGAGACATGCATGTGGACTGAAATGTGTATGGACTGCTCAGTGCAACCTTTACATCATGTAAAATACTTCAGACAGGAGTCACGGAGGAACATGCCAGTCACCTGCAAACACTGAACCACCATGATTGATCACTGAAACTAGCTAATCACTTCATGATGTGTGAGCATGACATGTATGGGGTGTAGGTCCATGTGTAATTTGTAGAGTGTGTAGTGTCTGTCTAGTGTGTGTGTTGTACACATGGACCTACACCCCATACATGTCATGCTCACACATCATGAAGTGATTAGCTAGTTTCAGTGATCAATCATGGTGGTTCAGTGTTTGCAGGTGACTGGCATGTTCCTCCGTGACTCCTGTCTGAAGTATTTTACATGATGTAAAGGTTGCTCTCCCTCCCTGTCTGTCTCCCGCTCCTCCCCCCCCCCTCTCCATCCCTCCCCAAGTGTGGCAGTGTCATGCCTGTGGTCCTCTGTAGCTCAGCTGGTAGAGCACGGCGCTTGTAACGCCAAGGTAGTGGGTTCGATCCCCGGGACCACCCATACACAAAAAAAATGTATGCACGCATGACTGTAAGTCGCTTTGGATAAAAGCGTCTGCTAAATGGCATATTATTATATTATATTATATTATATCATCAGTGAGCCTGCTGCCTGTCTGTCAGGTGCTATAACAGTGGGAAGACTTTACCTGCGGTCCCGGGCACTGAAAGGTACTACATGGATCCCCAAGGGCCCACCATCATTGGAGACTTCTACCAGCTTTACAATGTCACTGTGAGACAATGATGGATGAGGGGGTGAGAGGGTGAGACCACATATGGGCAAAAAAACTGGAAATAAGGAAGGTGGAAGAAACCATAACAAATAGAGCAGAAATGAATAAAACATGTGTCTATCTGAAGCACTAGGTATTAACGTCATAGCAGGGCTTCTCCCAACATCCCAGGTCACAGAAACGCATCATTCAGAACCCAGATCTAATGAGAGTCAAGGTAGTTTTCCATACATACTATGTTTACATATTTGTACATATATCTATACATTTATTTCAGATACTTTTAGATAATAAAAAAAATAATCCAGATATTATTTAGATTTTTATAATTTCAATATTTTTAAATAAGCCTTAGTTATATTCAGTCAATTTGTTTTTAAACATTGTTGTTCTTGTGTTCTTTGACCTCTA
Source organism: Coregonus lavaretus (assembly GCF_964263955.1). Classification (NCBI taxonomy): domain Eukaryota; kingdom Metazoa; phylum Chordata; class Actinopteri; order Salmoniformes; family Salmonidae; genus Coregonus; species Coregonus lavaretus. The sequence goes on along the minus strand of NC_140010.1, from coordinate 28,050,015 downwards.
AACCATTGACTTTCCATAGCTTGGTGCCTTGCAGACGTGTTTCTGTTTCCTGTAGGATAAAGCTAATATACATACAAACAACATCATTGTATTGTTTTGGTAGGTGGGGAAACCGTCCTTATTGGGTGAAATAATATCAACAACATACTGTACCTGCACATTAGACTGGAGGCATGCAAGAGAGATGACAGTTAGAAAACAATACAAGTGTTATTAATATCACCATGACAATGGATCAGTACATGGGTAAGTTTCATGGTTATGATGATGTTTGGTTTACTCGAGTTCCACAACGAACATTAGCAAGGGGTTTAAAAAGATTTTCTCCATAGATTTCTGGCATGAATCTAAAAATATTATTTACAATGAATTACAACATGGAGAAGAAAAGATAGTAGCAGTAGTGTTTGATTAGGTTCAGCTTAGAGGTTTTAGGTAGTTAACTGGTATTCATTCTCCTTTACTTGTTAGTGATCAACATCAGGTGATCAGAGAGGTAGTTAGGTTGAGACAGAGGAAGGACCAAGAGCCCTGGATATATCCCAAATGGCACCCTTTTCACTATATAGTGGGTACACTACCTGTCAAAAGTTTTAGAACACCTACTAATTCGAGGGTTTTTCCTTATTTTTCTACATTGTAGAACAATAGTGAAGACATCAAAACTATGAAATAACACATATGGAATCATGTAGTAACCAAAAAAGTGTTAAACAAATCAAAATATATTTTATATTTGAGATTCTTCAAATAGCCACCCTTTGCCTTGATGACAGCTTTGCACACTCTTGGCATTCTCTCAACCAGCTTCACCTGGAATGCTTTTCCAACAGTCTTGAAAGAGTTCCCACATATGCTGAGCACTTGTTGGCTTCTTTTCCTTCACTCTGCGGTCCGACTATTCCCAAACCATCTCAATTTGGTTGAGGTCGGGGGATTGTGGAGGCCAGGTCATCTGATGCAGCACTCCATCACTCTCCTTCTTGGTAAAATAGCCCTTACACAGCCTGGAGGTGTGTTGGGTCATTGTCCTGTTGAAAAACAAATGATAGTCCCACTAAGCCCAAACCAAATGGGATGGCATATCGCTGCAGAATGCTGTGGTAGCCACGCTGGTTAAGTGTGCCTTGAATTCTAAATAAATCACAGACAGTGTCACCAGCAAAGCACCCCCACACCATAACTCCTTCTCCTCTATGCTTTACTGTGGGAACCACATATGCGGAGATGATCCGTTCACCCACACCGCGTCTCACAAAGACACGGCGGTTGGAACCAAAAATCTCAAATTTGGACTCCAGACCAAAGGACAAATTTCCACCAGTCTAATGTCCACCGCTTGTGTTTCTTTGCCCAAGCAGGTCTCTTCTTATTATTGGTGTCCTTTAGTAGTGGTTTCTTTGCAGCAATTCGACCATGAAGGCCTGATTCACGCAGTCTCCTCTGAACAGTTGATGTTGAGATGTGTCTGTTACTTGAACTCTTTGAAGCATTCATTTGGGCTGCAATTTCTGATGCTGGTAACTCTAATGAACTTATCCTCTGCAGCAGAGGTAACTCAGGGTCTTCCATTCCTGTGGCGGTCCTCATGAGAGCCAGTTTCATCATAGCGCTTGATGGTTTTTGCGACTGCACTTGAAGAAACTTTCAAAGTTCTTGACATTTTCCGGATTGACTGACCTTCATGTCTTAAAGTAATGATGGACTGTCATTTCTCTTTGCTTATTTGAGCTGTTCTTGCCATAATATGGACTTGGTCTTTGACCAAATAGGGCCATCTTCTGTATACCACCCTCGACCTTGTCACAACACAACTGATTAGCTCAAACGCATTAAGAAGGAAAGAAATTCCACAAATTAACTTTTAAGAAGGCACACCTGTTAACTGAAATGCATTCCAGGTGACTACCTCATGAAGCTGGTTGAGAGAATGCCAAGAGTGTGCAAAGCTGTCATCAAGCCAAAGGGTGACTATTTGAAGAATCTCAAATATTTTGTTTAATACTTTTTTGGTTACTACATGACTCCATATGTGTTATTTCATAGTTTTGATGTCTTCACTATTATTCTACAATGTAGAAAATAGTAAAAAGAAAGAAAAACCCTTGAATGAGTAGGTGTTCTAAAAATGTTGACCAGTAGTGTATATTCACCAATATTCCAATATTCTATACAGGGAATAGGGTACCATTTGGGACGTATAGTCCTCTGTCTGTAATTAGACAACTTTCTGAGGGACTTACTCTAGGGACCTCACAGGGGTGTGGTCCATACAGGAATCAGCTCGGCCAATCGGCTCGATCCTGCTGTTCTCCTCCTCGTCCTGCAAAACACAAGACAACAGCCAATAGAATGACATATACAGTGGGGGAAAAAGTATTTAGTCAGCCACCAATTGTGCAAGTTCTCCCACTTAAAAAGATGAGAGAGGCCTGTAATTTTCATCATAGGTACACGTCAACTATGACAGACAAATTGAGGAAAATAATTCCAGAAAATCACATTGTAGGATTTTTAATGAATTTATTTGCAAATTATGGTGGAAAATAAGTATTTGGTCACCTACAAACAAGCAAGATTTCTGGCTCTCACAGACCTGTAACTTCTTCTTTAAGAGGCTCCTCTGTCCTCCACTCGTTACCTGTATTAATGGCACCTGTTTGAACTTCTTATCAGTATAAAAGACACCTGTCCACAACCTCAAACAGTCACACTCCAAACTCCACTATGGCCAAGACCAAAGAGCTGTCAAAGGACACCAGAAACAAAATTGTAGACCTGCACCAGGCTGGGAAGACTGAATCTGCAATAGGTAAGCAGCTTGGTTTGAAGAAATCAACTGTGGGAGCAATCATTAGGAAATGGAAGACATACAAGACCACTGATAATCTCCCTCGATCTGGGGCTCCACGCCAGATCTCACCCCGTGGGGTCAAAATGATCACAAGAACGGTGAGCAGAAATCCCAGAACCACACGGGGGGACCTAGTGAATGACCTGCAGAGAGCTGGGACCAAAGTAACAAAGCCTACCATCAGTAACACACTACGCCGCCAGGGACTCAAATCCTGCAGTGCCAGACGTGTCCCCCTGCTTAAGCCAGTACATGTCCAGGCCCGTCTGAAGTTTGCTAGAGTGCATTTGGATGATCCAGAAGAGGATTGGGAGAATGTCATATGGTCAGATGAAACCAAAATATAACTTTTTGGTAAAAACTCAACTCGTCGTGTTTGGAGGACAAAGAATGCTGAGTTGCATCCAAAGAACACCATACCTACTGTGAAGCATGGGGGTGGAAACATCATGCTTTGGGGCTGTTTTTCTGCAAAGGGACCAGGACGACTGATCCGTGTAAAGGAAAGAATGAATGGGGCCATGTATCGTGAGATTTTGAGTGAAAACCTCCTTCCATCAGCAAGGGCATTGAAGATGAAACGTGGCTGGGTCTTTCAGCATGACAATGATCCCAAACACACCGCCCGGGCAACGAAGGAGTGGCTTCGTAAGAAGCATTTCAAGGTCCTGGAGTGGCCTAGCCAGTCTCCAGATCTCAACCCCATAGAAAATATTTGGAGGGAGTTGAAAGTCTGTGTTGCCCAGCGACAGCCCCAAAACATCACTGCTCTAGAGGAGATCTGCATGGAGGAATGGGCCAAAATACCAGCAACAGTGTGTGAAAACCTTGTGAAGACTTACAGAAAACGTTTGACCTGTGTCATTGCCAACAAAGGGTATATAACAAAGTATTGAGAAACTTGTTATTGACCAAATACTCATTTTCCACCATAATTTGCAAAAAAATTCATTAAAAATCCTACAATGTGATTTTCAGGAAAAAATTCTCATTTTGTCTGTCATAGTTGACGTGTACCTATGATGAACATTACAGGCCTCTCTCATCTTTTTAAGTGGGAGAACTTGCACAATTGGTGGCTGACTAAATACTTTTTCCCCCCACTGTAGAACTCCTATATTGATTTATAGGATCTCTATGACAGCAACATCCCATCAAACCAAGTCTCTGGAGTCCTATTTGAACAGACGTTGAATGATGTTCCATTCCACACCGAAATGAGTGCTATGGTTTAAATCATTCAAAATGGTAAGCAGACCGGTAACCTACATAAAGGCCCCCATTACAGCCTATGTATTTGCTGCTATTCAAACCTGAAAAAATGGCCAGGAAGACATGATAGGTGCTGCTCTCCTTTGAAAATGCACAAAGCCCTTTAACCATCTGTATATCTTCTGTCTCAGTAGAGCCAGGACTCAGGAGGGACTCAGGAGACCTAGAGAAAGAGACACCAGCGACACCGGAGAAGGCGGAGGATCCACGGCAACAGCAGCCACAGCAATGGCTCGCCTCATCAGTATTAAAATGAGGGCTGTGACGATCATTACATTTTAGATGACGGTTATTTTTCTTGACCTGTTATGACTTATTTTATTTTCATGACGTTCTTCATCCATAACCGTCGGTTATACGGGTAGACAGTAATTGTTGCCATGACAGTGCACTGTTTGCTGCTGAGTGGGGAACATACAGTGGTGGGGTGGGGAGGCGGTACGCTGTCTGTCTGTACCTCAGACCTGTTGTCCTTCACACTAGGCTCACAGTGGCTACAGAGCATGTCTCATAGGAACGTGTCCTATGCTTAATAGGAGTTATGGGTTGTGAATTGGTTTCTGAACAAGAAATAGGTTTGGGATGCTGTGGGTTACACGTAAATGAGTGTTCTGGTATTGTGTAGACAGAGAAAGGGGAGCGCAGCCCTTCTCCAATGAAGGAAACAGACAGAGGCTGATATTTATGAAAAATACAATATTCACATTCTATTCCCCAAGACATCACTATGTTCCTTGAATTGCATTTGAATAACATTCAGCATCACAGATGCCTCAGGCGAGTCCCACTGCCACATTTCAATAGCAGCTTCTCTAAGGACTTCTGTTTCATTAATTGAGTGACAATTCCATTTTCCTGAACTGCACAGTTGGCCCTGGTCAAAAGAAGTGCACTATAAAAGGGAATAGGGTGGCATTTGGGATGCAGCCATGGTCTCTCCCCCCAGGCAAGGCGCAGGGACACAGAGCGAATGTTGAGGGGAAAGTGGCAGACACTGTTTGTTCTCAATCATTAAACTATTGGCTCGGGGCAATAGGGCCACACACACCCACCCACCCTCTGGCTCAAGATGGTGGTTGGGACTTTCGAGTGATATGAGTGACTCAAATATGCTGTCTTAACACTAACATATTTGATAAAACTACAGTAGATACAAATGCTGCTGGTTATTGCTGCTGACTATTGCTGGCTCAAGATGGTAGATGATACTTGATAGTGATATGAGTGACTCAAATATGCACTATAGATACCCACATACAGCATACTCAATACCCCTACAGCACCTACAAGAGACTCTTTCAAGACATCACATTAGACTTGTACAAGAACATAACTTTCAAAAGTAACTTAAAAAAGCAACATGGCACTACCCTCCTCCTGTGCCAACAGGACGTACATTTCCTCCCATTCTAACCAAGTGGTTAGATCACTACATCTATAAGTCAGGGCTGGGGTTTAATGGCTACTAGGAAGACAAAACAGGCTACAGGCAGGTAGGTAGGGCAGGCAGTGGTTGAGTCCCAAATGGCACTATTCCCTTTATCACAGGACAGGCCGTGTTTTCTTTTGTTTGTTTCCTTATCTTAGTGTGAGCGTCTTCACCTCAACGACACTCGGGCCTGTGGGCTCAATCATTTGACTAGTAAAGTCCATCCAAGTCTGTCCCCCGTCTCTCTTTCAGTGTAAATGAAGTGGCCTGTGTAGCAAAAGGGCAGAGTGTACTAAATGAAGTGTGCTCCTGCTGGAAATGGACAGCTGATCGTTTACAGAGACACGGAAACACATAAAGAAACACACACAAGCCATAAAATACCTACAGGAGTCTTTAATAAATCAAATAAACTATAACATATGCTTTAAGCCCAAGGTGACAATCCTTTATACTTAACCCCATTAAATATTTTGTCCAGAGTCACATACAGTGGGGAAAAAAAGTATTTAGTCAGCCACCAATTGTGCAAGTTCTCCCACTTAAAAAGATGAGAGAGGCCTGTAATTTTCATCATAGGTACACGTCAACTATGACAGACAAAATGAGAAAAATAAATCCAGAAAATCACATTGTAGGATTTTTTATGAATTTATTTGCAAATTATGGTGGAAAATAAGTATTTGGTCAATAACAAAAGTTTCTCAATACTTTGTTATATACCCTTTGTTGACAATGACACAGGTCAAATGTTTTCTGTAAGTCTTCACAAGGTTTTCACACACTGTTGCTGGTATTTTGGCCCATTCCGCCATGCAGATCTCCTCTAGAGCAGTGATGTTTTTGGGCTGTCGCTGGGCAACACGGACTTTCAACTCCCTCCAAAGATTTTCTATGGGGTTGAGATCTGGAGACTGGTTAGGCCACTCCAGGACCTTGAAATGCTTCTTACGAAGCCACTCCTTCGTTGCCCGGGCGGTGTGTTTGGGATCATTGTCATGCTGAAAGACCCAGCCACGTTTCATCTTCAATGCCCTTGCTGATGGAAGGAGGTTTTCACTCAAAATCTCACGATACATGGCCCCATTCATTCTTTCCTTTACACGGATCAGTCGTCCTGGTCCCTTTGCAGAAAAACAGCCCCAAAGCATGATGTTTCCACCCCCATGCTTCACAGTAGGTATGGTGTTCTTTGGATGCAACTCAGCATTCTTTGTCCTCCAAACACGACGAGTTGAGTTTTTACCAAAAAGTTCTATTTTGGTTTCATCTGACCATATGACATTCTCCCAATCCTCTTCTGGATCATCCAAATGCACTCTAGCAAACTTCAGACGGGCCTGGACATGTACTGGCTTAAGCAGGGGGACACGTCTGGCACTGCAGGATTTGAGTCCCTGGCGGCGTAGTGTGTTACTGATGGTAGGCTTTGTTACTTTGGTCCCAGCTCTCTGCAGGTCATTCACTAGGTCCCCCCGTGTGGTTCTGGGATTTTTGCACACCGTTCTTGTGATCATTTTGACCCCACGGGGTGAGATCTTGCGTGGAGCCCCAGATCGAGGGAGATTATCAGTGGTCTTGTATGTCTTCCATTTCCTAATAATTGCTCCCACAGTTGATTTCTTCAAACCAAGCTGCTTACCTATTGCAGATTCAGTCTTCCCAGCCTGGTGCAGGTCTACAATTTTGTTTCTGGTGTCCTTTGACAGTTCTTTGGTCTTGGCCATAGTGGAGTTTGGAGTGTGACTGTTTGAGGTTGTGGACAGGTGTCTTTTATACTGATAACAAGTTCAAACAGGTGCCATTGATACAGGTAACGAGTGGAGGACAGAGGAGCCTCTTAAAGAAGAAGTTACAGGTCTGTGAGAGCCAGAAATCTTGCTTGTTTGTAGGTGACCAAATACTTATTTTCCACCATAATTTGCAAATAAATTCATTAAAAATCCTACAATGTGATTTTCTGGATTTTTTTCCCTCAATTTGTCTGTCATAGTTGACGTGTACCTATGATGAAAATTACAGGCCTCTCTCATCTTTTTAAGTGGGAGAACTTGCACAATTGGTGGCTGACTAAATACTTTTTATCCCCACTGTATGTCCATCCTGCCTCACTGCCATGTTTTCAAAACAGGAGGAAGCACTGCGCGAGCCCCATTACTTAACCAACAACAGTATCCCTTCTCAGCCTCCTCCCCCTTAAAGCTGGAATCCTTAGTTGCTACATCCATTTTTTGACTTATAAATTAATTATATATACCCATTCAAGAATATAACTTATAAATGCCCCACGAGCTTAGTTCAACTGTCATACTTCATCAGAACTCAAAATAGTAGCTTTTTTAACAACAATGTTTGTAAACAATGTAAACAAACACTGTATAGCCTGGTTTAAACTATCATGGATGGTCAGTCCTTGTATCCATTCTGTATCCATTTAATTTGAGAGTGGTTCCATTTCTCCATGCTCATCCCTCAGCTTTTTACCAAAACCGCTTTGCTACCGTTTCAATGAAGGATTCTAGCTTGAAGGCTAGATTTGGTTCCATTTCTGGGGAAATGAGACAGTCTGTATACAGAGAGCCCCAGGTGTCCACAGGATCATATAGGAGCACAATATTCAATTCCAACTTCCAGTTAATTCAATTAAGTCTCATAGACACGCAGACTGTCAATACCGCACACATCATTGCACTGATATTATCTTAAACAGGCCTCATTGTTACTGCTAGACTGGCAATTATGAAGGCAACGTACCAAGCTGTTTACTACTAGCTAGCTAGGCACGTACACACTTTCCTGGTGGCTGGCTGAAAACACTGAGGCTGACAGGATAGTGTTGACAGGATACGGCGTCCTTAGCCCAGTCTGAGACAGACAGTGTAAAGTAAAGGAAACTCTGTGACTGCCTGGTGTACTGTCTGTATATAAACAGGCAATGAGAGTGGAGGGCCAGCCCAAAGAAAACCACCCAGCTAAGCCGTTTTCAGAGCAGCCATCAGAGCAATAACAATACGGAGGCAAAATGAGATTTCCAGTGTCTACTCTCAAAAGCTCCATCTGCAATCCACTTCATTCACGAGCAGCCATTTCCAATATCCATACAATCACTGACAGAGCTACGAAGGGGAGGGACGGAGCAGATATCAACATGACACACAGACTATTAATCTGCATAGCAATGACTTCTGCTGTAAACAAAAACAGACTAATCATAGAATGTGGAGATGCGGCAAGTTCGGGAAACTTTCAGATACTTTTCACAGAAAGAGTGAGGAAAGAAAGATAAGTGGTATTTTAAATGCTGTTTTAACAGGCGTAGATTAGAGGGGATAAATGTTTACGAACTGCAGAGAGAGAAAAGATAAGGTGTAAGTGTTCATTGCTGAGGTCAAGCTCTCGTTTATACAAAAACATTGCTTAGCGGTTTCCTCCTCTGACCTAGTCGGACTACCACTCGATATAGTATACACTCCTTCCTTGAGACGTGCTTAGCTTATTTTTACAGGAATCCTGAGTTGACATAGGCACTGGTCCAACACATACCGGCAGTTCAGATGTTGTTTGGTGTTTAAACACAATCAACATGATCAGTAGAACTAGACAGCCAGGTGGAGGGGGGACGGGGGGGTGCTGATGGTGGGCGTTCTGACACAGGACACAGCGTAATGGGAAGTATATGACACGCACACACAGGAGCACGCACAGTCGCACTCACACACATACAATGCAGTCTAGTGCAGTGCCAATGAGTCTGAGCAGAGCGAAGGTAGGATCCTTCATATGAGCTTCTTGATAATCTCAAAGTTGGGTGGGATCACACACCTCATATGCGCAGTACAAATAAATACCATAATCATATTTTTTTATTTGATGCTGTATTTTTGACTATGTAATATTGCATTGTTTCTACCAGTTTAGGGTGTGAATTCCAAGAAGCGATTATGGTCTCCCCCTGAGCAGCTGAGGTTGCAACCCAAATGGCACCCTATTCCCTGTTTAGTGCACTACTTTTGACCAAGGTCCATATGGCTCTGGTCAAAAATAGTGCACTACAAAGGGAATAGGGTGCCATTTGGGACAAATAGTATGTGTACTGTGACTCGCTGGGGGGGTAATGAAGCTGGTGTGAGACTGTTTGCATGGAGGGAGCTATTTGTCACTCCACTGAGCACATCAAAAACACTAAACAGGAATTAACAGGCTTGTGTGTACCAGCCAAGCTGAGGACGAATCAGAGAACAATGGATGCATAGTTTCGCACAATGGAGAGGAGGAATTCATATATGTAAGCAGAGGATCACACACACACCCACACACACCCACACACCCACACCCACAGGAAATTCCCCCTGCATGTTTAAGATAAGCTGTGAAGCGTCAGTGTTAGACTTGGTTTACATGAAGCATTTACTAAAGGTAGATTGAAGTGGTGTTTCAGAGTAACTGCATTGTGATGCAGGCAGGAACAATGTCAGGTTAACTGAGCATTCCCTGTGTGAATAAGAGACCTATATAACCGTAACAACTGAAAGCTGAGAGCGAGAGGGGCGGGAGAGAGAGGAGAGGGGAAGAGAGAGGAGAGGGGGAGATTCTGTGTGAGAGAGATTACGTGAGAGAGAGAGAATGAAAGAGAGCAAGAAAGAAACAGAGTGAAAAAGAAATAACTGTCACAAGATGCGCATTACCCACACAACTAGTCCTGTGGCTGAGGGAGAAACAAGTCATGCTGTGCGATGGCTGCCTTTGGGCTTGCAGGGAAGAAACAGGTCTGTCTTTAGACTAGCGGGATATCATAGAGAAAGTACAGCTTTATCCCTCATTAAAGAGAAGCCTGGTGGCTCCACACTCATAGGTCCTCCTCATTCCGTGCTTTAGATAGCACTGCTTTGTTTGTGAAGGACGTGAAGGAATTTCACCTTTGTGGCTCCTCACTTCTCAACAGAGTCAGTCTGTTCGGTTTCACTGTAGTTTCGAACACCAAGCCAGATAAAACACAGTGAGGGAAGGAGAGAGGCCATGGGGTCACCAGAAGACGAGACAAAGGACTTTGTCAAACATGCACTAGTCTGATTGCTCAGATTATACATTGAGACAAACCTTCCATCAAGCGCCAATCCAACAGCTTCAACAGAGGGTTATATAAACTGTGTTCGTTTTGTTTACACTGGCTGCCTGTACGTGTGTATGGCTGGTCATGATGCACACAGTTGTGCTTAAGGAGATTTAGGTCAGGAGAGTTCAGCAAGTCTGCATCCCAAATGGCACCTTATTTCATACATTGTGCACTACTTTTGACACGGATTATAAAGGGAAAACCAGCCACGTCGTGGACACCGACGTCTTGCTCCCGGACAAGTTAACACATTCTTCACCCACTTTGAGGATAACACAGTGCCGCTGACACAGGACTGTGAGCGCTCGTTCTCCGTAGCCAACGTGAGTAAGACATTTAAGCATGTTAACCCCCGCAAGGCTGCCGGCCCAGACGGCATTCCTAGCCGTGTCCTCAGAGCATGTGCAGACCAGCTGGCTGGAGTGTTTACGGACATATTCAATCTCTCCCTATCCAAGTCTGCTGTCCCCACTTGCTTCAAGATGTCCACCATTGTTCCTGTACCCAAGAAAGCGAAGGTAAATGAACTAAATGACTATAGCCCCGTAGCACTCACTTCTGTCATCATGAAGTGCTTTGAGAGGCTAGTTAAGGATAATATTATCTCCACCTCACCCGACACCCACTGCAATTTGCATACTGCCCCAATAGATCCACGGATGATGCAATCGCCATCACAATGCACACTGCCCAATCCCATCTGGACAAGAGGAATACCTATGTAAGAATGCTGTTCATTGACTACAGTTCAGCCTTCATCACCATAGTACCCTCCAAGCTCATCATTAAGCTCGGGTCCCTGGGTCTGAACCCCGCCCTGTGCAACTGGGTCCTGGACTTCCTGATGGGCCGTCCCCAGCTGGTGAAGGTAGGCAACAACACCTCCACTACGCTGATCCTCAACACAGGGGCCCCACAAGGATGCGTGCCCAGCCCTCTCCTGTACTCACTGTTTACCCATGACTGCGTGGCCACGCACGCCTCTAACTCAATCATCAAGTTTGTAGACATCACAACAGTGGTAGGCCTGATTACCAACAATGACGAGACAGCATACAGGGAGGAGGTGAGGGCCCTGGCGGAGTGGTGCCAGGAAAATAATCTCTCCCTCAACGTCAACAAAACGAAGGAGCTGATTGTGGACTTCAGGAGACAGCAGAGGGAGCACGCCCCCATCCACATTGACAGGGCCACAGTGGAGAAGGTGTTCCTTGGCATACACATCACTGACAATCTGAAATGGTCCACCCACACAGACAGTGTGGTGAAGAAGGCGCAACAGCGCCTCTTCAAACTCAAGAGGTAGAAGAAATTCGTATTGAACCCTAAGACCTTCACAAACTTTTACAGATGCACCATTGAGAGCATTCTGTCGGGCTGTATCACCACCTGGTATGGCAACTGCACCATCTGCAACCGCAGGGCTCTCCAGAGGGTGGTGCGGTCAGCCCAACATCAATGGGAGCACACTGCCTGCCCTTCAGGACATTTACAGCACCCGGTGTCACAGGAGGGCCAAGAAGATCATCAAGCACCCCGCTATCATCCAGAAGGCAAGGTCAGTACAGGTGCATCAAAGCTGGGACCGAGAGACTGAAAAACAGCTTCTATCTGTAGCTCAGCTGGTAGAGCACGGCGCTTGTAACGCCAAGGTAGTGGGTTCGATCCCCGGGACCACCCATACACCAAAAAAAAAATAATGTATGCACGCATGACTGTAAGTCGCTTTGGATAAAAGCGTCTGCTAAATGGCATATTATTATTTATTATTATTATCTCAAGGCCATTAGACTGTTAAATAGCCATCACTAGCCGGCCTCCACCCAGTACCCTGCCCTGAACTTAGTCACTGGCACTAGCCGGCTACCACCCGGTTACTCATCCCTGCACCTTAGAGGCTGCTGCCCCATGTACATAGACATGGAATCACTGGTCACGTTAATAATGGAACACTGATCACTTTAATAATGGAAACTGGTTACTTTAATAACGTTTACATACTGTTTTACCCATTTCATATGAATACACAACACCATAGATGTCTCAAGTTTTGAGAGAGTGTGCAATTGGCATGCTGACTGCAGGAATGTCCACCAGAGCTGTTGCTAGAGAATTTAATGTTAATTTCTCTACCATAAACCGCCTCCAACGTTTAGTAGATAATTTGGCAGTACGTCCAAACGTTCTCACAACCGCAGACCACGTGTTACCACACTTGCCCAGGACCTGGCTTCTTCACCTGCGGGATCGTCTGAGACCAGCCACCCGGACAGCTGATGAACTGAGGAGTATTTCTGACTGTAATAAAGCCCTTTTATGGGGAAAAACTCATTCTGATTGGCTGGGCCTGGCTCCCCAGTGGGTGGGCCTATGCCCTCCCAGGCCCACCAATGGCTGCAGCCCTGCCCAGTCATGTGAAATCCATAGATTAGGGCCTAATTAATTTATTTCAATTGACGGATTTCCTTATATGAACTGTAACTCAGTAAAATCGTTGAAATTGTTACCTTTATATTTTTGTTCCGTATAGATAGATAGATATACACTGCTCAAAAAAATAAAGGGAACACTAAAATAACACATTCTAGATCTGAATGAATGAAATAATCTTATTAAATACTTTTTTCTTTACATAGTTGAATGTGCTGACAACAAAATCACACACAAATTATCAATGGAAATCAAATTTATCAACCCATGGAGGTCTGGATTTGGAGTCACACTCAAAATTAAAGTGGAAAACCACACTACAGGCTGATCCAACTTTGATGTAATGTCCTTAAAACAAGTCAAAATGAGGCTCAGTAGTGTGTGTGGCCTCCACGTGCCTGTATGACCTCCCTACAACGCCTGGGCATGCTCCTGATGAGGTGGCGGATGGTCTCCTGAGGGATCTCCTCCCAGACCTGGACTAAAGCATCCGCCAACTCCTGGACAGTCTGTGGTGCAACGTGGCATTGGTGGATGGAGCGAGACATGATGTCCCAGATGTGCTCAATTGGATTCAGGTCTGGGGAACGGGTGGGCCAGTCCATAGCATCAATGCCTTCCTCTTGCAGGAACTGCTGACACACTCCAGCCACATGAGGTCTAGCATTGTCTTGCATTAGGGGGAACCCAGGGCCAACCGCACCAGCATATGGTCTCACAAGGGGTCTGAGGATCTCATCTCGGTACCTAATGGCAGTCAGGCTACCTCTGGCAAGCACATGGAGGGCTGTGCGGCCCCCCAAAGAAATGCCACCCCACACCATGACTGACCCACCGCCAAACCGGTCATACTGGAGGATGTTGCAGGCAGCAAAATGTTCTCCACGGCGTCTCCAGGCTCTGTCACGTCTGTCACATGTGCTCAGTGTGAACCTGCTTTCATCTGTGAAGAGCACAGGGCGCCAGTGGCGAATTTGCCAATCTTGGTGTTCATTGGCAAATGCCAAACGTCCTGCACGGTGTTGGGCTGTAAGCACAACCCCCACCTGTGGACGTCGGGCCCTCATACCACCCTCATGGAGTCTGTTTCTGACCGTTTGAGCAGACACATGCACATTTGTGCCCTGCTGGAGGTCGTTTTGAAGGGCTCCTCCTGCTCCTCCTTGCACAAAGGCGGAGGTAGCGGTCCTGCTGCTGGGTTGTTGCCCTCCTACGGCCTCCTCCACATCTCGTGATGTACTGGCAGCGCCTCCATGATCTGGACACTATGCTATATATACAGTGGGGGAAAAAAGTATTTAGTCAGCCACCAATTGTGCAAGTTCTCCCACTTAAAAAGATGAGAGAGGCCTGTAATTTTCATCATAGGTACACGCCAACTATGACAGACAAAGTGAGAAAATAAATCCAGAAAATCACATTGTAGGATTTTTTATGAATTTATTTGCAAATTATGGTGGAAAATAAGTATTTGGTCAATAACAAAAGTTTCTCAATACTTTGTTATATACCCTTTGTTGGCAATGACACAGGTCAAACGTTTTCTGTAAGTCTTCACAAGGTTTTCCTCCATGCAGATCTCCTCTAGAGCAGTGATGTTTAGGGGCTGTCGCTGGGCAACACGGACTTTCAACTCCCTCCAAAGATTTTCTATGGGGTTGAGATCTGGAGACTGGCTAGGCCACTCCAGGACCTTGAAATGCTTCTTACGAAGCCACTCCTTCGTTGCCCGGGCGGTGGGTTTGGGATCATTGTCATGCTGAAAGACCCAGCCATGTTTCATCTTCAATGCCCTTGCTGATGGAAGGAGGTTTTCACTCAAAATCTCACGATACATGGCCCCATTCATTCTTTCCTTTACACGGATCAGTCGTCCTGGTCCCTTTGCAGAAAAACAGCCCCAAAGCATGATGTTTCCACCCCCATGCTTCACAGTAGGTATGGTGTTCTTTGGATGCAACTCAGCATTCTTTGTCCTCCAAACACGACGAGTTGAGTTTTTACCAAAAAGTTGTATTTTGGTTTCATCTGACATTCTCCCAATCCTCTTCTGGATCATCCAAATGCACTCTAGCAAACTTCAGAAGGGCCTGGACATGTACTGGCTTAAGCAGGGAGACACGTCTGGCACTGCAGGATTTGAGTCCCTGGCGGCGTAGTGTGTTACTGATGGTAGGCTATGTTACTTTGGTCCCAGCTCTCTGCAGGTCATTCACTAGGTCCCCCGTGTGGTTCTGGGATTTTTGCTCACTGTTCTTGTGATCATTTTGACCCCACGGGGTGAGATCTTGCATGGAGCCCCAGATCGAGGGAGATTATCAGTGGTCTTGTATGTCTTCCATTTCCTAATAATTGCTCCCACAGTTGATTTCTTCAAACCAAGCTGCTTACCTATTGCAGATTCAGTCTTCTCAGCCTGGTGCAGGTCTACAATTTTGTTTCTGGTGTCCTTTGACAGCTCTTTGGTCTTGGCCATAGTGGAGTTTGGAGTGTGACTGTTTGAAGTTGTGGACAGGTGTCTTTTATACTGATAACAAGTTCAAACAGGTGCCATTAATACAGGTAACGAGTGGAGGACAGAGGAGTCTCTTAAAGAAGAAGTTACAGGTCTGTGAGAACCAGATATCTTGCTTGTTTGTAGGTGACCAAATACTTATTTTCCACCATAATTTGCAAATAAATTCATTAAAAATCCTACAATGTGATTTTCTGGAATTTTTTTCTCAATTTGTCTGTCATAGTTGACGTGTACCTATGATGAAAATTACAGGCCTCTCATCTTTTTAAGTGGGAGAACTTGCACAATTGGTGGCTGACTAAATACTTTTTTTCCCCACTGTGTATATATATATATATATATATATATATATATATATATATATATATATATATATATATACATACATACATACATACATACACACACACACACACACACACACACACACACACACACACACACACACACACACACACACACACACACACACACACACACCAGACTCCAACATTGCTCGTCCTAATATTTATATATTTCTTAATTCCATTCTTTACTATTAGATTAATGTGTATTGTTGTGTATTGTTAGAGATAACTGCACTGTTGGCGCTAGGAACACAAGCATTTCGCTACACTCACAATAACATCTTCTAAATGTGTATGCGACCAATAACATTTGATTTGGTTTTGTCCAAAGCCCTATGGGTCACTATAATGGGAATAGGGTACCATTTGGGACACAGCCCATCATTTGGGCTTGTCGTTTGGGACGCATACGCATATCACTGGGCTAGTCTCGTCTGTGGAGAGTTACAGTCTGACAAAGGGCCTAATGACTGGTAATTCTCTTATAAGAATGGAAATCTGAAGGACAGAATGGCAATCAGTGTTTTTCTATCTGTGTTACACATTCAGGGGCCCATACTAAGTGGTATCATGCCAGGGCACTGCATCGTGTCAAAGCGGGTAGGATTTCTAATGATGGATGGCATGTTGTTCCAGCCCTGGCACTACCTTTGATAGCACTACTCTCATGTTTAAACCACAAAACAATAGACATTTTCTATCACTCCCCCGTTCACATTTAAGGGTGTCCTTTTCCCTCATTCAGATATTGCTAATGACAAATGTGAAGAACGGTTGTTGGAAAGCTTGCCGACTTCAACAGAGTATCAATTGCTAACAAGGTTGTAGAAGCGAGGGTACATTTTCCTTGTAATTAGCGTGTTGTGGGGTTGAATGCTGCGACAATATGTACAATGCCTCTGGGAGGGAAGCATTCCCAGGTGTCTTTCCCTGCTAGAGGGGGACCCTGAGCCTTTCAACTCCCATCTATCTCAACGGGAAGTCAGCGCCAGCAGGCAGCTCTCTGTCACATTAAAACAAAAGAGAACTAAGATCACAGAGAGAGAAAAGAAGAAAGGAGAGAGATCCAGATGAGACAGAACATGAGAGCGATGCTAGTACGGTCAGTGCAGCCATGTAGAGAAGAGAGGTTCTATTTGAGAGAAAAGCAATGGGAAAGATGCTGCGCGGAGTAAACAGAGAGAGAGAGAGAGAGAGAGAGAGAGAGAGAGAGAGGAGAGAGAGTGAGAAAGAGAGATGGAGAGAAAGGGAGTGAGTGAGTGAGAGAGAGAGTGTGAGAGAGAGGGGAAATGAAAAAGAAAGTGAGGGTTACACAGTGAGTGAGAGTAACCAGATTATCCATACAGTACCTGTCCCCAATCCTGAGGCCACAGCAGCACCTACTGGTGAGGCTTATGGAGAGGAGCTCTCTAGTCATCTCTATGGAGAGGAGCTCTCTAGTCATCAATATGGGCTTATGGAACGGTGGTCCTCTGTGGCCAAGACAAGAGGTGGACCACTCACACTCAGCTATCTTATTAAGCCTCATACAAACATACCTCCACTGCTAGCTACCAGGAAGCTAGAAGCACATCCTCCTGAAGCAGCTCCACCAGACATGATTTATGGCTCTATTGCTCGGCTTTGCATGATTTATCATACTAAACCAGGCGACTGTAGGCTCCATTCGGCTCCACTGCCACCTGAGGGACTTCCTCATCTTTGTTGTAGTTTGCAGGAAATCAGGGAGCGCTGGAGGGACCTAACCGTATCTACAGGCTTCTTCTCCCCTGTGGTTTAGTAATGCACAGATCCAAGTCTAACCATGACAAAGAACATGGATACACACAATGGACAAATGGACAAGGACATACCGGACAGAAAATATCTTAGAAGGAGGGAAAGCAAAAAAAAAAAAACGATGATTCAAGGTAAATCCATGGAATGGATAGTGGTATCTTTTCTCCTGACATGGATACAAGTGTAACATTCATTCAGGAGCTGTGTGAGTCGTATCCAGCCCTAGGCCAACCAAACACATCCAAGCCAACCTCAGGCAATACTGCTAGAAGTGAGAATTGAGGCCAGGCTAAGGCTCACTCCTTCATTCATTTAGAAGGCATTCCAGTTACGGTGACCAACCTGATAGACGAGAGAAAATGAGAAGAGATATTCTCTCTCCTAAAAAAGCCAATTAAGCACAGCAGTATCTGTCCCTGGCCCCTGACACTGCTCTCTATGTCCAGCTGGAGTAGATAGCTAAACCTCATAGGGTAACGAGGGAAAGGTTATCTTGCCAGGCATATCCTCTCATCTGCAGGGCTGGTGTGTGTTGGTAGATGGCTGGGAGGGAGCCTGAGGCATGCTTCAGGGTGTCTCCACTCCACACAGTACAAACCTTCAATACCTTCACTCTGTGATGCTATGATACAGCAGCTAGCTAGCTGTGTGTGTGTGAAATAGGGGGTGCTTATACAGTATTTGTTCTGTTTCACATATGTACAAGTCTGTAACTGGGATCACGGCTTGGGATCAGCCATTATTAGTGCTGAGTGATTAGTGCTTTTTGAGGTTGGTTTGGTTTCGGTTCGATTATTACAAAATAATCACGGTTTTCGATTTCGGTAAATTTTTTACATTAAATGCACTATGCATTATGTGGTTTGAATGCTGTAACACAGAATACAACAATTAATAAAAGTTTTAAAAAAAAGTGACTGCCTATTACTGCATATGCATAGGCTTATGAGCCCGAGACCGAAAGAAACCCTGAATTAAAATTATGATTGTGCTGTTATACAATACATAGCCTACTGCATATTACGCATGGCAGAAAAACATAAAACAAAACTGATTTAAGATGTCTTTGGTACATAATTGGTCTAGCCTATACTCCAAAATTAATTTGAGTAATCGACTTTGAGTGTGGACTGTATTATTATGCATACTGGATGGACTGGTTACCTTATGCTACGCTCCAACCTTGAGTCTGGGAGAGAACGTATAGCCCTAGGCGATGCTGTTGGTTCATTGATTGTGCAGGGCGGTTTACAGAGTTAGTCTACAATTATAGTGAATTTGTATTTGATTTTGAATAGCCTAGTAATAGGGAATTTATTATATTTTCATAATTAATTAGGTGACACTTTACCTTTAGCTATACAGAATCTCAACACCATGCGTTTCCATCTCCTTCTCTCTCTCCTTTATTCCTTTCTCCAGCGTGCAGAGGCTGGCTGTCAACAGTTTAGTGAAATATGTATCATTGCGAAAACATGTTACGATCGATGTTCCCGAACAGATTTCACTTGGATTCCCAAATTAAGCACTGGGTAGCTACAGGAACAGGGTTGGAGAGCCCATGGCATACAGAATTTGGGCGGAATATCACCTGTCGGGCAGCGAGAGCATGCTCTTCAAACAGTGCTTGATGCATGGAGTGAAATAAGTGTTCTTGTATTTATTTCTCATATTAAGCACAACTCCGCTATAAAACCGAAGTAGCCTACCCGGCATCATTGAAAACGGACTGGCGGTAAAGCGCGCAGCCTCCATTCGCTATTCGAGTGCATACAGATGACATGTCTTTTTTTCCCATGCCGCCCATTTGATAATGGGCCATTCTAAATCGAAATTAATTTTACATACCCTCCCATGCTCCTGTGCTGCCAGCTGTGGCTCATTAAAACACATGACAGATCTCTGAACACACACACACACATACACACCTCTGCACTCTCATGTTGCCATAGCTATAGTACCTGTTGCCAGGGTGGGCGATAAAGGTTCAACTTTTAGGATTCACATCACATCCTATCAGTTTGAGTTCTTTGAACATTCTCAGAACCTCAATGACTTCAGAAATATCGGCAGAATAGATTTTCTGTGAACCCCGATGGTGTCATGACTTTCAGGGCGTTCCATCACTGGACAAACAAGACGTTTCTCATCTTATAATAGAATTGGGTCATCCCTCCATCCTCCCTCCAGAAGAATCTGAACAAGCACTTACAACAGTGAGACAAAACAGAGACAATGGATGCGTCCCAAATGGAAGCCTTTTCCCTATGTAGTGCACTACTTTTGACCTAAGGACCCTGGAAAAGGGAGCTGTTTGAGACACAGTCGATGTGGCCCATTACAGTGATGTCTACTACAGCTCTATGCAATACAGACCTCCAAACATCTGTTGCTGTAGGATATAAATTCCTCAGTCAGGGTAATTGAGTGACTAAATCCTTCATAGCTCCAAATGTCCTTTTAATATCAGCTCATCTCTCACTCATGTCACTGAGCATAAAAGGAGTGAATGGTCGAGAGAAAGAGTTACATGGTGATCATCACCACTAGATGAGAAACATCCCAGGATGCATCCCAAATGGCACCCTATTCCCTACATAGTGCACTACTTTTAAGAAGAGCTGGTCAAAAGTAGTGCACTATGTAGGGAATAGGGTGCCATTTGGGACACAACCACCACCAGTCATCGTCAGTGTAGCTGCTCCACAGCAGAGCAGCCAATCGGCCCAGCCGCCCACGGACAGATGAACTGCCGAACTCATTCTGTCAGCTAATGCAGTGGTTCACATGGAAGAGAGACGGAGGCAGCGGAGAGGGAGTCTTTAGCAGCGCATTTATTCTGTCTCTACAGGCTGACATGTGGAAGACCTTTTACTCCTTCCTTCTCCCTTTCATTCTACAACCTGCTCTACCAAGTATCTGCCCAAAGTGGCACCCTATTACCTTTAAAGGGCACTACTTCTGACAAGGGCCCATCTAGGCCTCTGGTCAAAAGTAGTGCACTTTATAGGGAATAAATTACCATTTGGGACGCATGTCCGAAGTCTGGATGTCTGGTGAAAATACCACAGGTCTGGTTCTTCTCTGACTGAGTCTGTAACTCATACTCAGGCAGATACTTAGAGATGATGTAGTAGGATAGTATGGAAGGACATGTAAGTCGCTCTGGATAAGAGCATCTGCTAAATGACTCACATGTATGTAATGTAAATGTGGCTGGTAATACCAGGTTTGCATGACATGTACAGTGTGTGTCCACGTGTGTGTCTTGTGTCTGCGAGTGTGCGTGTGTGTGTGTGTGTGTGTGTGTGCGTGCGTGTGTGCGTGTGAGAGAGAGAGAGAGTGGTCCTACCTGCTCCCGTCTCTCCAGCCAGCGGTCTACCATGGGGTGGTTGGCGCTCAGGGAGGAGCGGGCCGTCTCTCTCTGGAAATCTCTCTGGTTGCCTGCATCCCGGGGGAGACTACGGTACGTGTCCGAACCATTACCCTGGACAGACAGGAACAAGGAAGACCCTTAGGGCAGGTTTCCCAGACACAGATTATTCCTAGTGCTGGACTAAAAAAAACATTTTCAATGGAGATTATCCTAGGCTAGGCTTAAACCATCCCTTAAAGATATAGGCTACAGATACAGTATAGATGGTACTTATATCCACCTTTCAGTCTAAGTATAATGACCTCTACGATGGATATCAATGCTTTAAACCTTCAGGATAACATCATGGGACCAGGCTACCTACCGACTGCACACCTTTCAATTAAACATAGCAGGTTGTATTGTTGTAGAATATTACTGGCTCATTTGTCATGACCAGGGGAGTGTAATATAAAAAATTCCAGGAAGTATCTCTCATCTCCATGACAAATATGATGTACACACATCAGAAGGAATATGTTAAAGCAGTGGATAAATCAATGGTATAGGCCGCATCCCAAATGACACCCTATTCCCTATATATAGTGCACTACTTTGGACCACAGCCCTATGGGCGAGTGTGCCATTTGGGACATAGACCTGGTTTGCTATAGCCATTTGTTCTCTGGGATGAGAACAGAGGGGGTATGATGATGTGTACATGTGGATATACTGTAAAGTCACAACTCTAGTTGAACGAACAAACACTGTTCTCCATGGGCATGCCTCTGAGCTCTGCAACAGAAACAGAAAGACGTTTGTAATTTACACTGAACAAAACTATAAACAACATGTAAAGTGTTGGTCCCATGTTTCATGAGCTGAAATAATAATTATATATATATGGGGGAAAAAAGTATTTAGTCAGCCACCAATTGTGCAAGTTCTTCCACTTAAAAAAGATGAGAGAGGCCTGTAATTTTCATCATAGGTACACGTCAACTATGACAGACAAATTGAGAAAAAAAATCCAGAAAATCACATTGTAGGATTCTTTATGAATTTATATGCAAATTATGGTAGAAAATAAGTATTTGGTCAATAACAAAAGTTTCTCAAAACGTTGTTATATACCCTTTGTTGGCAATGACACAGGTCAAACGTTTTCTGAAAGTCTTCACAAGGTTTTCACACACTGTTGCTGGTATTTTGGCCCATTCCTCCATGCAGATCTCCTCTAGAGCAGTGATGTTTTGGGGCTGTCGCTGGGCAACACAGACTTTCAACTCCCTCCAAAGATGTTCTATGGGGTTGAGATCTGGAGACTGGCTAGGCCACTCCAGGACCTTGAAATGCTTCTTACGAAGCCACTCCTTCGTTGCCCGGGCGGTGTGTTTGGGATCATTGTCATGCTGAAAGACCCAGCCACGTTTCATCTTCAATGCCCTTGCTGATGGAAGGAGGTTTTCACTCAAAATCTCACGATACATGGCCCCATTCATTCTTTCCTTTACACGGATCAGTCGTCCTGGTCCCTTTGCAGAAAAACAGCCCCAAAGCATGATGTTTCCACCCCCATGCTTCACAGTAGGTATGGTGTTCTTTGGATGCAACTCAGCATTCTTTGTCCTCCAAACACGACGAGTTGAGTTTTTACCAAAAAGTTCTATTTTGGTTTCATCTGACCATATGACATTCTCCCAATCCTCTTCTGGATCATCCAAATGCACTCTAGCAAACTTCAGACGGGCCTGGACATGTACTGGCTTAAGCAGGGGGACACGTCTGGCACTGCAGGATTTGAGTCCCTGGCGGCGTAGTGTGTTACTGATGGTTGGCTTTGTTACTTTGGTCCCAGCTCTCTGCAGGTCATTCACTAGGTCCCCCCGTGTGGTTCTGGGATTTCTGCTCACCGTTCTTGTGATCATTTTGACCCCACGGGGTGAGATCTTGCGTGGAGCCCCAGATCGAGGGAGATTATCAGTGGTCTTGTATGTCTTCCATTTCCTAATAATTGCTCCCACAGTTGATTTCTTCAAACCAAGCTGCTTACCTATTGCAGATTCAGTCTTCCCAGCCTGGTGCAGGTCTACAATTTTGTTTCTGGTGTCCTTTGACAGCTCTTTGGTCTTGGCCATAGTGGAGTTTGGAGTGTGACTGTTTGAGGTTGTGGACAGGTGTCTTTTATACTGATAAGAAGTTCAAACAGGTGCCATTAATACAGGTAACGAGTGGAGGACAGAGGAGCCTCTTAAAGAATAAGTTACAGGTCTGTGAGAGCCAGAAATCTTGCTTGTTTGTAGGTGACCAAATACTTATTTTCCACCATAATTTGCAAATAAATTCATTAAAATCCTACAATGTGATTTTCTGGAAAAAAAATTCTCAATTTGTCTGTCATAGTTGACGTGCACCTATGATGAAAATTACAGGCCTCTCTCATCTTTTTAAGTGGGAGAACTTGCACAATTGTTGGCTGACTAAATACTTTTTTTTCCCCACTGTGTGTGTGTGTGTGTGTGTGTGTGTGTGTGTGTGTGTGTGTGTGTGTGTGTGTATTTATATTAGCTGGGGCCCTTGCTAAATAGGTCTACATACTGTACACTATGAGAGGAGAGCCCGAGAGAGGATACAGGCAGCTAATGTCATACACTGAAGATACTGTACAGGGGACCATCACTTAAAACCGTTCAACTGCAGAGATAAGAGTTGTATGATCGTTGGCTACCTTTCTCTCCAGGCTGTTGGTGCCAGTGCTGGTGCCTCCTACAGAGCGTCGTGGTTTGAGGAAGCCAGCCGTGGTGGACCAGCGGGTGGGGTTCTTCCTGGACGGTTTCTCCGGCGGCAGGGTCACGCGGGGGTCGCTGAACGGCCCGTTGACTGTCGCCAGGGCCGGGTCACTACTGCGACGCACATGGAGGGGCATATCTGGAGGAGAGAGATAGAAGAGAGAGGGAGAGAGAGAGACATTTAGAGAGATGGAGGAGAAGAGGAGGGAGACAGGAGAGAGGGTCAAAAGGAGTATATCTGGGGAAGTATGTACTTACATAGGCCCATCACTCCACCAAACACCTGAGTTT
The DNA here is from genome assembly GCF_964263955.1 of Coregonus lavaretus. Taxonomy (NCBI): domain Eukaryota; kingdom Metazoa; phylum Chordata; class Actinopteri; order Salmoniformes; family Salmonidae; genus Coregonus; species Coregonus lavaretus. The sequence continues at coordinate 28,025,838 of NC_140010.1, read as the reverse complement.
CACTGGGTTTATGAGATCTTTCCAGGCTCCTACATGACATTAGCTAATTGTTTGTGTCCTCCTATGTACATTTACATTTTTTTACATTTTAGTAATTTAGCAGACGCTCTTATCCAGAGCGACTTACAGTAGTGAGTGCATACATTTTCATACCTTTTTCAGCTACCATTTCCCCGCCATATTTAGCATGAGCAGAAGGACACATGTATTACAAGTACAACTATTTCCAGGTCATATTTTGCAGGAACATGCATTACAAGTAAAGCCAATCCTTACTTATGTCACTTCATTAGTTCTGCGCATAGGTCAATAATTAATTCACTTTATTTTCAGCTACATGATTACATCTAGGTTGGTTTTTCTGGCCAATTACCTCCTCACAGTAATAATTTGCCTATTCTTAATTAGGTGTGTGGGTGACAAGAGCTTATAGCTACTGCAGTCTGGATACCCAGTGTTATCAAAACACACATCAGCAAATGATAACTTAGAGTGCACCACTATTACAGCTGTAAATTATTAGGGCTATTATTAGGGCTATTCTCAGTAATGATCTGTAGGAGGTAAGTGATTGATCCAGTAGCTTGGGAGCGGTTTCACATTAGATTGCACTGAGCAGGTCAGCCAACTCCTAATTATTATTATTATTATTTTTTTTGAATAGGTCATATGCTATAATGACTAACTTTCTGCATAATTATACCTACCTGGTCCTTCATTTATACCCTGTCAGAGAAATACATTTGAATCTCTCCTAACTATAGTTAATTAACGTTACGAAATGTCAGCGTCTGAATTTGAATCTTTTTTAACAGGGCCCAACTTGAAATCCCTACACAGTCGTGGTCAAAAGTTTTGAGAATGACACAAGTATTGGTCTTCACAAAGTTCGCTGCTTCAGCGTTATGAGATATTTTTGTCAGATGTTACTATGGTATACTGAAGTATAATTACAAGCATTCCATAAGTGTCAAAGGCTTTTATTGACAATTACATTTAGTTTATGCAAAGAGTCAATATTTGCAGTGTTGACCCTTCTTTTTCAAGACCTCTGCAATCCGCCCTGACATGCTGTCAATTAACTTCTGGGCCACATCCTGACTGATGGCAGCCCATTCTTGCATAATCAATGCTTGGAGTTTGTCAGAATTTGTGGGTTTTTGTTTGTCCACCCGCCTCTTGAGGATCGACCACAAGTTCTCAATGGGATTAAGATCTGGGGAGTTTCCTGGCCATGGACCCAAAATGTCGATGTTTTGTTCCCCGAGCCACTTAGTTATCACTTTTGCCTTATGGCAAGGCGCTCCATCATGCTGGAAAAGGCATTGGTCATCACCAAACTGTTCTTGGATGGTTGGGAGAAGTTGCTCTCAGAGGATGTGTTGGTACCATTCTTTATTCATGGCTGTGTTCTTAGGCAAAATTGTGAGTGAGCCCACTCCCTTGGCTGAGAAGCAACCCCACACATGAATGGTCTCAGGATGCTTTACTGTTGGCATGACACAGGACTGATGGTAGCGCTCACCTTGTCTTCTCCGGACAAGGTGTTTTCCGGATGCCCCAAACAATCGGAAAGGGGATTCATCAGAGAAAATGACTTTACCCCAGTCCTCAGCAGTCCAATCCCTGTATCTTTTGCAGAATATCAGTCTGTCCCTGATGTTTTTCCTGGAGAGGTGGCTTTTTTGCTGCCCTTCTTGACACCAGGCCATCCTCCAAAAGTCTTCGCCTCACTGTGTGTGCAGATGCACTCACACCTGCCTGCTGCCATTCCTGAGCAAGCTCTGCACTGGTGGTGCTCCAATCACGCAGCTGAATCAACTTTAGGAGACGGTCCTGGCGCTTGCTGGACTCTCTTGGACGCCCTGACGCCTTCTTCACAACAATTGAACCTCTCTCCTTGAAGTTCTTGATGATCCAATAAATGGTTGATTTAGGTGCAATCTTACTAGCAGCAATATCCTTGCCTGTGAAGCCCTTTTTGTACAAAGCAATGATGACGGCATGTGTTTCCTTACAGGTAACCATGGTTAACAGAGGAAGAACAATGATTTCAAGCATCACCCTCCTGTCTGTTATTCTAACTCAATCAGCATGACAGAGTGATCTCCAGCCTTGTCCTCGTCAACACTCTCACCTGTGTTAACGAGAGAATCACTGACATGATGGCAGCTGGTCCTTTTGTGGCAGGGCTGAAATGCAGTGGAAATGTTTTTGGGGGATTAAGTTCATTTTCATGGCAAAGAGGGACTTTGCAATTAATTGCAATTCATCTGATCACTCTTCATGACATTCTGGAGTATATGCAAATTGCCATCATTAAAACTGAGGCAGCAGACTTTGTGAAAATTAGTATTTGTGTCATTCTCAAAACTTTTGACCACGACTGTAGCTTGCAAAACTGTAAATTGAATTAATCTGCGTAGCCTAATTTGAACAGTTTCTTAATGGTATATCAAATTTTGCCAGTACAATAATTTGGTCCAAATTGGACCAGTGGCGCTTTGACAGTTTTCAAAAATATATAATTAAAGATTATAAAACAAAGACGACTAGATAGGGGATATAAGAATAAACTTATGTTTTTTTCTTCTGACAAAGGAATGCTGATTTCAGCAGTGTGATTCCAGTAGACAGCTAGACAGAGAGGCCTCTGGGAGTTGGAGTCTGGTCAGTGGTCAGGACCCGGTTTCCCGATAGCGATGGAATTTAGGCTTATGAGTGTTTTAACAATCCATCGTTCCTACAACGGCCGAAGCAAAAACACGCACCATATGTTGATACTTATAGGATCGAAAGAAAGGCAGTGCTGCTCTCAGATCAGCTTTCTCCATTAAAATCTTACCTTATCATTATAATTATTCTACAATACTGACAGCGGATCAGCTCCTAGAGAGATATTATCACCTTATGGCTCCAAATATTGAGGTGGCTTATTCTAATGCTTACCCTATAATAATGCATTGAAACACAGATTCATTTGGCACATCAATGCGCACATTTAAGATTACTTTACTGGTCAACTGCACACCAGATCCAACTGAAATTTTACTTCCGCTTTTAACCCAACCTCTCGGAAAGACACACACAGGTTTTGGAGAAGTGCGGGGGGCTGCCTCACTGGGCGCTCTTGGAGCTATTGGTGTGGGGTTTTAATTGTCTTGCTCAAGGGTACAACGGCAGGCAATGGCATTTAGGATTTGATACCAGCAACCCTCTGGTTGCCAGCTCACTTCCCGCCAGATTTTTCACATCGGACCCGGGATTCAAACTGGCAGCCCTCCCTCGGGATGCCGGCTCGCCGCTCTAACCACTAGGCTACCTGCCATTGTTACTCATCAATAAATATATTGAGGCAAAAATAAAGACAGTTTAGCCTACAAATAGAAATCAATTGACTGAACATGAAATTGCCTTTACCAGTCAGTAAACAACAAGCGTTTTCAAGTGTAACTTTAGTAATGATGGTTTTGGGACCAAGAGCTCTGAGATTTAACTATTTCCCTACTAAGGTTCTAACGATGCTTTTGGGAAACCGGGCCCAGATCTGTTAGGACAGTGTTCTCTCCTCCCTCCCTGTACTGCCCTGTCCCATCAGTAAGAGACAGAGTCATAGGGAGAATGTCAATTGCATTTATGTCCTCTCTCCTCGCCTCCTTCTCAAAACCAATTGGATGAGGTCAGAGGTCCCTCCCTTCTGACTTTCTCATCCTATGGGTTTTGAGAAGGAGGCGAGGACAGAGGACGCGAGGAATCAGGGAAATGCAATTGAGATTCTCCCATAGCCTTCTTAGCTCTGAAAATGTCTCCCACGCTCCTGGTAACCTGGCGCCCTCTTTCACAACGCAGCATTGGAACCTCATGGGACGCCTGCTCAACGTTTCCTGTTTGGATGAAGGAGCTTGTCATAAACAGAACTCATCTGATGGCGATGTGTCACTGAATGTTCCGGAGCACAGGCAGGGAGAGCAGCCAGTGGAAGTGTGGAAGTAGCACTTAGAAACGGCTACATTTAGTCAGAATATGGGAATGTGACACTTGGCGTCTTCAGAAGCCTTGGAGAGGCCTTTATTAAACGGTGTGTTAGCTACAGTTTGTCCCGGGTCCCTCTCTCTTGATTGGTCCATTCATTGGACTCGTGTCAGTGACACAGCATTTCGGAGACCTTTTGGAGAAGGCTGAACATGCATATAGGAGCTTAAAGGGATAGTGCACAATTATTTGTTCTACTTACCCAGAGTGAGATGAACTCTTGGATACCATTTCTATGTCTCTGCGTGCAGTATGAAGGAAGTTAGAGGTAGTTTTGAGAGCCAATGCTAACTAGTTTATGCTACTGTACCTATAGACTTCCAGTCATTGCGTTAACGCCAGAATCTAGCAGAATCCCTTTAACTTTGTTGCTCTTCTGTCTGTGCTGCACACATCTAATATTTGTATAATGTGCCACTTTGTTTGCTGTTGAAGACATATTGCTATTCTGACCTCAGTGTTATAGCCCTCCCACGCAACAACAGTTTCAACCCAAAAGCCCACTTACACAGATGTTAGTTAATGGCCTCTTCCTGATGTTTCTGTAACCACTCAGACCCAAAGGGCCAAAACATTTAATGTGATAATTTAATGTGACTAAAGAATTGACAGCACTAGAGTCTTCCCACATTGGAAACTATCTGCATATCCACATTAGATTTATCGGTCTGCTACATAATTAACATCAATTGCATATGTTCCTTGAACCCAGTACAACCCTGTGCCACGTTCTGTTACCAAACGTTGTCGGACGTTGCAGATAGAAATGCCGTGAATAGAGCCGACGTGACTCCTTGGTCTACATGTTTGTTCTACGTAACATATTTCTATATCTGAATTCTCCAAAACGTTGCGCCCTGCTGAAAGCGCCCCAGGTCTTCGATTTGTGAACTTACTGGTTCGAAGGGCGGACGGAGTGACCTCTATCTCGCTGGCGGCCTGGTAGGGCTGGAAAGCCGACATGTTACTGGAGTTGAGCTCTGTGGCGAACAGGTCAGGGCTCTGGGTTCCTGTGGAGCTGGCGCTGGTGCCGTCGCCTCCATGGTGAGGGTCCTGCTCATCATACACAGCCACCAGCTGACGGAGAGAGGGAAGAAGAATATTACTTTATTGACCATTACATTGTTTGTCTTTTGCATAATATCTCCCTGCATATAGCCTATTTACGGGAGAGAGAGAGAGAGAGAGAGAGAGAGAGAGAGAGAGAGAGAGAGAGAGAGAGAGAGAGAGAGAGAGAGAGAGAGAGAGAGAGAGAGAGAGAGAGAGAGAGAGAGAGAGAGAGAGAGAGAGAGAGAGAGAGAGAGAGAACAATCTCAGGTTAACTGAGCATCCCCTTTGAGAATAAGAGACCTATATATCGATGACAACTGAAAGCTGAGTGAGTGAGAGAGAGAGAGAGAGCGAGAGTTAGAATGAAAGAGAAACTCGGACTGTTAAGAATTCAAGTTGACGTCTGATTCTAGTTGATATGGACGCCACCAATGACCTGATCTACTGTATGATTGAGGCTTTCATTTCCAGTGTTCATTATATCCATGAATATATTTTTCCTCTACCCTGAGAACGAGTCCATCTTTCTCTGAATCTTCAAAGCTTCCTACCCTATGGAGGCCTTATTAAGTCCAGGGACAAGAACCCCTCGAGTTGTGGTCTAAGGCACTGCATCGCAGTGCTAGCTGTGCCACTAGAGATCCTGGTTCGAATCCAGGCTCTGTCGCAGCCGGCCGCAACCGGGAGACCCATGGGGCGGTGCACAATTGGCCCAGCGTCGTCCAGGGTAGGGGAGGGAATGGCCGGCAGGGATGTAGCTCAGTTGATAGAGCATGGCATTTGCAACGCCAGGGTTGTGGGTTCGATTCACATGGGGGGCCAGTATAATTATTATTTTTTTTTTAATAAAAATAAAAATAAAAAATGTATTCACTAACTGTAAGTCGCTCTGGATAAGAGCGTCTGCTAAATGACTAAAATGTAAATGTAATGTTTGAATATGATTTCAAGCCATCACTCTGAGAGCCACATGTTCAGCTGGCTTGCGTTACGGGTTCGGTCCTGTGAGGAAGGATACAAATCCTTCAAAAAGGATATTAACAGTACAGTCACACGCAGGCAGCCACACTACATATTTTATTCACTATGTACTGTGGAGGCCCAAAGGCAACCAACCGTAGCCCTAACACAGCCCGTCTCGGACTCCAATCCCCTACTGGCCACAACAGAGACCGAGTCAGTTTGAGGTCACAATTACATACTATGCCAGTATCTGTCCGCTGGAGGTATGCTATAATGTATGCGTCCCAAATCGCACCCCATTCCCAATATAGTGCACTACTTTTGACCAGAGCCCTGCTCAAAAGTAGAGCACTATATAGGGAATTGGGCACCATTTGGAACGGCCCACTACCTTGCCTTGTTTTATGAACATCTGATTCTGCTCTATACAGCCCACAACACTCTGGCACTAGCCCTGGTCTGTTCCAGTGTATTCCAGCAGCTAAAGCCTGGGAGCCTGTGGTTCTGTACAGCAGCACAGAGAGCAGACACCCTGGAGAGACTAACAATATCTAGAGGGCAGAGGGAGGTCCAGTCCAACACAGGCACTAACCTCCCTCTCTGGTTGCGTCCCAAATGGCACCCTATCCCCTATATAGTGTTCTCCTTTTGGCCAGGACCCATAGTGCTCTGGTCAAAAGTTATGCACTTTATATGCATTAGGTTGCGATTTGTACCCTGCCCCTCTCTCCCTCCTCTCTCTCATCACATCAGTACCCTAATAAAGGCAGAGGTAAAGCGATATTCTTCATAAGACGTCTCTGTGACATGGGGTCAGCCCAGACCCATAAAACCAGCCAGGGGTCAAAAGTCCGTTTAGAGAACGCCAGCAGACCGCCACTGACAGACCACTCTATAAGAGGACAGACGGGGGTGTGTGTGTGTGTGTGTGTGTGTACATGCTCACATACTTATGGAATGGTCCTTCTAATAACTCCTATGCTATATATTTAACTCCTAAGTACTGTGCCCAGTACAGAGTCGGTGAGACTCATTCCCACAGTCAGGTCCCTAAGGGTTCCATAATATTATGTGATAGAATAAGACTTTCCCCTCTGGGATCCATCTGGTGGTGATTATACAGAGGTATACAGGGTACATGGATATGGTGTGGGTGTTTAGACAAGGGCCCTAGTCTCCAGAATGTGTCACACTCGCAGGGCTATTTGATCCCATTTTAAACTATGACAGAGGATCAGTGTTATATCTACAAGTAAGTTACGTCCCATGGTAAGGATGAAAATCACGGAAGGTACACTTAGCGTACATACGAATCACCACACTGTCTCAGGTTGTTTGCATTGTGTTTCATCTCCAGGTGACTAGGGTGGAGTGCCCCCACCCCCACTACTGTGTGTATGGTGAAGCAATGTGAAGCTGTCTACACAGCAGGAAACTCTCCCTACTCAGTACTAATTGCTACCTGTGCTGGCAAGCACAGACTTGGGCCCACCACAAAATAATTACTCGTCCACACACACAGGCACACACTCAACAGGGGTGGTCTTCTCTGAGAATGACTAGGTTCGCAACTACAAAATGTGTGTTGATTGCCCTGAGAGACCGTATAAGTGTCTGTGTTTCTGTGCAGTTTACATGATTGGTATGTCGTGCATGCGTGCGCATGTGTTTCAAATCAAAGTTTATTAGTCGCGTACACAGAATTGCAGGTGCAGTGGAATGCTGGAATTTCTAGCTCCAACAGTGCAGTGATAATACCTAGCAATACAAAAATAATATGCACATAATAAAATATATATATATAATATCAGAACGCACAAATGTCAGAGTCCGGAATATAAATAACATATATAAATAAATAATATATAGAAATAAATAAATGTATAAAGTACCAGTCAAAAGTTTGGACACACCTACTCATTCCAGGGGTTTTCTTTATTTTTACAATTTTCTACATTGTAGAATAATAGTGAAGACATCAAAACGATGAAATAACATATGGAATCATGTAGTAACCAAAAAAGTATTCAACAAATCAATCAACAGGTGTGCCTTCTTAAAAGTTAATTTGTGGAATTTCTTTCACTCTTATTGCGTTTGAGCCAATCAGTTCTATTGTGACAAGGTAGGGGTGGTATACAGAAGATGGCCCTATTTGGTAAAAGACCAAGTCAAATAAGCAAAGAGAAACGACAGTCCATCCTTACTTTAAGACATGAAGGTCAGTCAATCCGGAAAATTTCAAGAACGTTTAAAGTCTCTTCAAGTGCAGTCGCAAAAACCATCAAGCGCTATGATGAAACTGGCTCTCGTGATGACCACCACAGGAAAGGAAGACCCAGAGTTACCTCTGCTGCAGAGGATAAGTTCATTAGAATAACTGCACCTCAGATTGCAGCCCAAATAAATGCTTCACAGAGTTCAAGTAACAGACACATCTCAACGTCAACTGTTCAGAGGAGACTGCGTGAAGCAGGCCTTCATGGTCGAATTGCTGCAAAGAAGAGTCTCTGAGTAGGTGTGGTGATATAGGCTCAGGTCCCCCCCTTTCCATGTAATCTTGTTGATTATGATCTAAAAGGCTAAACTGATCCTAAAATCAGCAGTCCTACTCTGAGATGCTTGATTCATATACGACCCCAAAGCAACAGTAACCTCTGTTTAGCCATGAACTCACAAAACAAATCTTTGTAACCGTCCTCAACTCTGTCTACTAAATCACATATGGATAGATGCATGTGTAGTGCTTTATAACAACGTCTGTCATCATATTTCAGTCATCATATTTGTTTACGACATACTTCATCCTTCCATGTCATGTTCTAGTGAGTTTCTCACAGTGGAGGCTCCTCAGAGGAGGAAGGGGAGGAATTTCATAAAAAAAGTCAATTGTGAAACATTTTTTTAAAGTTACCTTTTTAGATAAAACTATACTAAATATATTCACGTCACCAAATAACTAATTCCCTAGAGTCTATTTAGGCACCGGGTGTCAATCTACAGTAAGTAACATCATTAAAACAACACATCAGTTTAAACTAGAGAAATCTGGCGGTGTTTTCAATCCAGCACATCCACCTATGTCGCCTTTCTGCATCTGCGGTGGAAAGTGGCAGACCAGGAGACATCCCGAAAATCGGTCTTCTCACAAAAGTAGCATCCGAACGGTTTGGCCTACAAACTGACATGACCACGGTATAGAAAGGGGAGACTCTCACAAACACGATCGTGTTCTACATTTTTTTCTCCGCCACTAGTGTCACGGGACTGGTCTAAAGGTAACCCATACAAATGAATGTAAGTATGGAGGTAGCTTTGTGCCAACAAAAATAAGGGGTTAAATGTGTAAAAAAATATCATATATATTTCCTGATCTTTCTTATATCTCCCAGATATAGGACAGACACTTAAAACCTTATTCCTTATTATTTATTTTTGACTGTCTTTTTTTGCCATTTATGAATGTGTTATTCAATGTGTTTCTATGGGCTGTAGTAGTAAAGGCCAAATTCAATATTTTATCTAAAGAAAAACATTTTTTTATGCCAAAAGGGGTCCTAAAATAAAATCGAATAGCTAAATGATCCATGTTATGACCTTCTTAAAACAATTCCATATGTCATGTCACGTCTACTCCCGCTCCCACGCTCGACGTCGCCGGTATACTAACCACCGGTCCTAGCAACCCATCATTACGGTCACATGGCAACCCTCATTACGCACGCCCCATCATGAGGCACACCTTGACTCCATCACTACCCTGATTACTCCCCCTTTATCTAGCACTCCCTAGCATGACTCTTCAGGCAGTGTTGGTTCTGTGTTCACGTCCAGATGCTTCTCTTGTTTTGTATCGCTCTACGTTCTTTATTATTGTTAAACTCACCACCTGCTTCCTGCTTCCTGACTCCCAGCGTCATCATTACATGTCAGCTTAGAACCCACCCCAACGGCTTAGACTAAGGCTATTTTTATTTATTTTACTTTACCTTTATTTAACTAGGCAAGTCAGTTAAGAACAAATTCATATTTACAATGACGGCCTACACCGGCCAAACCCGGACGACGCTGGGACGACTATGGGACTCCCAATCACGGCCGGTTGTGATACAGCCTGGAATTGAACCAGGGGGTCTGTAGTGAAGGCCTCAAGCACTGAGATGCAGTGCCTTAGACCACTGAGCCACTCGGGAGCCTATCCAACACTGCAACTTCCAAGTCAAGGTAAGTTTAGATTTTATTAATTTATTGCCACCGGGGCCCGGCGGTGTAACTGCTTGCTGTAGGCCACACTGTACTGCATGAGCGCGTAGAAGCAAGAAGGAATTATACAACGAGCAAAGTTGCTGGCTGCTATGAAAGTCAACTGTGGGTTTGGACTAATGATTACAGCCCAGATCAGCTAGATGCAGGCAAGTGTGTGCAAGGTGGTATTGAATGTGTCACTGTCTGTCACCTTGATTAATCCAATTTGTTTCTCGACCTGAGCAACTACATTATAAACTTTCATTTGTAGGCTAGGTTGTAGCAACCTCATGATGGGTATAGGGCAAGTTCGAGTATCATGTAGTAGCCTAAACCTATTGATATTACATTGAACTGGATGAATGGAATATGACAGTCATTCAATATGCTGTAATAGAAATAAGGCAAATAAAAATGATCCTCCCTAATCTTGAACAGCACTGACCGTGAAGTAGTCCAATTTGTAGAACTTATTTATTTAGCACTGTATGAAAATACCTTTACAGACGCTATTGTAAAAATCCATACCGGTATGTGGATCCATACTGGTGTACCTTAAAAAGACGATATATCACCTAGCCCTAATGCTACAGAAATGTGCTCCTGTCCGATGGGCCGTTCTGGCTCATACCATAGACTCAGTGGACATGCCAAATGTAACCAACCCAAAGAGGAGAAGTCCACTTCTCTTATAGCAGTCCGCAATGCTCTTTGGCTGACTGGGAGCAGGCCGCCATCAGACTTGGCCCGCAGCAGTAGAGCCTGTCTAGAGCCTGTCTAGAGCCTGTCTAGAGCCTGTCTAGAGCCTGTCTATGTCAGGTAACGACCAGAGAGCAGAGCTGTCAGTGAGGGGAGAGTGGCCGAGGACCTCGGCCTACACAGCTGTGAACCACCAGCACTTAACTCCATGTCCTCTCATAGCCAACAGCTACAACACAAAACCCCAAAACAGGGTCTAAAGCCAACAGCTACAACACAAAACCCCAAAACGGGGTCTAAAGCCTTAGGTCAATATCATAAGTACAGCAGAAACATCTGAACAATACAGTGTTTGCATCCCAAATATCGCCTACATACAGTAGGGCACCCTATCCTGATGGGGCTCTGGTTAAAAGTAATGCACTATATAGGGAATAGGGTGCCATTTGGGAAACATACAATATGTATGAACCCAACCAGGCCAATAATGTCATCATAACTAGCTGATTAACTGCCTGCAGCCTACAAATGTAATGGATATATTGAGGAGGTGAAAACATCCCACAACGGTCAGTAGTAGAGACTGGTGAGGTACTGTACGTACTGTGTCTAGCCCATTTCATGAGTTTTGTTTGATTTGTGGCATGAGAGGGGAGAGATGACTTGTCTGTAGCCTTTTACTATAAGACATGGTCAACAACACACACACACACACACCCGCATCAATCCAATCCACCCAATAAATCGTGTTGACTTGACAGATGATTTGTAAATGATGTAGATGTACACAGAACACTTGTAGAAGTGTTAATCTGTTCTCAGGACAGATGTCAGTGGTTTGAAGTCTGGTGGGTGTAGTGGAGATTGGATTTCTGACTGGGCTGCAACCCCACACTCCCACAAGTCCACCGAGAGTGAGCCGAGCCAGAACACTGCCATTTGCCTTAAAACTGTCCTTGACCCAATGGCCATCAATCACCTACCCATGCACGTACACACGCGCACACACACACACACACAGTGCATATTTCAGAGTGAGAGAGAAAGTCTGACTAACTCGAAATGTAGGATCATGTTCAAATGTAGAACAATTGTGATTAGAATGGAAGGAGCAGTTTGAGCGTAATGACCCCCTATCCATTGCACTTAATGGATACAATAGAAATAACTGGAAAAAGGAAGGTTTCTCTGAATAAGACCTACATTGAATTATAGGGATAGAATGGAATAGTAATTGGGGACGGAGCTATAGTAATTTCAATGTATAAAGACGACATGAATCATTTCCTGGGATAAAGGCCAGACATTGCTGGCTGTATGTTACAGCTTTCATTTATGTCAAAGGGAAACGACACGTAAGCTGTAGGAAACTAAAACTGAAACCTCCGCTACAGTCCACATCTTTCATCAGACACATGAAACCTGAAAAGGTTTGTTCTCACATTAACTACTAGCCTACATCTGCTGGTTGTGTTAACATTCTCACATAGAATGGGTAACCATAGAGATCTGTGAGACCTGTTCAAATCCCAGGTGAAGAGCTGCTGACAACATTCCCAAGACGTGGAGAAAAAAGGCTCTTTGCATACAGGTAACTGCCAAAATAAAGGAAACTCCAACAAAGTGTCTTAAATGAGTGTTGGGCCACCACGAGCCAGAACCGCTTCGAATCACCTTGGCATTGATTCTACAAGTATCTGGAACTCTATTGGAGGGATGTGACACCATTCTTCAACGAGAAATTCCATCATTTGGTGTTTTGTTGATGGTGGAGGATTAAGCCGTATCAGGTGCCGCTCCAGAATCTCCCATAAGTGTTCAATTGGGTTGAGATCTGGTGACTGAGACGGCCATGGCATATGGTTTACCTAGTTTTCATGCTCATCAAACCATTCAGTGACCACTCGAGCCCTGTGGATGGGGGCATTCTCATTTTATGGGGGCATAGCCATGGTAGCCAAAATAATGGCCTGCCCAGCATCTTAATACATGACCCTAAGCATGGGATGTTAATTTCTTAATTAACTCAGGAACTACACCTGTGTGGAAGCCCCTGCTTTCAATATACTTTGTATCCTTCATTTACGCAAGTGTTTCCATTATTTTGGCAGTTACATGTACCTTCAATAACAATAGGCTGCTTCCAACAGAGCTATTCAATGTGTATTACTGTAGGCCTACTGGTTAATTCAATAGAATACCATCCAATTAAGCACCTCGGCATAGTCTGAAGAATTAGGATAATTTGGTATAGTTTAAGAATTATAAGCACTTATACTAGAAAGACACCAACTAACTTCCTAAGCCTGGTGGGAGAACAGTTAATGAGAATCATGCATCACACAGTCTCACCCTTAATCACATTGAAGCTATATTTACTCTGTTTGCCTCGATTAACGGCTTCTCAAGCCAAATCAACACTTAACCAGACATCATGGGCTTATTTTACAATGTGGGTGTTCAATTAACTGAACAACTTGTGTCGCGGCAGAGGAAGAAAAGCTTGAAGACGTGAGTGTGTTTGAAAGGCTCAGTGAAGACGTCTATGGCAGAATAGCGTCCCGGCGCGCTTGACGCTGCACCACAGAGATAAGTTTGTTAAAAATACAGTCTCCCTCCCCACTCATAAATCAAAGAGCCAGTAAAACCCACTCAGCCTGGCTGATACTAATGTCCACTTGGCAGACACAGGAAGACGGAAATAGCAGTAAATAACTTAAGTTACAGAAGGTTTACATGGCGACTAACGCAACAGGGCGAAATGTATTGTTTCCAGTCCCAAATGGCACCATTTTCACTGTATACTGCACTATGGGCTCTGGTCAAACGTAGTGCACTGCATAGGGAATAGGGTGCCATTTGAGACACAGCCCATGACTTTAAGTGAAGAGCAGTCATATGTTGGGGGTTTAGTCATTAACTGGTATCTAGGTTTATGGCGTCCCAAGAGAGTAGATAGGACATGGAGACAGTTTGTTACTTCATGCTCCCAGCATGCATGGGCTGAGGTGTTGTAGACACAGAACACTAATCATTCTATTTCTATGTAGCTTGTTTTCCTGCACAAGAAGACACTGGGCCTTAGTTGTAGCCATTTCAGAGAGAACGTGCCAGTATAACATACCAGTTCTTTGTAGGGGATGCGACCTCTACCCTGGACTGTAGGTAAGGCTTGTGTTATTCCGGCGGTGATGTAAACAGACACTTGTTTGTGTAACCTTTCTGACCGGACAGCGGAAATCTGAATGCCATGTGTGCTAAATCTCTTTTCAGCTAGCTCCTTCAAAAAAAAGCCAGGGACAGCCTCCAAAAAGGAGCTTGAGACATCCTGAGCTCCCTCCTCTCGAAAACCTAATTTCAAGAGAAATTAGGTAATAAATGGTGTTTTAAACAATGCCAAAGCCTTTCTCCATAGCGTCTGTCTGACCAGAGAACAACACACTTGGCTACTTGGAGAAAGTCATAACAATGCCTTCTGACTGTTATTCCCTGGCCCGGCCGAGTAGAGGGAAGTTGCATCGTTCGTCACGATACAGCTGGCTAAGCTCAACTGTAGTAACATTGAGCAATTCTATTGTTTCACAATGTGACAAACCAACGCTAGCGGAGTGCAGCAAAGGAAATAAGGGCTCCCTTGCTTTTCAATAAAACTGCACAATTAAAAGTGCGCAGCAAGAAAAAGAGCTGAAGCAGGAATGTTTCATCAGACAGCGACTGGAGGAGTCCCGGGTGTCCAATACCTCCCTTCCTGTGATGCGAGCTAAGCATTTCCCCCAGTAAAGAAGGGGCTTCATCCCAAATGGCACCCTATATAGTGCACTACTTTTGACCAGGTCCCATAGGGCTCTGGTCAAAAGTAGTGCAGTGCGTAGGGAAGAGTGTGTCATTTGGGAGTCCCTCTGCTCTCCTCTCAACGGCTTTGCTTTTCTCATCTCATCCAGTAATGGGACCCCTGATGAGGCCTAGACCTACACTAGTACCCACTTAATGAAGAATCATCATCTAGCGATATGGCTTAAAGCGTACCAACACCATAAGCCAACTGAGCTATAACGGAGTCAATTTGACACTGTATGGCTGTGTCCCCATAGGGATCTGGTTGGAAGTAGATCACCATGTAGGTTGCCATTTGGGATGCAGCTTATTATAGGTGAGCTGACAGCAGCCAATGGTCATTGGTCGAGAGGATGAATAAGGCCCCGTCCTGGCCCACGATGCATCTGGAACAGCTCAACGCTGTATTATTGATGAGTGCTGACACTGATGTGCCCTAACCCTTAACAACCCCGTCAACAGGTCACATAGTTAAAAATGGGGGTCTGAGACTGACACTCCATGGGGACCTTCAGGGTCCCAAGGGGAACCGGACCTATCTGTAATTGGAGGTCGAGGTTACATTTGAGGGGGCGGAGTGACAGTTTGTTAATGAGAAATTATAGTTCTGCTGATGCCTTCAAAAATAGGACAACGTCCGACTCCAGTTTCATAAGCAATTACTTATCCCTTTGGTTTCATTACATTGGCTGGGATTTGGATTAGAAAATATTATACTTCAAATACATGGCATTCTCAGAGGAGATTAGCGCTCATTAAAGGTCTTGACAAACCATGATAAATGCATTAGGTTATCGAGTGGTTACAAGAGAGGTCCTACTCCATATATTCCACTTCAGGCTGCTCAGCAAATTCTTTCCATCATTTAATGTTGCACTAGGTTCTGACTCCAATGTCAAATCTGATATGTGCATTTTTTTGAAAATCACAGATCATACCAGCTACTCCCAAAAAACAACAAAACAAAAGAAGACTCTCAGCAAAAGGTTACCTTCTTTCGCTCTCTTCTCACGGTCTGTTTGTCTCTCTCTCGCTCTCTCAAAGCTTGTCTTCATTCTAAATGTCCTTCTCTCTAATAGACCACTAGTAGCATTAAAAGCCCTCAACATACTTAGTCACATCTCTTTCTTCCTTTCACCACCGTAACCCCCCAGAGCGCAGCCACAAAACCTAATTAAACTCCAATAAGCAGAGCACAAATTAAACTGTCAAATTCATGTCTTTGGGAGTTTGGCACAAATCAATAAGATGGACAGGCAGGCTGCGTCCCAAATGGCACCCCATTCCCTATTTAGTGCCCCATCCAGCCCTGGGTCTAAAGTAGTGCACCATGTAGGGAATAGGGTGCCATTTGGGACGAAGCCCAAGTCTCTGAGACCTGAAGACTCCCCGGTGACACTGACACATATGTTGGGAGCACAACACAAGAGATGGTTTTCACAGGAGTCATCAGTTTAAGTCAGTGTGTGCTATTTTGGCATTGGGGAAGGGGTATAATGACGTGACACTGACTATAGATCAGTTCCTACTCTGCTCTTTTACTAGAACTAGAAGCATATTTCCATGCTCATATTAGCTCATCTTTACCATTAGAATGAGTTCTGATTCTAATTCTATATGCTCATCTCTCATTTACAGTATCATAGATGTCCTGACCCATATCAAGTTAGTCAACAACGTGGTCAGTTCCCATTGTGTTCCTAGATGCATATTACAACCTTGTCAAAGTCAGACACCCTGTCTGGCAGTGAAATTCCATTTGTTTAAAAACCATGTACATGTTGCTAGTGTAGTTTCAAGATTGACAGAATTGTGTAGAAGGTCAGTGCAGTACCCACAAGGAACAAGTTCAACTTCTTCAAGCCCAATACGGTCCACATGCGATCCAGTCAAGAGTTAAGAGGACCCAATGTAGAAGAGATTGACTGGCAGTTTGAAAGTTGGACTGAAACCTTGGCCTGCCTGACGAGGAATGGGAATCGACTTACCTGCATGTTCACATCAGATCCCA
The DNA here is from genome assembly GCF_964263955.1 of Coregonus lavaretus. Taxonomy (NCBI): domain Eukaryota; kingdom Metazoa; phylum Chordata; class Actinopteri; order Salmoniformes; family Salmonidae; genus Coregonus; species Coregonus lavaretus. Next base: position 28,009,004 of record NC_140010.1, on the reverse strand, counting down.
GAGAAGACAGACAGCCACCACAAAGACCGAGAGGAGACGCAAGTCCAATGGACAGCCTAAACCTTCAAACACATATTCTACAGTACACACAACGTGCACTGTGTACTGAGAGATGACAGCCACAGCAAAACACAAAGACCCAAAGAGAGTTGAGGAGACTTCAGTCCAACAGATAAACCACCACAAACATATTCACCCAGAGTTTGGCCTTCAGTATGTATCATTCAATGATTGAAGCCATGTTACTGATAATGCTTAGCTTTGGGTGCCTCATGGGCAAAATAGTTTAATCAAGATGCTGCTAATATTATTAATACTATACTGAACAAAAATATAAACACAACAAGCAACAATTTCAAAGATTTTACTGAGTTACGGTTCATAAGGAAATCAGTCAATTGAAATAAATTCATTAGTCCCTAATCTATGGACTGCACATGACTGGGAATACAGATATGCAGCGGTTGGTCACAGATACCTTTAAAAAAAAGGTAGGGCCTTGGATCAGAAAACCAGTCAGTATTTGGTGACACCACCATTTGCCTCATGCAGCGCGAAATCTCCTTCGCATAGAGTTGATCAGGCTGTTGATTATGGCATGTGGAATGTTGTCTCACTCCTCTTCAATGGCTGTGTGAAGTTGCTGGATATTTTGGTGAGAACTGGAACACTGTTGTACACGTCAATCCAGAGCATCCCAAACATGTTCAATGGTTGACATGTTTGGTGAGTATGCAGGCCATTGAAGAACTGGGACATTTTCAACTTCCAGGAATTGTGTACAGATCCTTGCAACATGGGGCTGTGCATTATCATGCGGATGAATGGCACGACAATGGGACTCAGGATCTCGTCATGGTATCTCTGTGCATTTATATTGCCATCGATAAAATGCAATTGTGTTCGTTGTCCGTAGCTTATGCCTGCCCATACCATAACCCCACCACCACCATGGGGCAATCTGCTCTCAACCTTGACATCAGCAAACCGCTCGCCCACACAATGCCATATGTGGTCTGCGGTTGTGAGGCCGGTTGGATGTACTACCAAATTCTCTAAAACAACGTTGGAGGAGGCTTATGGTAGATAAATGAACATTCCTGCAGTCAGCATGCCAACTGCATGCTCCCTCAACTTGAGACATCTGTGGCATTGTTTTGTGTGACAAAACTGCACATTTTAGAGTGGCCTTTTATTGTCCCCAGCACAAGGTGCACATTTTACATTTACATTTTAGTCATTTAGCAGACACTCTTATCCAGAGCGACTTACAGTTAAGTGAGTGCATACATTTTCATACTGGCCCCCCGTGGGAATCGAACCCACAACCCTGGCGTTGCAAACACCATGCTCTACCAACTGAGCTACATCCCTGCCGGCCATTCCCTCCCCTACCCTGGACGACGCTGGCTAATTGTGCACCGCCCCATGTAATGATCATGCTGTTTAATCAGCTTCTCGATATGCCACACCTTTCAGGTGGATGGCTTATCTTGGCAAAAGAGAAATGCTCACTAACATGGATGTAAACAAATTTGTGCACAACATTAAGCTTTTTATGCTTATGGAACATTTCTGGGATCTTTTATTTCAGCTCATGAAACATGGGACCAACACTTTAAATGTCGCGTTTATATTTTTGTTCACACACTGACTACCAATCAATGTCAATACTTAGCACCCAAATGGAATGGAATCACGTTGGAATAGGGGAATGAATTACTCCCTGACTAAATCATGTTCTCTCAAAAGACAGACACTTTATCTGCTCCCTTACAAGACCACTGAGGGACTTACTGTGGCACTATGGTAGAAGTGGAAAAACTATACATCCTAAACATGAGACTATTACCAAATGAAAAAGCGTGAGAGTAGACCTGGAATTCAGGCTTTCCCGTGGAGACATGATTATTAAGAGGAAATTGATACTTTATTCAGTATCTAGGGAGAAGGAGAGGTGCACAAGGCTGGCCTTGTACTGCATGGAATAAGCACTTTTGCAAATGAAAATCCAAATGATACAATACACATTGTCCCAAAGAATAGAACAAGCTGTGAAAAAGCTTACGTAAGAAAAGGAACAAATTAGCTAATTTGCGGTGACAAAGGATGTCTGTGTCACCACTGTGTAGACCATCTTACAGTAGCCTACATTCACAAGTAAAAAATATCCCTGTTTACTTGCTTTTCAATGCATTGACATAGTAAAATAACACCATAAATGCTTACACAACAGTCATATTTCACTCTAACAAGTATTTAGATGTTCATCCGTACTACTGCTTTGGACCTGAGTGGTATAGCAAGCATTGTAAAGCACAGTTAATAGGCCTTCGACTGAGCAAGTCATCAGAATTCACAGGGCCAACAGTTTTTGACCATTTTTATACTGGGCATAGCTTCAGTACATTTTTCACAGTCGGACTCCAAAGACATGGTCATAATAAACATGCGTGTATGATGTCCCTATACACATAAATAACTCCCAGACAGACTTCCCTCCCGACCAGAGAATAAAGAGCTACAGCCAACAGATCTACATCAAAACACAGGCTTTGGTCAAAAGTAGTGAGTGCACTATGTAGGGAATGGGATGACATTTGGGACGCAGCCAGGAAAATGATCTGATAGGCTACCAGTATCTGTTTCTACATCCCAGGGACCCTACTGACTTATGACTCATATCTTAGATGAAGTTCCCACGACCAAGTTACTGGAGGCGCCTCCAAAACGAGCCTGTGAGTAACCATTTGAAATAATTGCATTCATTTTCATCATTTTATAAAATGGCTTAGATAAACCATCTTTGCCTGATGTGTCAGATGAATGTTCAGTAGAAGTCCCAGTAGTATTGACTCCAAAGGGCAGCTCCACCCAACCTATTACAACCTGTGGCACAGGCCAGACAGTCAGGATGTGTCTCAAATGGCACCCTACTCCCTATGTAGTGCACTACTTTTAACCAGGGCCAAATGGGGAATAGAGCACCATTTGGGACACAGATGCGGCCTCTGTTCTGTGCTTCAGTTCAAAGGATATTGTCTTTTGGGGTTTAATATTATTCAAGAGCGTGCGGACAACAAGTCCAGCTCCCCTCGTACAGCAATTAATCTTGTGTGAGCCCCAGTGTACCAGATTTCAAAAGCTAAAGAAGTCTGCATAATTTCTGAGCCAATTACCATGACAGGCAGGGAGGAGGAGAGGAGAGAGGACGTTGACAAATGCTGCCTGGAATGGGACTCAATTTACCCAGCAACCTCTCCTCCAGTAACCAAGCCTGACACTAAAGGCCTCTGCATGCTTCCCAGCCGGAACAGTTCTGAAGAGTTTGTGCATATACTGTATAATGATGACATTTTGAGAAGTTTTTTGTTAATTTTGGACTTCGGTAAGTGTTTTTTGCACTATAAAGGGTATAGGACACCATTTGGGGTTTGACCTAAGCCTGTTCATAGTACTGTTCATATGGGCCACTATCTGCAGAAGACACCCATTCAACAAAAATTATTGGAGAAATGACTATAGGCCATTTTGACTGGACATATCATGCTTCTAGCATGTCAGAAAATGGACATAAGCTGACAGAAATGGGTTATTATGGGTGCCGTTTTGTAATATGTGGTTTCTATGAGACAGAGAATGTTATGTTCAAATTGCTTCACGAAATCGTATCGAGTCAATTACTATTCACGATGCTTTTATGTTTCACGGTTCCAAAAGGGAACTCAAAACAGAGGAAATAGTCTTGTCCTTCAGTGTTGTTATTACAGTAGCACTACTGCAGCGATGAAACCAATAACAGATGTACGATACCATAGACAAGGGTCAAGGAAAATTGTTCTATAAATTATCCCAAATACCCTTAGCTTGTCCAAAACTGAAACGGTCCATATTTGCTGTAGAATATCTTCAAATGATTTGTGGCACCTCTTGGCCTTTCTCTGCATTTCTTGAATTCCTCTGCAACCACAATTTCTAGATGACAACATGAAACAACCAGAGAGGGAAAGAGGTAAAGTTTAGAGGTACCTTGTCTCACTGCCGTAAGTGAGACTGACAGCTAGCTCAAATATAACCATGGCCAGGGGGGGTGGGTACCACCGAGATCTGTATTGACACACTATTTTGGGGTCAAACGTGCACTGGTCTCTGCCCAAACACCCCAGCCAGTTTACCCCCTCCTAAATCTCTCATTTCATCTCACGGACACTCCAACTACTGATGGAAAGGCTGAAATGCCATACAGGCAATTTTACAATCAGCAGCCTTGTTTCAAGGAGAAGCAAAGTGAAGTGGCCTTGATTTTCCTATGAGCATGTATCAAGGGTGGCATCCACGCACAGAAAATCACTGACAGTCCTCATCAAAAGGAGCATAACACTGTTGAAACACTTCTCGCAAGAGACTCAATCAATTTCCTATTGATAAAGATTGCATTATCATGATCTGCGTCAGCATCATCGCCAATACATTCCTTTTCCTCAACAAGGTACATAGAACTGAATATGATAGCCTACAGTAGACTAAACGAAATGCAGTCTCAGTTTTAATCCCTGTCCTTACTGTAAGGGTGGGCTAAGTTTCCCTCGACAAGATGCCCAACACCATCAAAACACCAGACTAGTGATGATCAAATGGGCCGTCTGTTGTCTGTTCCGGTAATTCCCTCTCTATTACATAGACGGGCTAATGCAGGCAGCACGGCACAGCACTGAGGAGAGATGGATTCAGACAGTGATCCTATCTGTGAGTAGCCTAGAGTCCAGTGAGCACAGATAGAGAGCACTGATACAGACACCTTCAGTCCCATTGGGTGGAGAGAGCAGTGATTAGTGGGTGGTTTGGTTGTGCACCTCTGACTCTGTCTCCCCATGTTAAAACCATTAGGCCTAATCAGTCCATGCCAGGCTCTCTGGCGCTATCCATCTGTCCGGAGGGAAGTGTGTGTTTCTGTCTTTCTTTTCCACCACAGAGCAGAGGAACTCTGTCCACATCTCATAATCCTTAAACAAGCAGCAGATTCTTGACTATAAGCCAAAACGCTGCCCACCCCTCTGATTGTGCTATCAGATCCAAACCAGGACTCATAAAAACACTTTAAAAACATCAATCTGCATCTACATGTAACTGCCAAAATAAAGGATACTCCAACAAAGTATCTTAATAGGGCGTTGGGCCACCACGAGCCGCCAGAAAAGCTTCAATGAGCCTTGGCATAGATTCTACATGTGTCTGGAACTCTATTGGAGAGAAATTCCATCATTTGGTGTTTTGTTGATGGAAAACACTGTCTCAGGTGCCGCTCCAGAATCTCCAGGACGGAGTTTGGGAAACCCTGCTCTAAACCATGCCAGGAAAATGCATCCCACAACCTAACAGAGCCGCCAGAACCTTTATTTACAAGTGTTTCCTTTATTTTGGCAGTTACCTGTAGATGACTAAAGTAAGCCTTGTCCGAGCCAGAACGTCCAATAGGGCAGGAGCCCATCATGTTTTTGTAGCATGAGGAAACTTTATGTACAAGTACAACCCCTGGACAGGATGCTAGTCTATATGACTAGCCTATATGGTAAGAATGTCTAAGACATTAAATATGGTTATGTATTTCTGTTACACCCCACATCCCATCCTCCACTCAACACACACTTGATCTGTGATGATCCCGGAACTGTGTTCAAGTCAGCGTTCACTGCCCTCACCTCTACCCCTCTACGGGCATCAACAATTTCTAATGCGGTATGGTTGGTTGCCACAACAAAGACAGAGGCCAAAGCAGCAGTGGTTAATGAGGATGATGTGAGTACGTAGCTTACCCTAGCACAGCCTTGGTGGTGGGCTGGCTGGCTTCTCCTCTGGCCTCTCCTCGCCAATGACCTCATTACCAACCAACGCTCTTGACCCGGCTTGCACTTGTGCTGCTGCAGCCTATGAATGTTAATGTCAGCAACCTAGGCGCATAATGTAATGCTTTGGCGGTAAACCATATATAAGGGCGGCAGGTAGCTTAGTGGGTAAGAGCGTTGTGCCAGTAACCGAAAGGTCGCTGGTTCTAATCCCCGAGCCGACTAAGTGAAAAATCTGTCGACGTGCCCTTAAGCAAGGCACTTAACCCTAATTGCTCCTGTAAGTCGCTCTGGATAAGAGCGTCTGCTAAATGACTAAAATGTAAATATATACCGGGGTATTTTGAAATACCGATGGTATGATTTTCAATACCTTCAACAACAAAAAAGTGCCATAAAGCTTGGGGGGTGCTTGATATGCCACTGCTTATGACTACAAGTTAACTACAGTGCTTTCAGAAAGTATTCACACCCCATTTACTTTTTCAACATTCTGTTGGCTTACAAAGTGGGATTAAAATGGAATTAATTGTCATTTTTGTCAACCATCTACACAACATACTTGGTAGTGTCAAAGTGGAAGAATACAATTTTTGTTATTATTATTATTAATGGAAAATAACACTAATCTCTTGATTAGATAAGTATTCAACCCCCTGAGTCAATACCATGTTAGAATCACCTTTTGCAGCAATTACAGCTGTGAGTCTTTCTGGGTAAGTCTAAGAGCTTTGCACACCTTGATTGTATAATATTTGCCCATTATTCTTTAAAACATTATTCAAGCTCTGTCAAGTTGGTTGTTAATCATTGCTAGACAGCCATTTTCAATTCTTGCCATAGATTTTCAAGCCGATTTAAGTCAAAACTGTAACTCAGGAACATTCAATGTAGTCTTGGTAAGCAACTCCTGAGTATATGCTGAAAGGTGAATTTGTCTCCCAGTGTCTGGTGGAAAGCAGACTAAACCAAGTTTTCCTCTAGGATTTTGCCTGTGCTTAGCTCTATCCTGCTATTTTTATCATTAAAAAAACTCCCTAGTCTTTTCCTATGACAAGCATACCCATAACATGATGCAGCCACCACCATGCTTGAAAATATGAAGAGTGGTACTCAGTGATGTGTTTGATTTGCCCCAAAAATAAAGCTTTGTATTCGGGACAAAAAGTTAATTTCTTTGCCATATTGTTTTGCAGTATTATTTTAGTGCCTTGTTGCAAACTGGATGCATTTTTTGGAATATTTGTATTCTCTACAGGCTTCATTCTTTTCACTCTCATTTATGTTAATATTGTGGAGTAACTACAATGTTGTTGATCCATCCTCAGTTATCTCCTATCACAGCCATTAAACTCTAACTATTTTAAAATCGCCATTGGCCTCATGGTTAAATCCCTGAGCGGTTTCCTTCCTCTCCGGAAGGAGAGGAAACACTGGGAAACCTCCCTGGTCTTTGTGGTTGAATATGTGCTTGAAATTCACTGCTTGACTGAGGGACCTTACAGATAATTGTATGTGTGGGGTACAGAGATGGGGCAGTCATTAAAACATTATATTAAACACTATTATTGCACACAGAGTGAGTCCATGCAACTTATGTGACTTGTGAAGCACATTTACTCCAGAACTTATTTAGGCTTGCCATAACAAAACGTTTGGTTTGCCAACTTGCTAGCTACTGTAAGTGGCTAGCTTGCAAGATCAAGCTTCTTGGTTACAACAGAGACAATCAATACCCTTCTGGATCAAGATCCCTGCTGCCTAAATTAGTTTTGTGAGTCCAAAATGTGTGTTTTTGTATTTGTTTTTTCATTTGGACAGCAATAGCGCACCTTGTGTGCATTGCTGGTAATACCATATACCCCGGTATGGTACAGGAATGGTATGAAAGTATGAATCTGGATACCGCCCAACCCAAGCATGATGTGCATGTTTTAGCTCCCTGTTTGTATGTGATTAACATTTAAATTAAAGGTGATGTGAACTGTGACCAGCTAGCAAGATTACCGTAGCTACTAGCTAACATCACAACAGCAGAGGACATCGGAGGACTGCTGTGTACTTCAGGTGGGGCATCCTTTTTAAACCCTAATGAAAATGAAGGGGCCCCAGCAGTTTGGGGTGAAGGTTGAGGAGGAGGTACAGTATTGGATTAGTTCATAGTGCCTCTCTCCTCCCCGGTTCCTCCTCAGGCTGTGTGTTGGCTAAATGAGATTTCCTTGGTGTGATTGGGTCAGCGGAAGGTCTTTCCTCTCTGGCTGGAGGGGACCATGTTTAGATGGAGCTTGAGAGATCATCCTACACCTGATCAGGGCCAGCAGTGCAGTGTTGTCGTCCTCCGGAAGGTGAGAGACAGGTCTAGAGTTCCTCTCCTTTCTAACTCTTTAGGTTTCATCTCTGCATTCAGACCATCACATTTTATTTATTTATTTTTAATTACACTGGCGTCCAAGTACTGTATTCACCAGCCTGACAGTTCCACCATGACAGTTCCAAAGGCTGGCATGAGAGGCTCTGTTTGGACTACATTTTCAGTCTTAATTAAGGACAAGACACACCATAATGATAGGACGGTCACCCACTGCTTGTAACTGTTCATTGGCGTGGTCTGTTTTGTCCTTTATTCTTCTTATTTGATGTACAAAGCAGATGTGGTTGTGCCACTGTAAACCGTACGTATAGAGGACGTCTTTATCTGACAGGGCTAAATAGCCTGTCCTGCTGCATAACTAACTAATCCTAGCTGGACCACCAGGTTTCCTGACCCGGGCAGAAACTCCATTCTGAGCCATTCTAAAGACTTCCCAGTCATCAAAGCCAGAGTGGAAGGAACCGCTTCTGGAACCGAGTCGACACTTCTGACTGACCCTGCCTCCTTCTCCGTCACATGACCACATCCTGATGGCCAGAATACGTCCACTTCCTGTCCATTCCAAGGTGTTGCCGCAGCGACAGGGGAAAAAGCAGGAAGTCATCATCGCGGGGGGGGGGGGGGGGGGGGGGGGCACAGCCCCGAGACCACAACAGTGCTACTATTTGGATGACATGCAGCAAGATAGTCAACTCACTAACATACACTCAAATGCAGGGCGATAAACATTCAGACAGGCACGCACAGCATAACAATGGCTTGGCTACCTGTATTATATTGTCCTGAACACATAATGTAAGTCTATGGGGGTTTAAAGCAGAGCCAGTGCTCTTCTCCCAGCTGACAGAAGGAGAGCAAGAAGCCGACTGTCTCAATGCTAACACCACAGTGCCCCCTTCTGGAAGAGAAGAGTATTAACTGTGGGAAAAATGCCCAGCATCAACAATGGCCAAAACCTATGTCTATTCAAGGAAGGCTTGGGCAAGCAAGCAGTACACAAACATTCCCACATTGTGGGATTCATTTAATCAGAACAGAGCAAAAGCAGGAGGGGATTGAGAAAATAATGAATGAACGGTTGTATGATATAATATGACACAAAAAAAAAAAGTGATTTCTATCATGAGGTCCTACCTCTTAATAATAATAATAATAATAATATGCCATTTAGCAGACGCTTTTATCCAAAGCGACTTACAGTCATGCGTGCATACATTTTTGTGTATGGGTGGTCCCGGGGATCGAACCCACTACCTTGGCGTTACAAGCGCCGTGCTCTACCAGCTGAGCTACAGAGGACCAATAGTTATTACAGTTCTTAGAAGATGTGATATTGTCACAGCAGGCAATTGAGGGCTAACTACAGTATGTCCCCTCTAGCCAGTGTCCAGTAGTAGACAGAAGAGAACACCCAGTAAGGACGTCTCAGTGTGTGGCTGTGTGAACAGAACGTGCTGCCAGTGTCTGTGATTGTGTGCAATGTAGGCCTAGCAACCACTTCCTGAATCCTCACTGCACCAACAAGCTATTTCTTCCCACAGACAAACCACAGCTGGCTGACATTGGTGACTCACAGTGGGAAACCCTGGTGGCTGGACACCACGCTGTGTGTGTTCCGTGTGTGTGAGTGAGAGAGAGTGTGTGCGTGTCCTCGCTCTCTGGGCAGAGGAGCAGAAGCAGCCTCTTGAGATTAACATTGGGAAGGTCCAGTGTTTGCTGTGTCATAAAACCATGCTAGTGGTTTCCTGTATTACTAGGTGAGACGTTGAGATGAGCTGTTACATAGAAGACAGACCGCCCAATGAAAGATATACAGTCTGCCACTACTGACTACATTAGTCCAGCACTGTCAGAGCAGGACAATCTCAATGACTATGTACCAAGAGAGACCTCTGCTGGTCAAAGTTAGACTATCCCCTGACAGAGAGAGGATAGAGAACACAAAATTGGGGCAGTATTCAGTGCTGACCTAGGATCATCACACCCCCCCCCCCCCCCCCCCCTCCATATGATTATATTAATTATGATCTAAAAGACAAACCTGGTCTTAGAGCAGCACAACCAGTCTGAAATGCTGTATGAATATGGGCCCTAAACTTGGATACAGACAGCTCGCATCTTTACCCTGTATCCACCACACAGTATGTGTAGCCTGTTGCCAGACATCATATTCTGCTTCGGTTGGGGCTTTGGGTGAGCCTACAGTACGTGCAAAACAAAAACAGCCCACAGTTCATATGTAAGTAAGCCACATCAGATGAGATCACACAGCTGTATCAGGTTTGTGTTTTTGGTTTTAAAGCTGTTGCTGGGTAGTTGTGGTCGTGTTGCTCCTAAAGGCTAACAGCTCACTGTGGCTGTGCTTAAAAACACACGTCTCAGTTGTCAAGGTCTTTGAGTGCCAAGAACCACTGTTATTATAACGTCAGGAAAACAGCCTCAAACGCTTCTTCAATTTTTCACACACACCAATGCTTTCAATAAAAGGTTACAATATCTGATGATATGAATCATCTTCCAATCACTTTACTGGGTCTGCACGCCCTGAGATATAGCATTATGAAGAGAAATGTTGTAATGACTAAAAAGCAGGCCTACATTCTTTCATTGACTTCTAGCTAAGGGGAAAATAATGTTGTTACACCCAGCTTCAATAAGCCAGCTTCAATAAGGCAGACCAGTCATCAATACACAGTTTCAAAAGGCAACAAATAATCACTCAAAAGCTAAAGGTATTACAGTCAGCCAGATTGAGAATTGCTCATTCAGCCATTGTTGAGAATGAGATTAAACAATGGAGGGGAGCAAGTAACATGTTGCACTTACAGACGTACACCTCAGGAGGGCAGCGGTGTTCCTCTGTACATTAACCCTGTACTACTACTACTACCTACTACTATTAAGTCTATATGCTGGCTAAGGATCCATTTGTAGTGATACTTTGTCAACTTGACAGACGCACACAAAAGGTCTGTTTTATTGCGACAGAGTTTGGTAAGAAATCAGTCTTCATTTTCAGGAAGTACAGGAGAAAAGGCCTTTTACCAAAATTCCCTCAGAGCATAACAAATACTCTGGGAGCTGGAGGGAGGGAGTGAAGGAGGGAGAAAGGGAGGTTTAAATTCAATATGATTAAAACACACTTCGATCTGTTAACACCCTATTCCCTTTATAGTGCACTATTTTTAACCAGGGCCCATTCAGTTCTGGACAAAAGTAGTGCACTATATAGGGAATAGGGTGCCATTTGTGACGCACACCCTGTTTAATCTAGACTCCTATTGACATATCACACATTCTATGTCTCCACCTCACTGATCTCACACCACTGTAAGATAACCACCAACACAACCCTGGTAGGCCCTTTGTGTCCATGGTGACAAGATAAAGCAGCAAATGGGGGACACTTGAAGGGCAAATGGGGCAAATAATCAGATTTTTCCTGTAGCCTTACACAGCGGTCATAAACCAACAATGTGTCTGTGAGGGGCAATAGCCTGCGTGATTACCTCCACATATCAGGCGTAAAGAAACCGTTATTACGGTAAAGGCAAATAGAAGTCCGAATTATTTCCTTTACATTATATTTCTTGGTACTACATTTCAGGAAAATCACAAACTGCTTAAAAATGGTGAGTCTATTTTCACACCGAATGCCCCTGATGATAAATAAGGCATACCCTTGTTGAGCTGTGTGTGTATGAAAAGCTGTGTGTGTATGAAAAGCTGTGTGTGTATGAAAAGCTGTGTGTGTATGAAAAGCTGTGTGTATGAAAAGCTGTGTGTGTATGAAAAGCTGTGTGTGTATGAAAAGCTGTGTGTGTATGAAAAGCTGTGTGTGTATGAAAAGCTGTGTGTGTATGAAAAGCTGTGTGTGTATGAAAAGCTGCAAAAATGACTTAAAAGGAGTGAAAGAAAGAGAGCTTGTGTCTGAAGCATTCTGACTAATCTTGCCTCTGTGTACAGATCCTCACTCTCCTGAGAGTTTGCCCCTAAAAAGACTTGCTACATTATCATCAACAGTGCTCTGGCCACAGACCCATGACAGAGCAGGAGAGCCAGCCAAAAGCCTCATCACTACAGAGCAGATCAAAGGCTCTGCTCAGTGCTCATTGCCTCATTCTCTCTCCCTCCTTGCAGTCCTGCATACTGCTCACCTTCTCCCTGACTGCATGATTAACCATGACTCAGGTTAACGTGGTGAGTGTTCCTCAAATGGGGGATGGACTGAATGAAGGTGAGACAGACTTAATGGTTCCTTACACACCACCGTTACAATGCTCTACTTTCTGAGGTTCATACCAGCTCCATGGAAACCAAGGCCAACAAGGAATACTGTCACCAAGGCACTAGTAGGCCACCTAGAGCCACTGAACGCTGACTAGGGAACTCCCATAAGAGGCACTGTGTGTGTGTGTGTGTCATAAGGCTGGCTTTCATTAACACACTGACTACACCCACTGTTTGGGAAGCACAACATCTGGCTTGTAAAACACAGAAAGAATATTCAGTTTTAACTTAAGGAAACTCTCGCTTAAGATTTGTTACCCTTTTCTGTACATAGTTCTATAAATCAGTCAGTGATTTTCTTGACAAATGTTCTTCACAGGGGTGAACGTGCCCAAATGACGATTGCACAGCGACAGCTTGCTTACACAATGTTCTAATTTAAACACATTAGACGCAATTAAACATAATTCATAAAAATGTTTAAACCCCTCTTCAAGTGCTGAACTGGTCAAATGTTTAAAATGGCCACTTGTCCTTAGCTGCAGCTACATACACATGGTATGATTCATGTGCTTGACTTAGCCTCTACAGTTGAGCCCCACTGCAAATAAATAGTCTGTCTGACTAGCTGAGACACTCTCCTGTCTACCACTACAGGGACTCTAACATAGTCTAGACCTTTCTACCAGGTCTTGAAAAAGGTTTCGTACCAAAACGTCGGTAAAATGATGTGTGCTCGTGCGAGTGTACATTTTGGGGCAGTACCTCCCAACACCACTAACGAGAACAGCATGGTAGTTTGTGTGTTAAGCGTCTTTTATATATCTTTCTACAAACCACATCTTAGCACTGTCGTATAGCCTCATATAGAGGCCATGTTGTTCCCATTAGGGGCGGGACCCAGGAGGAGTAGCGTGGAATAAATGAGGTCATCTGTTAGCAGCTCTGCTCCGAAGGAGGTCTTTGAGGATGGAGACTGAGGCAGATTAAGGATATCCCTGTGTGTGTTTCACATACATACTCTATGCAGACAGCTAGGTGCATGACCTGTTGATATGCCTCTGGGGCATTCGTGCTTTCTCTGGTTTAATACAAGGTTTAAATCAAGTGATAGACCATGCCTGGGCTGCTTTTAAGTCAAGTCTTGTGTCCAGTTTGAACGATGTAAAAACCCCAGTCAATCACACAAGCCCATAGTTTTTCTTTCTGCACAACTGTAATAAATTGCTTTGTAATAGATAATAATAATAATAATATGCCATTTAGCAGACGCTTTTATCCAAAGCGACTTACAGTCATGCATGCATACATTTTTGTGTATGGGTGGTCCCGGGGCTCGAACCCACTACCTTGGCGTTTCAAGCGCCGTGCTCTAGCAGTTGAGCTACAGAGGATAACATCAGTCATTGCTCATAAGTATCAAATCACATTTTATTTGTCACATGCGCCGAATACAACAGGTGTAGAGCTTACCGTGAAATGCTTACTTACAAGCCCTTAACCAACAATGCAGTTAAGAAAATATTTGCTAAATAAACTAAATAAAACCTTTTTTTTTTTTTTTAAGTAACACTAAATAACAATAAATGAGGCTATATACAGGGGGTACTGGTACCGAGTCAATGTGCGGGGGTACAGGTTAGTCGAGGTAATTAGTTGGTTGGGCGGCAGGTAGCTTAGTGGTTAAGAGCGTTGTGCCAGTAACCGAAAGGTCGCTGGTTCTAATCCCCGAGCCAACTAGGTGAAAAATCTGTCGATGTGCCCTTGAGCAAGGCACTTAACCCTAATTGCTTCTGTAAGTCGCTCTGGATAAGAGCGTCTGCTAAATGACTAAAATGTAATGTAAATGTAATTTGTACATGTAGGTAGGGGTAAAGTGACTATGCATAGATAATAAACAGCGAGTAGCAGCAGCGTATAAATTAATTCTAAAATGTATGTATTCTAGTGGGGTCAACACTCTTAAAATGTCTGTTCCGAAAATCAATGCACTTGCCGGACAAACAAGCTAGATGAATATAGTATCCCCAAAATCAATACATGTAAACATCTGTGTTTTCGTGGATATAACACTATCGAACAGCACCCTCCCAATGGGAGGGTTTGTCGATAAAGGTTGATTTCCTTGATTTCACAAACGGATGTTTAACTAGTCATCCTTACTCTCTATGGAGCACAAGGCCACATTGTTAGATTTTTTTACCAGGAATGATTGAGAAACCAAACCCTGTGCCTGAGGCTGGTATAGCGGATAACGCCGGATGCAGCACGTGGACCTGATACGGTCACCCCTTAGTGTGGGTTTGAATCCTGGCGCCACATCTCCCTCCCTCTCTCCCATTAGCACATATCTCTGTCTCAATAAGATAAAAGAAATACTGTTAAGAAATATATATTCAATGATAAAATAAGAAAATATAATCCAAACCCCTGCCTTCCACCTTGAAGGTTGTAATTTAATTCAAGATGGGGGGGGGGGGGGGGGGGAGGATTCCAGTCATAGGAACACTGAGGCACTTGACTTGACAGTGGTTTGACTGGGTCAAATGAGTGGTTTGACTGGTGTGCGTCCCAAATAGCTCCCTGTTCCCCATATCCCTATAGGCCCTGGTCAAAAGCAGTGCACTATATAGGGAATAGGGTGCCATTTGAGTACACCCCGAGTATTTGATGATGTGTTGGGACAAGCAGGGCCTTTCAAGTCTCCCCTGGGTATATTTAACCTCCTGGCCCTCCTGTCTGTTGGTGTTTGCTGGAGTGTTGGTCTGCTACCAAGGTCCCTCTACACACAGACATGTCTATTTCAGACCTGGGTTCAAACACCATTTGAAATCTTTCAAATACTTTGAGCATTTGCTGTAGCTTGCATAGAGTGCCAGATGGGCAGGGTCTACAGCTTTGGGAGTATTCTAATGGTCACCTTGGTTTTCTTGGGCACTGGGATGGTGTCCTTGAAGCAAGTGGGGACTACAGCCTGGGACAGGGACAGGTTGAAGATGTCCCAGAAGCCAGCTGGTCACTTTGAGGACGTTGCCAGGGATGCCATCTAGGGTGGCGGCTTTGTGAGCGTTCACTCAAGAGTTTCTCACGTCAGCCTCGAAGAGCAAAAGAACCTGGTCGTCCAGAGCATTTCTGGATGGCTCGGTATTATCCGCCTCGAAACGAGCATAGAATGTGTTAAGTAGTGGAACAGGTTGAGAGCTTCAAGTTCCAAACACACCAAGACAGTCGTGTAGAGGGCACGACAAAGCCTAATCCCCCCCAGGAGACTGAAAAGATTTGGCATGGGTCCTCAGATCCTCAAAAATTCTACAGCTGCACCATCGAGAGCATCCTGACTGGTTGCATCACCGCCTGGTATGGCAACTGCTCGGCCTCCGACCGCAAGGCACTACAGAGGGTAGTGCGTACGACCCAGTACATCACTGGGGCCAAGCTTCCTGCCATCCAGGACATCTATACCAGGCGGTGTCAGAGGAAGGCCCTCAAAATTGTCAAAGACTCCAGCCACCCTAGTCATAGACTGTTCTTTCTGCTACCGCACGGCAAGCGGTACCGGCGTGCCAAGTCTAGGTCCAAAAGATTTCTCAACAGCTTCTACCCCCAAGCCATAAGACTCCTGAACAGCTAATCATGGCTACCCGGACAATTTGCACTGCCCCCCCACCCCTCACCCCATCTTTTTATGCTGCTGCTACTCTGTTAATTATTTATGCATAGTCACTTTAACTCTACCCACATGTACATATTACTTCAACTACCTCAACTAGCCGGTGCCCCCGCACATCGACTCTGCACCGGTACCCCCCTGTATATATAGCCTCCCTACTGTTATTTAATTTTACTTCTGCTCTTTTTTTATCAACACTTTTTTTGTTGTTGTTTTATTTGACTTTTTTATAAAAAAATAAATGCCTTGTATGCGTCACGAGTCGTCTGGGTTAGATCTGCTGATATTTAATGCTGCAGTACGGGCATGGTACTCAGCATTTTCCGTTCATCCAGGGCTTTTGGTTGAGGAATGCCCTGATTGTTATTGAGGGTACAACATCAACAACACATTTCCTAATGAAGCCTGTGACTGATGATGTATATTCCTCAATGTTGATGGATGAGTCCTGGGTGGATGAATATTCCAAATCAGTATTCTCAAAACAGTCCTGCAGCATGGAGTCTGGCTCCTCTGTCCAACGCCTCACTATTCTCTGTGTTGGTGGCTCCCTCGAGTTGCTGCTTGTAGGTGGGGAGTAGGAACATAGAGATGTGATCTGATTGGCCGAAGTTGGGGCGGAGATGGCTTTTACACGTCACAAATGTTTGTGTACACATGGTCCAGCATGTTGTTTCCTCTCGTGGGGCAGAATATATGTTGGTGATACTTTGGAAGAATTTGGTTTCAATTTGCTTGGTTAAAATCTCCCTTGACAATAAAGACTGCTTCTGGGTGAGAGGATACTTGCTGGCTAATGTTTTTGTACAGGTTGCAGAGTGCTGCCTTGATGTTTGCTTGTGGCGGTATGTACACAGCTGTGCTAATAACACACATGAATTCCCTCGGCATATAGTAGGGTCGGCATTTTAGCATCAAACTCCAGGTCGGATGAGCAGGAGCTCAAGGTGTTTTGAACTTCAGTACACCAAGAATTGTTGATGAGGAAGCATACACCTCCCCCCTTACGCTTACAAGAAGCTGCCGTTCGATCCATATGGAAAATGGAAAAGCAGTCTGGTTGAATAGCAGAGTTGAGTGAATTGTCCGTAATCCATGTCTCTGTAAAAACAAAGACACAGCATTCCCTGATGTCCCTCTGCGATTGAAGCCTTGCTCCGAGTTCAAAGTTTATTTTCCAGCGATTGGGCATTTGCCATCAGGATACTAGGAAGAGGAGGCCGTGTAGTCCCCTTTTCCTTCCTCTTCTTCGTCTTCGCCAGTGTTGCCGTCGGTCATCTCGGCCAGGAGCAACAGGTAAACCCGCTGTGCGGGGAACAAAGGAGCGAATGCAGTATTCCAGGTCTGGGAGGCTGAGAGAAGTGTGTAGCTTCCGATTCGTGATCCAGAAGTGTTTGTCAGTTGAAGGTCAGTCTGAGCAAACAAAGTCATAATTAACTCAAAAATAGCAATAAAAAAGCAAAGTTGAGCAGGAATCGGAATGACGCGCACCCTCCTTAGCACCACCATCTTAACATCTAGCACATAGTCCGCTGTGTGTGTGGGTCCAGGGGAGTGATTGAGTGGCAGTGGTCTGTGCAGCTGTCTGCCCAGAAACAATAAGTCTGCTGTGTGTGTGTGTGTGTGTGTGTGTGTGTGTGTGTGTGTGTGTATGTATGTGTGTTTCCTCCGCCCAGACACATGGAGAATTTGGGGTTGGCACAGCATGGCCCTGTAGAGGTCATGACCCCAGGAGTGTGCAGGGACATGCCAGTCACCTGACACTTTGGATATGGTGGAGTCTGTGTGTGTGTGGCAGCTGTGTGTGTGAACGGCCTACTATCCTTCAACCCTATGGGTAAATACTAGGCAGGGCAGGGAGGGCATTGGCTGACCGTTAAAGGAATACTTCAGGATTTTGGTAATGAAGCCCTTTATCTACTTCCCTGGAGTCAGATTAAACTTGTGGATACCATTTTTATGTGTCTACGTGCAGTTTGAAGAAAGTTGCTAACTAGCGATAGCGCAATTGCTAACTAGCGTTAGTGCAATGACTGGAAGTATATGGTAACTGCTAGTAGATTTACCATAGACTTCCAGTCATTGGCACGCGAAACTACCTCTTCCTTCATACAGGATGCTGAGACATAAAAATGGTATCCATGAGTAGGGCTGTTGCGGTGACCGTATTACCACCACACCGGCGGTCACGAGTCATGAAGGCAGTCAAATTCCACGTGACCGTTTAGTCACGGTAATTAGGCTTCTCCAAGCTCTGACCAAACTTGCTAACTGTCTGGTACTCAGCACTCTATTGTCCCTCTAATCACTCTGACATAAATGCAAATGTAATTGAAAATCTAATCAAACACTTCATGAGAGCCCATGAGCTCATGTTGCGCAACATTTCTATAGGCTATGCAATTGCGCGAGAAAACAGAGTGATGGCCTCTACTAAAAAGAGGAGGATCCCATCAGCTTTCTATAGGCTAGGCCTACTATATTTATTTCTTAACTTTCCTAATATTAAGCACATTGCTTATATTTACAACAGGAGTACAGCCTACCTGGCTGGCATGAAAATGAACCACGGGAAAAGCGTCCTCCATTCAATATTTAAGTGCATAGATGACGTGTATTTTTTCCCGCTGCCCCCGTTTCGATACAGGTGCATGATAATGGTCCATTCTAAATCAAAACAAATTTCACATATATTATTTAGTATATGTAAAGACAAGATTAAATCAAGAATAGTCTGATGGGTGACAATATTAGCCTATCATTTGAGAATTATATATTATCACTTGTGAATGATGCCCAGCATAAGAAACAATGAAATTCTCTCAACTTTTTCTAATCATAGTCACACACCTCATGTAGCCTAGCCCATAGGCCTATATGTTTTAATAAGGTTTGCATCACAACTGAAGTGACCAAATAACTTCTTAAAATTAAGCATATTAATCTGCTTTACAAGGGGTGTAAAGCCTAACTGGCATACATAAGCAACGCATGAGTTTCAAGTTTGGGGAAGATAATTGCACCTTTATAATAAAAGCATTACATGCATAATTGCATTTGCGGTATCTTTTGATAATGGTGTTTTCCCACTAATGGTACATTTACGCTTATAGCCTAATGCCATGTGCGCATTGCTGCGCTTATAATGTGAATAAATAGCCTAATACTTTATCAACATTTTAAGCTGAGCGTTCTGATCTGTTGAGTCAGCCACATTGCGTAAAAAAAGTTTTGGGATGCTAGTGGTTGTATTAATTTGGGATCTATCGCATCCCACAACTGTCCCAGACTATTTTTGGAATATTTATTTCTCACACAGAATAGGTCCACTTTTGTACAATGAGGTATAGTAGATTGACATAGGCTAGTGCTTTTGCTGTTGCTGTTCGTTAGGCCTACTCATCTTGTTGGCTGATGAAAAACGTGGACAGTTCTGCCAATATCTTCAATATGCAGAACTGGATAAGTTAAGGACGAGCGCAGTTGCATCCCCTGTGAGAAAGACACGTGATGGAGAGCCATGTGAGTGAAAGGTGCTTCGGAGCGCGCAGCACTCAGGGAGAAGGGCACAACGCAGCACTCCGGGCCAAGGGCACAACGCAGCACTCAGGGAGAAGGGCACAACGCAGCACTCCGGGCCAAGGGCACAACGCAGCACTCAGGGAGAAGGGCACAACGCAGCACTCCGGGCCAAGGGCACAACGCAGCACTCAGGGAGAAGGGCACAACGCAGCACTCCGGGCCAAGGGCACAACGGCCACTGGCCGCAAAAGGCATTAATTTTTTTAGGGTGCATTACGGCCACACAAAGGGGATGCCGCCATGAAATTCAACTGAGTAACTGATGAAGAGTGTACAGCCTGCGCAAAAAAACAAAGAGCTCATGCCTTTCAAGCAACTTTTTTCAAATCATTAGTCGCATCATACAGCCTTATAATGTATTAAAAATCAAAACATATAGCCCAACGTTTGTAGAACAAAAGTTACATTAATAACTCTAAATTAAGCATATAGGAATACCTATTTCTTTGTTAACTGCTCAACACAGAATAGTCGCATGTGCGCACTCCCTCAAATAGCTTGGAGAAGATATCCTTTCTATTTTATTCAGCTTTGTTCAATTGTATTCTTTATACTATAAAATAATGCCACGGAATTCTAAGCAAATCTTGTCTGCTAAATGAACTAGTGTAGCCCACAGCCATTTGGCATATCCAGATCAGGAACTAACATAAGGACAACTCAGAGTATGCTATTCTGTTCTTCTGAAATAGACTACATTTTCTTCATATCATGCTTCTTTAGACCCGTCTAAAATAAATAATGGCTTTATTGTGAAGGTGTAGGCTATATTACATGGATGTATTAGACCTTTTAAAATGTAGATGTTTCAAAGGTCTGCATCAGTGGCTTGTAGGCTGTGTGTGGAAGCCAGGAAATGCTAAATGTGTTTATGTTAATTAACGGTCACTTACCTTGAGACCGACAGTTATTTGCTTGACAATCACCGGCTGACGAAATTTCGTGACCGCCACAGCCCTATCCGTGAGTTCATCTGACTCTGGGGAAGTAGATAAAGGGTTTCATTGCCAAAATCCTGAAGTATCCCTTTAAAGACAGGAATCCCATCAAGGCTCAAGGCTGGACTGTAGGCCAGAGGACAGGACAGGGGGCAGAGGGACGGAAAGACACAGCATCTGGAAAAACACTCAGTGAATCCCTGAGCTGTCTGCCACCATTCCTTGCAGCAACGATGACACACATTGCTCATCGGGCCAACCACTCATTCTCCACAGTCTTTAAAAATATCAGAGATGCGGTGCGAGTTGCCAGGAGAGTACGAGTCATGTAAAGTGGAGTGGTTATAGGCCTTGTAGCCTAGTATAACAACATATAGCTACAGAATTAACTGGAATGAGTAGAACGGGCTTTCCCATTCAAGTCAACTCATTCAAGTCTACTCATTCTATTTCTTTGGCTGTAGCCTTGAGTAACAGTCTCAATTAAAGGTAGACACAAAGTAAACAGCACAGTGGTTCCATTTCCGCAACAACTACGAGCGTTGAAGCGCAAGGCCAAACTTCTCCGCTTTTTTGGTCCCGTTGCTACCACGCTGTAACAGCGTGAAGCGAACTTGCACACATGTGCAGATGCTGTGTGTGACTGTGAGACCAAAGTCTTGCATCTCGCTTATCGCAATATCTGCAGTGCATCTCGTGGCAACATGATTTCACTGAGTCTACCTTTAAGTAACACTTCAATGGTAAACAGACAGATGCGTATGCATCGCGTTCCTTGACGTGGTCACGGCATTGACATATAAAGGTTTAAACCCTTTCTTGTGGAAAGGAAGCAGCTTCTAGGTCAACTACTGATTACATGTTTACTTCATTCACCCATAACTGATCGAAGCCTCTCCCCCCTCTGAATAATTCAGTAGGGTCAACATGAGAGTAGGGAAAAACAGCTGTCCCTCACTCCCAGTAGCCACAGATCCATTCCCCTTGAACAGAATCCTATGCTTTAATCCTGCATGGCCATGATCTAAATCGACACCAGCGAGACAACACCACACTAAAGACAGTTTATTTCCTGCAACAGTTTACGTTACATCACACAGTGAGAGGGAGAGGGGAAGGAGAGGGCGAGGGAGTCACCCATATGTCACTGTCCCCATTAGAGGTTAAACACAGCACTTCACTCCTCCACAAATTGCTGTTATCAAACACACCCACAAACCCACCACATACACAGTTCAAAACACTAGTGATTGGGGAGGCGGGGAATTGATCGTTACATAACGCAATATTATATCTATACTTTGACTCCCCAATAACTTATAGATATGTAAATAAACAAATAATGTTTGTTTTTTTGCTAGGTAGCGCTAGTCAGCTGTACCTGCGCCAAAACTCAATCTTCTTTTTAAATAGTGAGCTAACATGTTTTCAGCACTTTTCTTTCCCTGACTGATCAAAACTAATTCTTATTATGGCTCTCTCGTCTCTCTGCAGCAGACATATAGTAAGCTACTGCCATTAAACCCCTACAACTCATCCAGAATGCCGCAGCCCGTCTGGTGTTCAACCTTCCCAAGTTCTCTCACGTCACCCCACTCCTCCGCACACTCCACTGGCTTCCAGTTGAAGCTCGCATCTGCTACAAGACCATGGTGCTTGCCTACGGAGCTGTGAGGGGAACGGCACCTCCGTACCTTCAGGCTCTGATCAGTCCCTACACCCAAAACGAGGGCATTGCGTTCATCCACCTCTGGCCTGCTGGCTCCCCTTCCTATGCGGAAGCACAGTTCCCGCTCAGCCCAGTCAAAACTGTTCGCTGCTCTGGCACCCCAATGGTGGAACAAGCTCCCTCACGACGCCAGGACAGCGGAGTCACTCACCACCTTCCGGAGACATTTGAAACCCCACCTCTTTAAGGAATACCTGGGATAGGATAAAGTAATCCTTCTACCCCCCCTTACCCCACCCCCCCAAAAAAAAAAAAAAAAAAAAACATGTAAAGTGGTTGTCCCACTGGCTATAAGGTGAATGCACCAATTTGTAAGTCGCTCTGGATAAGAGCGTCTGCTAAATGACGTAAATGTAAATATGTTTGGAACATCATATCGCAATTACATCGCAGTATCGAATGGCAATAGAATACCAAGAATTTCAATACATATCGTATCGTCACCTAAGTATCGTGATAATATCGTTTCGTGAGGTCCCGGGCAATTCCCAACCCTAACAGACACTATAGTGACTCCACACACACAGCAAGGCCTGGATAGAGCCCAGACCAGGCTGTGAACTCAGGTTAGAATCACAGCATTATACTGTCAACTCAATCAGTAAGGTTGTGTGAGGTGTAAGACCTGCTTTCAGAGAGGAACTCTGGGGCACGAGCCAGAGGGTGCTTCCCAAATGGCACCCTATTCCCTATATATTGCACTACTTTTGACCAGGACCCATAGGGCTCTGGTCAAAAGCAGCACACCATGTAGGGAATAGGGTGCCATTTGGGACACAGATAGAGAGCAGCTGGAATTAATAACAATGAGCGGTTCATTTGCGGTCTCCTCTCCAACAGAATGATCAAGCAAATGGATAATCAAAATCAATCTCTGTTGTGTCAAAAACAACATCCTTGAATGGTCAATGTGATAAAGCAGTCATGTCAAGACTGTACATTCTACTGAGAAATCAGCCTGTGCGGAAAGTGGGAGGGAGCTGGAAATATTGTGGAAGAAATAGATATTTTCCGGGAGAGATAGAAAGGGATTTTGTGAAAGATACAGATAGAGATAAGAGAGGGAAGGAGCGAGAGAGAGAGGAGAGGGAGGCCTCCTTGGTGTGATGACAGGAGAAGGAGGGGAGAGAGGCCTCACTGACAACAGCCTCACATGAAGACAACACTATCACAATCTCTACAGAGCACCACAGGATACAGCAGTACACACGCTCAAACAGGACACACTACACACGCTCATACAGGACACAACACAGGTCACTAAAGCATCGGGACATGCAGGGAGCATCAACATAACACCACACTCATGCTTCCAGCTGTGTTGCAACATCCACGGTGAAAGAAGAATGTCGGTCTACAATTTCAACACAATTAACATTACACACTGTACACTAACACTCTCATACCAGCAACAGGACACTGAGGGAACATAACACCACACTCTTAGTAGGATTGCAACATCCACGGTGTAAGAAGAACATCTGTCTTTAATTGAATCAGTAGTATATGCAGTCCACACTGTACCAAGCCAAGCCTATATCCGGTGGAGGTTTCCACTTGCATGTATTCCCATATTAAATGCCTGCTCCAGTTCATTACAGAATCCTCATGTGTGTGTGTTGCAGTGACACTGTGATTATGATATAGCCCAGTGGCCTCAGGGCACAGCAGAGCTGACCCAGCTGAGAATGTGACCCCTGTTGACCTCTGTGACCCTGCTGTCACTCAGTCAGAGGATTAGCTCTCTTCTTTCAGTCAGCCTCGCTTCATAATGGTGGGAAACAACACTGATACTGTGAGGAGAGGAAATGAGACGAGGGGTCAGAGGGCAACTGTAGACTGTGGGTCGTTCTCGATAGCTACAGGTACATCCCGAATAGTACCCTACGGGCCCTGGGCAAAAGTAGTGCACCGCAGGGAATATGGTGTCATTTAGGAAACGACCTGTCTTTATTCTGTGGAGATTGTTGAGAGAAGTAGCCCAAGCCTTTGGTAAATAAATAAACAGATACATAAATAGATTATCCAATCAATGTTATTGATGAAAAAAACAACCATCATATTAATCCAGTTTGGACCCAGACCAATTGGTTTCACAAATCTGGACAGGTCAATAAGTGGACAGGAAAGACATCATGGCCTTCACACAAAACATGTTTTCCCTAAGTTCTTTAAAATATTCCTATGATATTATCTAATAACATAATGCCAGGAAAAGCAAATCTCCAATGGTGTTGTTTCCAAAAGGGTAGAAGTTCACGTACAGGCTAGTAAATGTCAAGTTACGGCCCTCTGGTTCTCACCCTTCTATCTCACGTCATCCTTTATGCATGATGGAACATGGCCCTTGCTTGACTTCCCTAACCCGGTCTTTAAAAGGAGAACTTCCCCCCACGTGTTTATTAGATAGGACAGTGTCTGACAGGGAAGGTAGGAGGACAGGAGAGTGGGGGTGCAAGAATAGCAGTGGGCCGGACTCAAACCCACGCACACCACTGGTACATGTATTCTGGGACAGCGGCTTAGACAGCTAGATCTGCCCATGCTTCAGTTCACTTACCCTGTCTTTGTCATCAGCCACATCAGACAGCAAGTCATCAAGGTCTAGGATGCCTCCGTCTCCATGCTCCAACCGGTGCACCTGTAACCAGTAGCTGGCATCCTAGAGGAAGAAGACAAAGAAGATTACTTCATTGTCTATTTACTACGTGAGCAAGGGAGATGTGTGTTTTGCAGATCCCATTGTCCCCGGTAGACAGACACACACACACAGAGAACGGGGAGAGGGGGAGAGGGGGAGAGAGAGAGAGAGATAGAGAGGAGAGGGAGATGTTTAAGGCCAGTTTTGACAGGGCTGAGGAGAGGGTTTAAGACCACAGAGACGTGAAGGTTTGATTTAATCGCCCCACAGCCCCGAGGGTAGCCTCATTACACCACTTACTTACACAATGTACAGACTGACAATCCTGAGACCAGCATTACGATCAGATTTACAGTCAATGTACAGACTGACAATCCTGAGACCAGCATTACGATCAGATTTACAGTCAATGTACAGACTGACAATCCTGAGACCAGCATTACGATCAGATTTACAGTCAATGTACAGACTGACAATCCTGAGACCAGCATTACGATCAGATTTACAGTCAATGTACAGACTGACAATCCTGAGACCAGCATTACGATCAGATTTACAGTCAATGTCACTGCTAGGGCCATAACAAACCATGCACTAGATAACAGGTCTTCTCAAACCTTCAACATATCAGCAGAATCAACAATAAGAGTGATGGTAAACATCCAAAAGAGGAGAGAGAGAGAGAGAGACAGAGAGCATAATAGATATTGACCAAGAGATATGCCTAGGCCTAGAGAGAGAGGAGAGAGAGCGAGACCAAGAGAGGAGGGAGACCAAGAGAGGGGGGAGAGAGAGACCAACAGTGAGAGAAACTGATGAGTATAGCTGTCTGGCAGTGGCAGTTTAATATATTCTGCATGGTGTAAGTGTAACTGATGTGTCCCCATGGAGTTAAACCCAGACAGTGAGGGACAATGGAGGAGGCAGTGTGGAGCTGACGTGTCATTTAGATAATTACGAATGACAGACATGTCACTCATCACATTTAGACAGTACCTGGAGATACCATCTGGGCCTGTAGTCATAAAGTGTCTCAGAGTAGGAGTTCTGATCTAGTGTCTACTGTTGGATCAGGTCCTGCCTTTTATTCGTTATGATTTAAAAGGCTAAACTGATCCTGGATCTGCATTCCTATTCTGAAATACAGGCCCCAATGCCCTCCTCCCCCACCCCCTCACACATCAGACCTGGGGATAGTGTGGAGGGGGAGCCATTTCTCCACTGATAACTCACTGAAGGGACGGTTAAGTGTTTCTTATTGGACAATTCCAGGTGGTCCCTCCCTGTTTCAGTCCCTTTTGTTCCATTTGGTGCCTAATGAACACGACCTTGGTAACTCCAAATGAGGCTGCACTCAGAATGACAGTCAGTCAGAGGGAGAGAGGGAGGGACTACCTGCCAGAGGGGAGAGCAGAGAGCACATTAACACCAGTGCTGCTCTGCAAATGGATCCCTTAAAGCCAGAATCCTTCACTGAAACAATAACAAAGTGGACACCCTGCCTCTGTTTTGGTAAAAAGCTGAGGGACGGGCCTAGAGAAATGGAATCAGTCTCAAATTCATAGACAGAGCTATGGATGCAAGGACTGACCATCCATGATATCCAAATTATAGTTTTAATCATGTTTTGAGGCTATATAGTGTTTACTTACATTTACATTGTTTACAAACATTGGAGTAAAACACGCTTATATTTATTTTGGTTCTGATGGGGTACAAAAGTTGAACTAAGCTCATGCGGCATTTCTAAAGTTATATTTTTCAAGAATCAAATGGGTATACAGTATATCATGAATTTATAAGTCCTAAAAATGGATGTAGCAACTAGGAATTCCAGCTTTAATGTAACGACCAGTTAGTTTGACAGACTGGATCTTGTCAATGTAAAATTACTACTCTGTGCAGCCATAAAGATGAATTCCCTTAGTGGTGAGATGGCTCAGGGCAGGAAATGCATTATGTGCAAACACTGAGTGTACACAAACAAATCACAATGGGGAGGGGGACATAGTGGCCCATTTGTTTCCCAAAACACTGAGTGGACAAACTGGATTGAGAAAGAGCGAGAGAGAGGTTAATCTATGATCCACAGTAAACACACCGTTTACTGTGGCCAGAGCAATCAATCAGTGATTTTCCGTCAATATTGGCCCATGTCTATTTTTTCCCGGGGGGCAAGCTTACGTTTGGCCTTTAGCAAGTGTTTTGTGTAGTAGTCTGCTGAGGACATACAATCTGCTTTGGTTAAATTAAACAGCGTGAGCCACGTCGGAGAGCAGAGAGCCGTGTGTAAAAGACATTCCTAGAGGCCCAAGTCCCTGCGGTAAAAATAGTCTACTGTAAATATCACACCACTACACGTGGGCTTCTGGTGTAAACAAGGACAGTAGTGGACTGCTGATGGAACAGGGCTGGAAACCAGGGTCATACTCATTAGTGCACACGTATCAAGATGTTTTGCAACTGAAACAAGCCTTTCTTATTGGACATGTTCAGGTTAATTTCAGTCCGTTTTTTTCCGTTTGGAATCTTTGGTTCCAAGTGAACACGGCCCAGCTACTGGCCTTACTCAACGTCCACCTTCACAGACACACATGGTTACGTCAATTATCAACCCCTAGCTTGCATAGCCAGCAGCATTTTGTAATCTTTCAGCGTTTGAAGCCTGCAAATCGAGGCTACATCAACCCTCACAAACAATGAAAACAAAGCCGCTGTCTCTTGAATCAAAATGGATCTTATTTCAACACAAACGAGGTGTGACTATCACTGACATGCTTCAGCTATGTTCCCATGAACCGACTCTAGCAGGCCTCATCAATACCATATGAAGCAACAGGCCTGGAGTCAGACAGGCTCGCAGGAACACCCTCTCCTGGTCTTGGAAATGTACAGAAATAAGTATTAAGCTTATTGGAAGGTGGGTTCAGATTCAGAATAGAGAAAGACGTATTACAGTTATAGGAATGTGTGTTGGGTTCACTGAGAGGTCAATACCTCTGTATGCTATAGATAAGCCTGCTGATCTGATCCTGGTGTTCCCCCTGGTTTCCCTAGCTTGCCTTGGATGTATGTTGCCTTTGGTCTGACTCCAGACCTGCACGTAGCTGATGAGCGGTGCTGGATATTAGTCTTTGTTTTGACTCCAAGCCTGCACAGAGCCGTAGTTTTAAGGCCCTTCCTCTATGAGGATGCATCCTGGGATAATGCAGAGCACCATGGGCTCTGAGCTCCATCCAAACAGGCAGTGGAGGTTCAGGCTCACTGCACAGACAGGCCACACTGTCGTCAATGAGGGCTGCTGTATCGCTCGCTATGCACTGTTGAGCACTGCGCATTAAGAGCAGTACGCACAAAGACCAGTGTTGTACTGAAGGACCAGGCTGGCTGGCTGGCTGGATGGAGAGAGAGAGAGGGAGGGAGATGACTAGGGCTGGGCGATATATTGTGAATACCGGTATAGATCCATATACTTGCATCGATTTTTACAATACCGTCTATAAATGATATTTTGTACAGTGCTGAATTAAATGAAAACTTCTACAAATTTGACTATTTCACTGTCAGAATGGAGAAAGCCCATTCAAATCAGAATTCATTTGTTGCCACTCTAGGGTCATGCAGAAATATAAAATACCGTCAAATACCACCATATTGCAAAAAATGAGAAAAATATTGTGATCAGAATTTTTGCCCATATTGCACAGCCCTAAAATGGACCGTTTGAGGCTAAGAAGTTCTGGAAGAGAGTGAAAGATAAAAGGGGTAGCCTTTTCCCCCTCTCTGACGCCCATACTCTCTCTCTCCCTCTACCCCTTTTATCTTTCACTCTCTTCCAGAACTTCTCTCTCCCATGCCTTCAGCGGAGAATACCAAAGCAGGTTTAGGAGCCAAAACCATTCCCATCCTTCCTCAATCATGTAGGGTCATTTGCATGTAGTTTACTGTATGACTGACTAAAACTTGCACTCAAGAGGTGTTAGTATAGCCTGAGAACTAGTTTTGCTGCAGTGCTCACTTTCTGGGAGGAGGAAACACGTGCGTGTCCTCACGCACCACGTACACACACACACACACACACACACACACACACACACACACACACACACACACACACACACACACACACACACACACACACACACACACACACACACACACACACACACACACACACACACACACACACACACACACACACACACACACACACACACACACACACACACACACACACAGATCTGAGAGCATAATTAAGTGACTGTAGATTTAGGATTAAGCAATATGCATGGAGGGAGAGTCTGTGTTCACAGATGGAGAGGACAGAGTAAGTTATTTAGACAATGTGGTGGGAACTGATAAAATGAAGACAATGCTACTGCAACTATCTGGGGAGTGATTTACAAACATTACAACATAATACATTTCAGAGAAAACCCCTTCCATGCTTCTTTCTGCTCCCCTAGCAGCACGCTAACGCTACTGTAATGTACAAAGGACTAGTAGAACAGAAAAGGCTTCTGTGTGTCCCAAATGGCACCCTTTTCCATATATAGTGCACCACTTTTGACCGGAGCCCTTTGGAGCCTGGTCGACCAGTAGTGCATTATATAGGGAATAGGCTGCCATTTGGGACAGAGCCGAGGAGTTTGATATAGGGGGTGGAATAGTTTGGGATTAGACCAGTGGGGATGCAGACAGGCTCCAGACCCCAACAGAGAGAGCATAACTGATCATGGTCTAGAAATAGCTAAATTACCGCATAGCCTGTCTGAACTAAGCCAAGATGAACAGCCTGGCAGGCAAGCAGTAGAAAGACCTTAATGAGAATACAATTCTCTTCAAGGTATTCTTTCTTCAGAGAGAACTGTGGTTGAGTTGACTCTGGATGAATCGTTCACACCACTTCCGAACCGACACTTCCAACAAGCTGCGACCCAAATGGCACGCTATTTCCTTCTGACCACAGTCTGTACTCACTGCTTGAGTGGTAGACTTTATTGTTTATCTGATCAGAATGCCGCCAACTCAGCCAGCGAGGTAGACGGAGGTTCCCCTGGGGCTATTAGTTGCAGGCACACATGAAGCATGAAAATGGATTTGGCCACACCACATCCAAGGTTAATGTGAGGATAGTGTAAACAGAAATGGTGCACATTTACATTTAAGTCATTTAGCAGACGCTCTTATCCAGAGCGACTTACAGTTAGTGAGTGCATAGATTTTTTTTTTCATACTGGTCCCCCGTGGGAAACGAACCCACAACCCTGGAGTTGCAAACACCATGCTCTACAACTGAGCTACACGGGACTACACATCTGATGTAGAAGAAAGGCAGCTCTTACTGCACATATTTTGTTAGTGTAAAAACACACTAGGTGTAAAAATGGGGTTGAGAAACACCATAAGGCCAGGGGAGTGAAGGTAACAGAGCCCTCCAGACTCCAGACACAGCAGTGATGTGAAGGAGCTGCACAAAACCAAAACAACATCAGAACAAGGTAATGTGGCATGACTCAAAGTCACCCGCAAATCAACCTTGACAAATAAGTGCCAGTCTGTTTGTGCTATCCTGCCAACTCCTTGGGTTTGGCTTGACAATGTGCAATGGAGATGACGAGAGGCACAAACAGATCTGGGACCAAGCTGAGAAGTAGGGCCGGGACGATACCAGTATCGCGATACTCGTTAGTAGCGTGGCAAGGAAACAAAACAACAAGCAGCTTTCATTTCGTTAGGAAAACAGCCCTAATGTTAGAAACAAAAATCATTATGTTGTCATCCGGAGGCATATTTATTTATTTTCCAAGCTATAGCACACAATATTGTCCATAAAGCAGATTTTTAAAGGACCAAAGAGTTTAGTCTGCTTCGTGTTTCCATTTTTGCCATGGACAAAATATTGCGATGCCGGTCTCGTCCCAGCCGTAGAAGGTCGAAAACTAAGAAGGTAAGGTTCATATGTACGGAGCACATGCCTGACCCGAAGGGACAAAGTGAGGTGAGTTTGAGAAACAAAAGCTCCTTTCATTCCAGAACAATGACTCCTCAGGAGGGAAATTGGAAAATGTCACTAGTGCAGCGTGATGCCTATCTGGCAGCAGAAACAGAGACCCACAAACAGATAGACGAGTCATTACAACACAGAGAGAGGGGCGGATACAACAACAGTCCTGTGGAGTGTGTCTGGATGCATCCCAATGGGCCCTGGTCAAAAGTAGTGCACTATATAGGGAATAGGGTGCCATTTTGAACGCACCCTGTGTTAATGTAATAAGTATGTCCAACAGTCCTGTTGAGAGTGTCTGTGTCAGTAATAAGATATGCCTATTGCCTAAGCATATGTCCATTGCTCACTGCAGGCCTGGCTTTGTCCTTAGTCCTAAAGTCAAGTTCCCAACTGGAATCTTAAGTACTGCTCTTCTCAGTGAGACTTCCTACTTACTATTTATTTCCTCAAAAACGTACAACCAGACTTCTCTTTCCTCCCGTGTTACACTGTGTTATAGAGAGACCATGGTCCAAAATAACTCGTGTTACACTGAGCTGAGGAAACGGAGAAAGGGAATAAAAAGAAACAGTAATGTGGCTCATCTTAAATCACTATGACACGGCACAAAAACACATCCAAAATGGGCCAGTTGAGCCAGTTATAGTTCTCAGCTGTAGGACTCTGTCCTCCCAACATCCCTCTCTCCTCTGTCACCCGAGTGCCAAGCCAGTCAGTCCTCAGACACCGTCTGCATCTAAAATGGCACCCTATTCCTTAGATAGTGCACTACTATGTAGGGAATAGGGTGCCATTTGGGATGCAGCCTCAGACAGGATTCATTATCTCAGAGGTGTCCTCTTCCACATGACGTACAGCCAGGAGCCAGCCCCTCTATTCCCCTCCACCCCAACTCTACTCCCCTCCACTTCAACCCTGCAATCAGCCTGGCCCCTGGCCACAGGGCCCATCGATAGGGGAGCGCAGGGCACACACAGGACCAGGCACACCGTTTCTGGAAGGGGTCCCACACTCAACAATGTAAGACTCAGATTTTTACATGGAATTGTGAATATCTGATCCAATTGATTTTGAAAAGAAAACACGACCTCTCGTTTTAGATTTAAAAAATTGCCATATTTATGTTGAGAGTAATAAGCAGCAAACATCCAGTCTTCATTTTTAGGGCCAAGCAGAGCACTTAGTGAGCACTTAGTAAGATCACGTTTCACATCAGGTTGGAATGGTTTGGTCTATATTGCCTGTGAGGTGTTGCTGAACTTGAACCTGGAGGAAGAGGCTTGGCAATGCGGAGTAGCTAGGTCTACCTCTCTTGCCCAATTTGATCTCAATCCACCTATAGAAATAATCTCCTTCACCAATTCACATGAAAAGCTTTTTAGATGGACAGGAGAGTAGCAACATCCTTCACACTCTGCCACTACAACCTTCACAGACGTACTAACAATTCATTGTCAATCGTAACACTTCAGTTAGGGCTGGGCGATAAATTCAAAATGAATCAAATTAATTTGATCTGTTTCTGCGCAATATTCCAAATGTACAGTTGAAGTCGGAAGTTTACATACTCCTTATCCAAATACATTTAAACTCAGTTTTTCACAATTCCTGACATTTAATCCTAGTAAAAATACCCTGTCTTAGGTCAGTTAGGATCACCACTTTATTTTAAGAATGTGAAATGTCAGAATAATAGTAGAGAGAATGATTTATTTCAGCTTTTATTTCTTTCATCACATTCCCAGTGGGTCAGAAGTTTACATACACTCAATTAGTATATGGTAGTATTGCCTTTAAATTGTTTAACTTGGGTCATACATTTCGGGTAGCCTTCCACAAGCTTCTCAAAATAAGTTGGGTGTATTTTGGCACATTCCTCCTGACAGAGCTGGTGTAACTCAATCAATCAATTTTATTTTATATAGCCCTTCTTACATCAGCTAATATCTCGAAGTGCTGTACAGAAACCCAGCCTAAAACCCCAAACAGCTAGTAATACAGGTGTAGAAGCACGGTGGCTAGGAAAAACTCCCTAGAAAGGTGAAAACCTAGGAAGAAACCTAGAGAGGAACCAGGCTATGAGGGGTGGCCAGTCCTCTTCTGGCTGTGCCGGGTGGAGATTATAACAGAACCATGCCAAGATGTTCAAAAATGTTCATAAGTGACAAGCATGGTCAAATAATAATCAGGAATAAATCTCAGTTGGCTTTTCATAGCCGATCATTAAGAGTTGAAAACAGCAGGTCTGGGACAGGTAGGGGTTCCATAACCGCAGGCAGAACAGTTGAAACTGGAATAGCAGCAAGGCCAGGCGGACTGGGGACAGCAAGGAGTCACCACGGCCGGTAGTCCCGACGTATGGTCCTAGGGCTCAGGTCTCTCAGTTGGCTTTTCATAGCCGATCATTAAGAGTTGAAAACAGCAGGTCTGGGACAGGTAGGGGTTTCGTAGCCGCAGGCAGAACAGTTGAAACTGGAATAGCAGCAAGGCCAGGCGTACTGGGGACAGCAAGGTGTCATCATGCCCGGTAGTCCTGACGTATGGTCCTAGGGCTCAGGTTCTCAGAGAGAAAGAGAGAACGAGAGAATTAGAGAGAGCATACTTAAATTCACACAGGACACTGGATAAGACAGGAGAAGTACTCCAGGTATAACCAACTAACCCCAGCCCCCCGACACATAAACTACTGCAGCATAAATACTGGAGGCTGAGACAGGAGCGGTCCGGAGACACTGTGGCCCCATCCGAAGAAACCCCCGGACAGGGCCAAACAGGAAGGATATAACCCCACCCACTCCGCCAAAGCACAGCCCCCGCACCACTAGAGGGATATCCCCAACCACCAACTTATAATCCTGAGACAAGGCCGAGTATAGCCCACAGAGGTCTCCACCACAGCACAAACCAAGGGGGGGGGGCGCCAACCCAGACAGGAAGATCACGTCAGTAACTCAACCCACTCAAGTGACGCACCCCTCCCAGGGACAGCATGAAAGAGCACCAGCAAGCCAGTGACTCAGCCCCTGCAACAGGGTTAGAGGCAGAGAACCCCAGTGGAGAGGGGAACCGGCCTGGCAGAGACAGCAAGGGCTGTTCGTTGCTCCAGCCTTTCCGTTCACCTTCACACTCCTGGGCCAGACTACACTCAATCATATGACCTACTGAAGAGATAAGTCTTCAGTAAAGACTTAAAGGTTGAGACCGAGTCTGCGTCTCTCACATGGGTAGGCAGACTGTTCCATAAAAATGGAGATCTATAGGAGAAAGCCCTGCCTCCCGCTGTTTGCTTAGAAATTCTAGGGACAATTAGGAGGCCTGCGTCTTGTGACCGTAGCGTACGTATTGGTATGTACGGCAGGACCAACTCGGAAAGATAGGTAGGAGCAAGCCCATGTAACGCTTTATAGGTTAACAGTAAAACCATGAAATCAGCCCTTGCCTTAACAGGAAGCCAGTGTAGGGAAGCTAGCACTGGAGTAATATGATCAAATTTCTTGGTTCTAGTCAGGATTCTAGCAGCCGTATTTAGCACTAACTGAAGTTTATTTAGTGCTTTATCCGGGTAGCCGGAAAATAGAGCATTGCAGTAGTCTAACCTAGAAGTAACAAATGCATGGATTAATTTTTCTGCATCATTTTTGGACAGAAAATTTCTGATTTTTGCAATGTTACGTAGATGGAAAAAAGCTGTCCTTGAAACAGTCTTGATATGTTCGTCAAAAGAGAGATCAGGGTCAAGAGTAACGCCTAGGTCCTTCACAGTTTTATTTGAGACGACTTTACAACCATCAAGATGAATTGTCAGATTTAACAGAAGATCTCTTTGTTTCTTGGGACCTAGAACAAGCATCTCTGTTTTGTCCGAGTTTAAAAGTAAAAAGTTTTCAGCCATCCACTTCCTTATGTCTGAAACACAGGCTTCTAGCGAGGGCAATTTTGGGGCTTCACCATGCTTCATTGAAATGTACAGCTGTGTGTCATCCGCATAGCAGTGAAAGTTAACATTATGTTTTCGAATAACATCCCCAAGAGGTAAAATATATAGTGAAAACAATAGTGGTCCTAAAACGGAACCTTGAGGAACACCGAAATGTACAGTTGATTTGTCGGAGGACAGACCATTCACAGAGACAAACTGATATCTTTCCGACAGGTAGGATCTAAACCAGGCCAGAACTTGTCCGTGTAGACCAATTTGGGTTTCCAGTCTCTCCAAAAGAATGTGGTGATCGATGGTGTCAAAGGCAGCACTAAGGTCTAGTAGCACGAGGACAGATGCAGAGCCTCGGTCTGACGCCATTAAAAGGTCATTTACCACCTTCACAAGTGCAGTCTCAGTGCTATGATGGGGTCTAAAACCAGACTGAAGCATTTCGTATACATTGTTTGTCTTCAGAAAGGCAGTGAGTTGCTGCGCAACAGCTTTTTCTAAAATTTTTGAGAGGAATGGAAGATTCGATATAGGCCGATAGTTTTTTATATTTTCCGGGTCAAGGTTTGGCTTTTTCAAGAGAGGCTTTATCACTGCCACTTTTAGTGAGTTTGGTACACATCCGGTGGATAGAGAGCTGTTTATTATGTTCAACATAGGAGGGCCAAGCACAGGAAGCAGCTCCTTCAGCAGTTTAGTAGGAATAGGATCCAGTATGCAGCTTGAAGGTTTAGAGGCCATGATTATTTTCATCATTGTGTCAAGAGATATAGTACTAAAACACTTAAGTGTCTCTCCCGATCCCAGGCCCTCGCAGAGCTGTGCAGATCCAGGACAGCTAAGCCCTGGAGGAATACGCAGATTCAAAGAGGAGTCCGTAATTTGCTTTCTAATGGTCATGATCTTTTCCTCAAAGAAGTTCATGAATTTATCACTGCTGAAGTGAAAGCCATCCTCTCTTGGGGAATGCTGCTTTTTAGTTAGCTTTGCAACAGTATCAAAAAGAAATTTTGGATTGTTCTTATTTTCCTCGATTAAGTTGGAAAAGTAGGATGATCGAGCAGCAGTGAGGGCTCTTCGGTACTGCACGGTACTGTCTTTCCAAGCTAGTCGGAAGACTTCCAGTTTGGTGTGGCGCCATTTCCGTTCCAATTTCCTGGAAGCTTGCTTCAAAGCTCGGGTATTTTCTGTATACCAGGGAGCTAGTTTCTTATGACAAATGTTTTTCGTTTTTAGGGGTGCAACTGCATCTAGGGTATTGCGCAAGGTTAAATTGAGTTCCTCAGTTAAGTGGTTAACTGATTTTTGTCCTCTGACGTCCTTGGGTAGGCAGAAGGAGTCTGGAAGGGCATCAATGAATTTTTGTGTTGTCTGAGAATTTATAGCACGACTTTTGATGCTCCTTGGTTGGGGTCTGAGCAGATTATTTGTTGCGATTGCAAACGTAATAAAATGGTGGTCCGATAGTCCAGGATTTTGTGGAAAAACATTAAGATCTACAACATTTATTCCATGGGACAAAACTAGGTCCAGAGTATGACTGTGGCAGTGAGTAGGTCCAGAGACATGTTGGACAAACCCCACTGAGTCGATAATGGCTCCGAAAGACTTTTGGAGTGGGTCTGTGGACTTCTCCATGTGAATATTAAAATCACCAAAAATTAGAATATGATCTGCTATGACTACAAGGTCTGATAGGAATTCAGGAAACTCAGAGAGGAACGCTGTATATGGCCCAGGAGGCCTGTAAACAGTAGCTATAAAAAGTGATTGAGTAGGCTGCATAGATTTCATGACTAGAAGCTCAAAAGACGAAAACGCCATATTTTTTTTTGTAAATTGAAATTTGCTATCGTAAATGTTAGCAACACCTCCGCCTTTGCGGGATGCACGGGGAATATGGTCACTAGTGTAACCAGGAGGTGAGGCCTCATTTAACACAGCAAATTCATCAGGCTTAAGCCATGTTTCAGTCAGGCCAATCACATCAAGATTATGATCAGTGATTAGTTCATTGACTATGACTGCCTTTGAAGTGAGGGATCTAACATTAAGTAACCCTATTTTGAGATGTGAGGTATCACGATCTCTTTCAATAATGGCAGGAATGGAGGAGGTCTTTATCCTAATAAGATTGCTAGGGTGAACACCGCCATGTTTAGTTTTGCCCAACCTAGGTCGAGGCACAGACACAGTCTCAATGGGTATGGCTGAGCTGACTACACTGACTGTGCTATTGGCAGACTCCACTAAGCTGGCAGGTTGGCTAACAGCCTGCTGCCTGGCCTGCACCCTATTTCACTGTGGGGCTAGAGGAGTTAGAGCCCTATCTATGTTGGTAGATAAGAGGAGAGCACCCCTCCAGCTAGGATGGAGTCCGTCACTCCTCAGCAGGTCAGGCTTGGTCCTGTTTGTGGGTGAGTCCCAGAAAGAGGGCCAATTATCCACAAATGTTATCTTTTGGGAGGGGCAGAAAACAGTTTTCAACCAGCGATTAAGTGCTGAGACTCTGCTGTAGAGCTCGTCACTTCCCCTAACTGGGAGGGGGCCAGAGAATTACTCGATGCCGACACATCTTTCTAGCTGATTTACACGATGAAGCTATGTTGCACTTGGTGACCTCTGACTGTTTCATCCTAACATCGTTGGTGCCGACGTGGATAACAATATCTCTATACTCTCTACACTCGCCAGTTTTAGCTTTAGCCAGCACCATCTTTAGATTAGCCTTAACGTCGGTAGCCCTGCCCCCTGGTAAACAGTGTATGATCGCTGGGTGATTCGTTTTAAGTCTAATACTGCGGGTAATGGAGTCGCCAATGACTAGGGTTTTCAATTTGTCAGAGCTAATGGTGGGAGCCTTCGGAGTCTCAGACCCCGTAACGGGAGGAGTAGAGACTAGAGAAGACTCAGACTCAGACTCCGACTCGCTACATAATGGGGAAAACCGGTTGAAGGTTTCTGTCGGCTGAATGAGCGACACCGGTTGAGCATTCCAACAGTATTTCCCTCCAGAAGCCATGAGAAAGTTGTCCGGCTGCGGGGACTGTGCGGGGGGATTTATACTAACGTTACTGTCTGTACTTACTGGTGGCACAGACGCTGTTTCTTCCTTTCCTACACTGATATTACCCTTGCCTAACGATTGCGTCTGAAGCTGGGCTTGTAGCACAGCTATTCTCGCCGTAAGGCGATCGTTCTCCTGTATATTATGAGTACAGCGACTGCAATTAGAAGACATCATGTTAATGTTACTACTTAGCTTCGGCTGTTGAAGATGTTGATGAACCATGTCCAGATAAAGCGTCCGGAGTGAAAAAGTTGAATAAGGGAAAAAAGTTGCGATGGAAAAAAGGAAAATAACGTAAAGTTGGCAGCTAAAACGCACAGGAAAATGACTCTTCTGTCTCGGGATAAACGTCCGGGGTGAAAAAGTTTAACGAAAAAAGATGAGTGAGGACAAAACTAAAAAGTTGGTAAATTTGTTGAACACAGAGATTGATTAAACGTTTATTAAAAGTGAACTGTAACTGAGTCAGGTTTGTAGGCCTCCTTGCTCGCACACGCTTTTTCAGTTCTGCCCACACATTTTCTATAGGATTGAGGTCAGGGCTTTGTGATGGCCACTCCAATACCTTGACTTTGTTGTCCTTAAGCCATTTTGCCACAACTTTGGAAGTATGCTTGGGGTCATTGTCCATTTGGAAGACCCATTTGCGACCAAGCTTTAACTTCCTGACTGATATCATGAGATGTTGCTTCAATATAGCCACAATTTTCCTTCCTCATGATGCCATCTATTTTGTGAAGTGCACCAGTCCCTCCTGCAGCAAAGCACCCACACAGCACGATGCTGCCACCCCCGTGCTTCATGGTTGGGATGGTGTTCTTCGGCTTGCAATTACTTCCTTTTTCCTCCAAACATAAGGATGGTAATTATGGCCAAACTGTTTTATTTTTGTTTCATCAGACCAGAGGACATTTCTCCAAAAAGTACAATCTTTGTCCCCATGTGCAGTTGCAAACCGTAGTCTGGCTTTTTTTATGGCGGTTTTGGAGCAGTGGCTTCTTCCTTGCCGAGCGGCCTTTCAGGTTATGTCGATGTAGGACTCGTTTTACTGTGGATATAGATACTTTTGTACCCGTTTCCTCTAGCATCTTCACAAGGTCCCTTGCTGTTGTTCTGGGATTGATTTTCACTTTTCGCACCAAAGTACGTTCATCTCTAGGAGACAGAACGCGTCTCCTTCCTGAGCGATATGACGGCTGCGTGGTCCCATGGCGTTTATACTTGCGTACTATTGTTTGTACAGATGAACGTGGTACCTTCAGGAGTTTGGAAATTGCTCCCAAGGATGAACCAGACTTGTGGAGGTCTACATTACATCTACAGAGGCACTGAGTTTGAAGGTAGGTCTTGAAATACATCCACAGGTACACCTCCAATTCACTCAAATGATGTCAATTAGCCTATCAGAAGCTTCTAAAGCCATGACATCTTCAGGAATTTTCAAAGCTGTTTAAAAGGCACAGTCAACTTAGTGTATGTAAACTTCTGACCCACTGGAATTGTGATACAGTGAATTATAAGTGAAATAATCTGTCTGTAAACAATTGTTGGAAAAATGACTTGTGTCATGCACAAAGTAGATGTCCTAACTGACTTTCCAAAACTATCATTGGTTAACAATACATTTGTGGAGTGGTTGTAAAACGACTTTCAATGACTTCAACCTAAGTGTATGTAAACTTCCGACATCAACTGTATGTGTGGCAATTAACAAGGTTTTTATGAGCGTTCATGTCCGCTTGTTCTCATGTCTTTTTGGTCTCGTCTTCTTCGCTCCTTCTGTGCTGTGTGCACCTACCCATTTACACCAGAGATCTGTATATAATGACAAGATGCTCATGTCTCCGCACTAACAATGGGAGTCGTTGTCCCAAAGGCGGGAAGGCAGGCAACAAGCTTAGGTTAAAAATAAGCCCATAGAAACGCATTGGACTTATTTAGGACAGATTTTAGCGAAGATGGAAGATCACTTCTTCCTCTCTGACAAGCGGTTTCAATGTTATTTGCATTTGAGGTTTGGTCCAACAGAAAATCGGTCATATGGACACCGAAACACATAGAGACATTATTTTACTGCAATAGAGGAGAAGTTAACATTTCTAACGATACCCTTTTTATGTCTCAACTGCTCAAATTGCACGCAGAGCAGACACTTCTAAAACGGGTGTATCAATGAACACTGTTTCTGGAAAATGTATGCTCAGTTTGTCACGTGCGGCATTGCGGTAACGCTAGCATGATTTTAGCCAAAGACATACTAGTTGTCTAGTCTGTTTTATAAATGTGCAATAAGTATAAAACACAATTATAAGGAATTGGCAACTGGTTCTCATTCTGAGAAATAAGGTAGGCCACTTGATTTCAACATCTGAACAAAGAGGACAGGCTAGCATGCCGTTCAAACAGTTGGAGACCGACAGAAGGGTGTGTTCATAACAATTCAACTGTTCTGCCTTGTTAGCTAGCAAATAGATCCAAGTTGGCTAAACTTGAAATAAAGATTAGCTGGCTACTCACTAGCACGTGGGCTTGTGCTTGAGATATTTTTTATGAGACCTGTTCATTTTCTATAATGCCTGCTACAAGAAGTAGTCATTATTAGTGAATGTGCATTATACATGGTTCTGGTTAAATCTGTAACAAAGGGCATTTTCATAGACTGATTTGAAAGCCCGATCAGTGATTATTGCAAAAAAGTAGGTTAACCTATTTTGATAAATATAATTAAATTATTAGTGGGTCTTATGGTTGTGGAAGGCTTATATTTAGCCTAGGTGTAACTTCACAAGCCCTGAATTCATTAGATTATTGCTGACTGTTTGAAATGCAGTGTATTTGACCTTTAATTTTACAACAAAGATTAGGTAACTTTTTTTTGTTTGTTGATAATTTTGAAGGAAAAAAAAGAGAAAAAATAGGATTTTTAGGCTATATCAGCCAGCCCTAATTTCAGTGGAGAAGAGCCAGAACAGTGGAGTCCTTTTCTCACCTTTCACAGCACCACAATGTGATAACGGAGGAGGAGGTGGTTGTGTGTGCGTGTGTGTTCGTGCCTGTCTGTGTGTGTGCACGGTGTAGTATCCTCTCTCCCTACAGTATGTGTGGGTGTTGAGCAGCTTAGGAGTGTTCCCTAGAGTACACAGTGAACCCAGTGTTGGAAAGCAGGGAGGAGGGACAGAGGGCTTCTTTCTCACTGACACCTTTCTCTCGCTCAGTTCTACTGGTGTGGGTCAGACCTAGGTTCAAATACTATTTTAAATTATTTCTATATACTTTATCTGTGCTCGTTTGAGCTTGCCTGGCTTAAATGGACCAATAGAATAGTCCCAAAACGGCAAACGCCGCTTATCGGGCACTCCAGGCAGGATAGAGCAAACACTCAAAGAATGAAAGATTTCAAATAGTACTTGTACCTGGTCTGGTGTGTGTGAAAGAGAAGCTGGCCAGATGGTGTCACAGGTGAGGTCACGCAGCTCAGACTGCTGGATAGGCCTTGTGTGTAAACCTACACCACCCCAGAATCAGAGTGCCCCATTCATCCATAGACCCTCATCTGTGCAGGTCAGGATAACCACATACACTGGCACGCACATACTTTGTTTGACCACGACCCTCCCTAGACCACGCCCCATTCACAAATTGGCCATTTTGCTTCTCTCTGCAGCCTAAGTTGTCAATGACACAGACGCAATTCAAGTAGGCCTACAGAGTTTTGGTTTTAAAACTACACTCTAGTAAGTGATGGGCACCAACTGGGATTCTAGTATTAAATTCATGTTGACGTTTGGTATTTCACAATTATATAAGGCTATGGCATTTCCGCTAGCAAGAACAGCAATTACAGCAAATGATTGAACAAGAACAAATCTAATCACAATAATGTTCACGAATTAAGTACACGTTACTATCAGACCAAATTGTTCATTTTCATTCCATTAAGCCTACTCTGAAAGATGACGCAGCCAACATTTAATACTAACCAGGGTCAGCCAAACTCATTTTAAAACAGACTACGTCCCAAATGGCACAATATTCCCTATACAGTGCACTACTTTTGATCAGAGCTATATGGGCCCATGTCAAAAGTAGTGCACTATATAAGGAATGGGGCTCAAATTAGGGATGCATACAATGTAAATGGCCTCTGGATGCCGTAAACAAATCAGTCAATCCAAAACTGTACGGAGACAGAAAATGCCCTGCGGTCAAATACATTTATTTCTGCTTTTTAGGAAATCCAGTCATGAAACATTTACAAGAAATACACAGTATGGTACTCCCAGATTTGTATAGATGCAACAACATTTCTAAGAAATCCATTCAACCATGTAAATGCATTGATGTTATGAAATATGACTGACAAAGCCAGTGAGGACATTTCAAACAAAGACAAGTCTGCAACCGGCTTTCAAGTTCAGAATTGAAAGAGTTTCGCAGACAGCGGTGAAAATAGGAGCAGAGCAGTAGTGTTGAGTTGAATTTCTGTTTAAGGTCAAATCAAATAGAATTGTATTGTACACATATTTTGCGAAATGCTTATGTTCATCGCTCCAACAGTGCAGCAATACCTAACAACACATGCAAATCTAAAAAAGAATATAGAGTCCGGAATATAAATATATACAGTGAACTCAAAGTATTGGGACAGTGACACATTTGTTGTTGTTTTGGCTCTGTACTCCAGCACTTTGGATTTGAAATGATACTAATCACTATGAGGTCAAAGTGAATAATGATGTGTGACGCACAAATATCCTAATATCCTACCCCCAAGACATGCTAACCTCTCACTAGTAATATTTAACAATTCCACAACATATACCCAATACACAAACTAGTAAGGAATGGAATTTAAGAATATATCCATATGGACAAGC
Organism: Coregonus lavaretus; assembly: GCF_964263955.1. Lineage (NCBI taxonomy): Eukaryota > Metazoa > Chordata > Actinopteri > Salmoniformes > Salmonidae > Coregonus > Coregonus lavaretus. Next base: position 27,966,112 of record NC_140010.1, on the reverse strand, counting down.
AATGACAGAGCAGCATGGACTAAGATACAGTAGAATATTATAGAATACAGTATATACAGATGAGATGAGTTGTGCAAGATATGTAAACATTATTAAAGTGACTAGTGTTCCATTTCTTAGTGGCCAGTGATTTCAGTAGGCAGCAGCAGCCTCTAATGTGCTAGTGATGGCTATTTAACAGTCTGATTGCCTTGAGATAGAAGCTGTTTTTCATTCTCACCCGTACTGACCTCGCCTTCTGGATGACAGCGGGGTGAACAGGCAGTGGCTCGGGTGGTTGATGTCCTTGATGATCTTTTTGGCCTTCCTGTGATATCGGGTGCTGTATGTGTTCTGGAGGGCGGGTAGTATGCCCCCGGTAATGCGTTCGGCAGACCGTACCACCCTCTGGAGAGCCCTGCGGTTGCAGGCGGTGCAGTTGCCGTACCAGGCGGTGATACAGCCCGACAGGATGCTCTCAATTGTGCATCTGTAAAAGTTTGAGGGTTTTAGGTGCCAAGCCGAATTTCTTCAGCCTCCTGAGGTTGAAGAAGCTCTGTTGCGCCTTCTTCGCCACACTGTCTGCGTGGGTGGACCATTTCAGTTTGTCAGTGATGTGTACGCCAAGGAACTTGAAGCTTTCCACCTTCTCCACTGCGGTCCCGTCGATGTGGCTAGGGGGGTGCACCCTCTGCTGTTTCCTGAAGTCCACGATCCTCTCCTTTGTTTTGTTGACGTTGAGTGACAGGTTATTTTCCTGGCACCACACTCCCAGAGCCCTCACCTCCTCCCTGTAGGCGATCTCGTCAATGTTGGTAATCAAGCCTACTACTGTTGTGTCGTCTGCAAACTTGATGATTGAGTTGGAGGTGTGCTTGGCCACACACTCATGGGTGAACAGGGAGTACAGGAGAGGGCTGAGCACGCACCCTTGTGGTGCCCCAGTGTTGAGGATCAGCGAAGTGGAGATGTTGTTTCCTACGTTCACCACCTGGGGGCGGCCCATCAGGAAGTCCAGGACCCAGTTGCAAAGGGTGGGGTTCAGAACCAGGACCTCGAGCTTAATGATGAGCTTGGAGGGTACTATGGTGTTGAATGCTGAGCTATACTCAATGAACAGCATTCTTACATAGGTATTCCTCTTGTCCAGATGGGATAGGGCAGTGTGCAGTGTGATGGCGATTGCATCGTCTGTGGATCTATTGGGCGGTAAGCAAATTGAAGTGGGTCTAGGGTGACAGGTAAGGTAGAGGTGATATGATCCTTGAATAGTCTCTCAAAGCACTTCATGATGACAGAGGTGAGTGCTACGGGGCGATCGCCATTTAGTTCAGTTACCTTTCCTTTCTTGGGTACAGGAACAATGGTGGCCATCTTGAAGCATGTGGGAACAGCAGACTGGGAAAGGGAGAGATTGAATATGCCCGTAAACACACCAGCCAGCTGGTCTGCGCATGCTCTGAGGACACGGCTAGGGATGCCGTCTGGGCCGGCAGCCTTGCAGGGGTTAACATGCTTAAATGTCTTACTCACGTCAGCCACAGAGAAGGAGAGGCCACAGTCCTTGGTAGTGGGCCTCGTCAGTGGCATTGTGTTATCCTCAAAGCGGGCGAAGGTAGTGTTTAGCTTGTCTGGAAGCGAGACGGTGTCGGCGACGTGGCTGGTTTTCCTTTTGTAGTCCGTGATTGTCTGTAGACCCTGCCACTTCCGTCTCGTGTCTGAGCCGTTGAATTGCAACTCCACTTTGTCTCTATACTGATGATGTTTTGCCAGTTTAATTGCCTTGCGGAGTGAGTAGCTACACTGTTTGTATTCTGCCATATTCCCGGTCACCTTGCCATGGTTAAATGCGGTGGTTCGCACTTTCAGTTTTGCGCGAATGCTGCCATCTCTGCATGGTTTCTGATTAGGGTAGGTTTTAATAGTCACAGTGGACACAACATCAACTATACACTTTCTGATGAATACACTGAAACGGTGACTGAGTTTGTCTAAATTACTTTCGCAAGGTACCCGGAACATATCCCAGTCCGCGTGATCAAAACAATCTTGAAGTGTGGATTCCGATTGGTCAGACTAGTGTTGAATAGTCCTTAGTATGGGTACTTCCTGTTTGAGTTTCTGCCTATAGGAAGGGAGGAGCAAAATGGAGTCGTGGTCAGATTTGCCGAAAGGAGGGCCTTATAACGATCCCGGAAGATCGAATAGCAATGGTCGAGGATTTTAGCAGTGCGAGTACAACAGTCGATATGTTGATAGAATTCGGCAGCCTAGTCCTCAAATTTTCTTTGTTAAAATCCCCGGCTACAATAAATGCAGCCTCAGGATATGTGGTTTCCAGTTTGCATAAAGTCCAGTGAAGTTCTTTGAGGGCCGTTGTGGTATTGGCTTGAGGGGGGATATACACGGCCGTGACTATAACCGAAGAAAATTATCTTGGGAGATAATACGGTCAGCATTTGATTGTGAGGTATTCTAGGTCGGGTGAACAAAAGGACTCGAGTTCATGTATGTTACTACAATTACACCATGAGTCATTAATCATGAAACACACACCTCCGCCCTTCTGCTTCTCAGAGAGAGATATTTATTCCTGTCTGCGCGATGAACTGAGAACCCATCTGGCTGGACCGATTTCGACAGAATATCCCGAGAGAGCCTTGTTTCCGTGAAACAAAGTATGTTACAGGCCTTGATGTCTCTCTGGAAAGAAATCCTTGCCCGGAGCTCGTCGACCTTGTTAACCAGAGACTGAACATTAGCGAGTAGTATACTTGGAAACGGTGGGTGGTGTGCGTGCCTCCTAAGTCGAACCAGCAGGCCGCTCCGAGTGCCTCCCCTCCGCCGGCGATGTTTTGGGTCAGCCGCTGGAATCAGTTCAGTTGCCCTGGGGAGAGCAAACAAAGGATCTGCTTCGGGAAAGTCGTATTCCTGGTCGTAATGCTGGTGAGTTACCGCCGCTCTGATATACAATAGTTTTCCCCGGCTGTATGTAATGATACAAAACACTTTCTGAGCTAATAATGTTAAAAAATAATACATAAATAAACAAAATACAGCAAAGTTTCCTAAGAGCTAGTCGCGAGGCCGCCATCTTCGTCGGCGCCAGTAACACCATCCTAAGTTCTGGGACAGTGCTGTAATTTCGAAATGGTTCACCAGATATGGATGAGAATATCCTCAAATTAAAGCTGACAGTCTCCACTGTCAGCTTTAATTAATGATAGATGTATCATTGTATCATTTCAAATCCAAAGTCCTGTAGTACAGAGCCAAAACAACTGTCACCGTCCCAATACTTTTGGAGCTTACTGTATGTATATTTTTTATTTTTTTATTTCACCTTTATTTAACCAGGTAAGCCAGTTGAGAACAAGTTCTCATTTACAACTGCGACCTGGCCAAGATAAAGCAAAGCAGTGCGATAAAAACAACAACAACACAGAGTTACATATGGGGTAAAACAAAACAAAGTCAAAAATACAACAGAAAATATATATACAGTGTGTGCAAATGTAGCAATTTATGGAGGTAAGGCAATAAATAGGCTATAGTGCAAAATAATTACAATTAGTATTAACACTGGAATGATAGATGTGCAAGAGATTATGTGCAAATAGAGATACTGGGGTGCAAATGAGCAAAATAAATAACAATATGGGGATGAGGTAGTTGGGTGGGCTAATTTCAGATGGGCTGTGTACAGGTGCAGTGATCGGTAAGGTGCTCTGACAACTGATGCTTAAAGTTAGTGAGGGAGATAAGTGTCTCCAGCTTCAGAGATTTTTGCAATTCGTTCCAGTCATTGGCAGCAGAGAACTGGAAGGAATGGCGGCCAAAGGAGGTGTTGGCTTTGGGGATGACCAGTGAGATATACCTGCTGGAGCGCATCCTACGGGTGGGTGTTGCTATGGTGACCAATGAGCTAAGATAAGGCGGGGAGTTGCCTAGCAGTGATTTATAGATGGCCTGAAGCCAGTGGGTTTGGCGACGAATATGTAGTGAGGACCAGCCAACGAGCGTACAGGTCACAGTGGTGGGTAGTATATGGGGCTTTGGTGACAAAACGGATGGCACTGTGATAGACTACATCCAATTTGCTGAGTAGAGTGTTGGAGGCTATTTTGGTAGGATAGTCAGTTTTACGAGGGCATGTTTGGCAGCATGAGTGAAGGAGGCTTTGTTGCGAAATAGGAAGCCAATTCTAGATTTAACTTTGGATTGGAGATGCTTAATGTGAGTCTGGAAGGAGAGTTTACGGTCTAACCAGACACCTAGGTATTTGTAGTCCACATACCCTAGGTCAGACCCGTTTAGAGTAGTGATTCTATATGGGTATATGATGGTGTGTATAGACAGTATGAACAGTATATGAATAGAAAAGGTGTGTACAGCAGTAGTTATGTAGGATGAGCCATGACTAGAATACAGTATATCTCTCCTCCTTCTAGATGGTAGTGGGGTGAACAGGCTGTGGCTCGGGTGGCTGAGGTCCTTGATGATCTTCTTGGCCTTCATGTGACACCGGGTGCTGTAGATGTCCTGGAGGGCAGGCAGTATGCCCCTGGTGGTGCATTGGGCTGACCGCAGTATGCCCCCGGTGATGCGTTGGGCTGACCGCACCACCCTCTGGAGAGCCCTGCGGTTGGGGACGGTGCAATTGCCGTACCAGGCGGTGATACAGCCCGACAGGATGCTCTCAATGGTGCATCTGTAGAAGTTTGTGAGGGTTTTAGGGGCCAAGCAGAGGTCAATCCTTTAGAGGGAAATGTGAGGTCAATTGGGAGACACACGTCAGGCAGAGGTCTTTAGTTACACTGGCTGTCACACTGCCAACATTACCCCTTCCTTAGAATGCTTGATGTTGGCGAATAAAATAAGCTTGAAGTCTAAGTGGAAGAAAAACTATCCCATAACTGAGAAAGGGGTTTGCCCAAGCCCAGAACTAAGCCCAAACTTGGCAAACATCCACAAGCCTGAATGACAGTTCACACAAAAATGAATCCAGCGGAACTTCACAAATTGGGGATAAAAAGGTAGAGAGTTAATGAACCTAACATAATGGAGAGGAAGTCCTAACAAGAGGAGACTAGGGACTGCTCTAGTGTTACCCTAAACAAAAACTGTATTCTTTAAAGTCACTCTTTCGTCGAGGGGATTAGGCCATTCTGAATGAATAATATCATTACAATTTGAGACCATATCACTTCTATATGGGTCCATTTGTCTGTCTGGAGACCTGTTTGGCTAGGGGACATGTCCTAGCATGAGATCGTAGAGACAAGAGGCAGAACTGGGCTGCATCCCAAATGGCACCCTATTCCCTATGCATTACTTTTGACCAGAGCCTTACGGGCCCTAGTGCACTATATTTATTTAACCTTTATTTCAACAGGGATTCATATAGGGAATGGGGTGCCATTTGGGATGCACCCAGGGAGGCCATTTGCTGGGGCCCTCCTCAGTCCTCACACACTTCATGAATTCAGTCATGTGGAGTTCAACAGGGAACATGATCCTCGGTGGGTGTTGTCGTCGACGACTGGACTGACCTCGTGACTAGCAACAGGGGAGCAGAGCTCAGTCTGCCCAGTGTAAAAGTAGAGGGAGAAGAACGGACAAAGATCTGATCAACTGGAAATTAAGATGGCCGTTCCAGAACGGCGTGCTTCGGTGTGTTGTGTCTAGACTACAGTGCGGAAAACACCAAAAATACTTTCAAAAAGGCACCAAAAAAATATGAATCTGTCATTTAGGCCAAGGGCATTTCCATCTGAAAGGACCCATGAACACCAACATGTGAAGTTCATAGGAGCATGTCAAATTAGGTGTCAAATGAAAGAAGTCTGTATTTTTTAGAAATTAAGTACAGTAAAGTATAATACAGTAGAGCAGAGTTCAGTTCAGTACAGTACAGCGCACTACAGTATACTGTACATATCTACATTACTGTACTCCACTGTCCTGTGCTGTAATGTACTCTACTGTGCTGTACATACCTACATTACTGTGCTCTACTGTACTCAAGTATACTGTGCTGTGCAGTGAGATGATCGTGGACTACAGAAAACGGAGTCGAGCATGCCCACATTCACATCGATGGGGCAGTAGATAAGTAGGTCGAGAGCTTCAAGTTCCTCGGTGTCCACATCACTAAAGATCTATTATGGTCCACACACACCAACACCGTCGTGAAGAGGGCCCGACAACACCTCTTCCCCCTCAGGAGGCTGAAAAGATTTGGCATGGGCCCTCAGATCCTCAAATAGTTCTACAGCTGCACCATTGAGAGCATCTCGACTGGCTGCATCACTGCTTGGTATGACAACTGCTTGGCATCCGACCACAAGACGCTACAGAGGGAAGTGCGCACAGCCCAGCACATCACTGGGGCCGTGCTCCCTGCCATCCAGGACCTCTATACCAGGCGGTGTCAGAGGAAGACCCAAAAAATGGTCAGACTCCAGCCACCCAAGTCATAGACTGCTACCGCACGGCAAGCGGTACCGATGCACCAAGTCTGAAACCAACAGGACCCTGAATAGCTTCTACACCCAAGCCATAAGACTACTAAAATAGTTAACCAAATACATGTAGCTACCTGAACTATCTGCATTGACCCTTTTTGCACTAACTTTTTTGCCTCATCACATACGTTGCTGCTACGGTTTACCATCCGTCACCTTTTTCCTACCTATATGTACAGATCTACCTCGTACCCCTGCACATTGACTCGGTATTGGTACCTCGTGTATGTAGCCACGTTATCGTTATGCATTGTGTATTTATTATTACGTGTTCTACCTTTCTATGATTTCTCTATATTCTTTCTCTCTGCATTGTTGGGAAGGGCCTATAAGTAAGCATTTTACTGTTAGTCTACACTTGTTGTTTACCAAGCATGTGACAAATACAATCTGATGTGATTTGTCTATGATTGTTTCAGATTTGGTCTGGTCCGGACCATCCAAATGTAGTCTTGTTTGGGGGTGGAGCTCATTACAATAATATGTAGTGTGTAGAATAATACCCAAATATGCAAAAGAAGGATATTGCATATTTCTACATTTGTGTACGTATTCAGGACACATCACCATAAAGAGACTGATATTCATACCCATAACTATGCATTTCGGTATAGTACAGATCAGGCACCCATGATGTCAATCTGTTACTGGATGTAAAACTCTAGGTGTCATGTCATAGCTGACACCCCATTCTTTCTGCTGACATCTTTGAATCTTAATTCAGATATTTAACCAAGGTTTTGGAAAACATGGTCACATAAAAAACTGAGGGAGATTTTACCATAATTATGTTACCAAACTTTGCATCGCCACATTTCTTCCAGTAAATGTGTTTGTGACATTTTGTGTGTAAAGTGTTCAAAGTAGTCCTTGTGCATAGAGTTGTATGGTTTGTTAAACTTTGAAAGAAATGTTTTTTGTTTGGCATACATTTTAGTCAAAGCGTAATTCTGTTACCCAATCTATTCTGTAGGCCAATTACAGAGCTTAGGGCTGTTGCGATGACCGTATTACCACCACACCGGCGGTCACGAGTCATGCATCACTTCATGAGAGCCCATGAGCTCATGTTGAGCAACATTTCTATAGGCTACGCAATTGTGGGAGAAAACAGAGATGGCCGATAATAAAAAGAGGAGGATCCCATCAGCTTTCTAGGCCTACTATATTTATTTCTTAACTTTCCTAATATTAAGCACATTGCTTATATTTACAACAGGAGTATAGCCTACCTGGCTGGCATGAAAATAAACCACAGGGAAAAGCGTCCTTCATTCGCTATTTAAGTGCATAGATGACATGTATTTTTTCCCGCTGTCCCTGTTTCGATACAGGTGCATGATAATGGTCCATTCTAAATCCAAACAAATGTCACATATATTATTTAGTATATGTAAAGACAAGATTAAATCAAGAATAGTCTGATGGGTGACAATATTAGCCTATCACTTGTGAATTATATACACTGCTCAAAAAAATAAAGGGAACACTTAAATAACACATCCTAGATCTGAATGAATGAAATAATCTTATCAAATACTTTTTTCTTTACATAGTTGAATGTGCTGACAACAAAATCACACAAAAATTATCAATGGAAATCAAAATGTATCAACCCATGGAGGTCTGGATTTGGAGTCACCCTCAAAATTAAAGTGGAAAACCACACTACAGGCTGATCCAACTGTGATGTAATGTCCTTAAAACAAGTCAAAATGAGGCTCAGTAGTGTGTGTGGCCTCCACATGCCTGTATGACCTCCCTACAACGCCTGGGCATGCTCCTGATGAGGTGGCGGATGGTCTCCTGAGGGATCTCCTCCCAGACCTGGACTAAAGCATCCGCCAACTCCTGGACAGTCTGTGGTGCAACGTGGCGTTGGTGGATGGAGCGAGACATGATGTCCCAGATGTGTTCAATTGGATTCAGGTCTGGGGAACGGGCGGGCCAGTCCATAGCATCAATGCCTTCCTCTTGCAGGAACTGCTGACACACTCCAGCCACATGAGGTCTAGCATTGTCTTGCATTAGGAGGAACCCAGGGCCAACCGCACCAGCATTTGGTCTCACAAGGGGTCTGAGGATCTCATCTCGGTACCTAATGGCAGTCAGGCTACCTCTGGCGAGCACATGGAGGGCTGTGCGGCCCCCCAAAGAAATGCCACCCCACACCATGACTGACCCACTGCCAAACCGGTCATGCTGGAGGATGTTGCAGGCAGCAGAATGTTCTCCACGGCGTCTCCAGACTCTGTCACGTCTGTCACATGTGCTCAGTGTGAACCTGCTTTCATCTGTGAAGAGCACAGGGCGCCAGTGGCGAATTTGCCAATCTTGATGTTCTCTGGCAAATGCCAAACATCCTGCACGGTGTTGGGCTGTAAGCACAAACCCCACCTGTGGACGTCGGGCCCTCATACCACCCTCATGGAGTCTGTTTCTGACCGTTTGAGCAGACACATGTACATTTGTGGCCTGCTGGAGGTCAATTTGCAGGGCTCTGGCAGTGCTCCTCCTGCTCCTCCTTGCACAAAGGTGGAGGTAGCGGTCCTGCTGCTGGGTTGTTTCCCTCCTACGGCCTCCTCCACGTCTCCTGATGTACTGGCCTGTCTCCTGGTAGCGCCTCCATGCTCTGGACACTACGCTGACAGACACAGCAAACCTTCTTGCCACAGCTCGCATTGATGTGCCATCCTGGATGAGCTGCACTACCTGAGCCACTTGTGTGGGTTGTAGACTCCGTCTCATGCTACCACTAGAGTGAAAGCACCGCCAGCATTCAAAAGTGACCAAAACATCAGCCAGGAAGCATAGGAACTGAGAAGTGGTCTGTGGTCACCACCTGCAGAACCACTTCTTTATTGGGGGTGTCTTGCTAATTGCCTATAATTTCCACCTGTTGTCTATTCCATTTGCACAACAGCATGTGACATTTATTGTCAATCAGTGTTGCTTCCTAAGTGGACAGTTTGATTTCACAGAAGTGTGATTGACTTGGAGTTACATTGGGTTGTTTAAGTGTTCCCTTAATTTTTTTGAGCAGTGTATTATCACTTGTGAATGATGCCCACCCAGCATAAGAAACAATAAAACATTTTTTGACTTTTTCTAATCATAGTCGCACACCTCATGTAGCCTAGCCCATAGGCCTATATGTTTTAATAAGTTTTGTACCACAACTAAAGTGGCCAAATAACTTCTTAAAATTAAGCACATTAGAGCCTAACTGGCATACATAAGCAGCGCGTGAGTCAAGTTTGGGGAAGATGATTTTCACCATAAAAATGCACCTTTATAATAAAAGCATTACATGCATAACTGCATTTGCGGTCACTTTTGATAATGGTGTTTTCCGCTAATGGAACATTTGCGCTTATAGCCTACTGCCATGTGTGCATTGCTGCGCTTATAATGCGAATAAACGTTCTGATCTGTTGTGTCAGCCACATTGCATAAAAAAGTTTTTTTGATGCTAGTGGTTGTATTAATTAGGGATCTATCACATCCCACAACTGTCCGACACTATGTTTAGAATATTTATTTCTCGCACAGAATAGGTAAACTTTTGTACTATGGGGGATAGTAGATTGACATAGGCTAGTGCGTTTGCTGTGCGTTAGGCCTACTCATCTTGTTGGCTGACGAAAAGTAAATGTGGACAGTTCCAATATCTTCAATATGCACCTCGGAATTGGATAAGGACGCATGCAGTTGCATCCCCGATGTGTCTGTCTTCACTTGTAGCCTGTGAGAAAGACCCAATCACTTGACGGAGAGCCACGTGAGTGAACGGCACTTTGGATTGCGCAGCACACTCAGGGAGAAGGGCACTCCGGGCCACAAAAGGCATGGATTTTCTTGGGGCTTATGGTAGAGAAATGCACCCTCTCCAACTTTGTTTTAGAGAATTTGGCAGTACGTCCAACCGGCCTCACAACCGCAGACCACGTGTAACCACGCCAGCCCAGGACCTCCAAATCCGGCTTCGTCACCTGCGGGATCGTCTGAGACCAGCCACCCTGACAGCTGATGAAACTGAGGAGTATTTCTGTCTGTAATAAAGCCCTTTTGTGGGGAAAAACACAAGAAGGTTAGGACAGAGCTGAGAGTAGAGACAGAGCAGGTGTGGAGCAAAGTGAACACACGCACGCACAAACGAACACACAGAATATCTGAATCTGAACAGCTGGCTGGGAGATCAAATAAAATTGATTCAATTAATAGACCTTCAACAAAGTGAGGATCAAGAGGCAGCAGCTCAAAGCCTTGACAGAACTGAGATCTGAGTTGGAGGGGTTGTGCCGACCCTGTGCCGTTTCATTATTCACTGTTCAGGTTTCATCCTGGATTCTTTCACCTCAGTGATCAAGTAGAATAAGAAGATGGGTTCCTATCATATTTCATAAGACTGTCACTTCACAATGACTGCTCTGATCTCGGCTGACAATCTTCAGGTGGTTAGTCTGTGTCCCACATGGCACACTATTCCCTATATATCTCTATGGGTGCTGGTAAAAAGTAGTGCACTACAGTATATAGGGAGTAGGGTGCCATTTGGGGAGCAACCTCACTGTCTCAGAGGTTTCTGAGGAGAATATCCATCTGTCACTTGCTGGTGGAAGTCACTCAGACAAAACAAACTGTTTGCACGAAGGAAAGCAAATCCCCTGACCCTGCGTGTTTAGTTGTCCAAGATAATCTCTTCATATGTGCTAGCATCAGAAATGCCTTAAAGTGTTTAAAATCTATAAGGTGACAGCTTTAGTTAATCGTCATTAGAGGAATCTAATATAATACAGTGTCAGAGATCTGAATAGTCCTGTATAAGAGATATTTTGAAATCATTACAGTGCGAGTGCAGTAAAATTTGAAATGCTTTCTCTCGATGGGATCTATAAACTACATTAAAGTACAGCTGCAGTCATGTGTACTGCAACACCCCATTACAATAAAATACTTTTAAAAACTAAACTCAACTTTAAAACTTTTCCTTTGAGACAAGTACAGCCAACTTGCAATATACACAGTGAGTGAAGAAGATTAACGCCTTCTGGCCTTTGTTGTCCAACTAGTGACCTATCCTTGTTTGCATCCCAAATAGCAACCTATACCCGTTTTGGTGCACTACTTTTTACCAGGGCCCATAGAGAACTTCATAAGGTATTGGGTGCCATTTGGAACACTGTGTCCTTGCCATGGCCCCCAGTGTAGTGGCCAAGCTGGGGACCCTTTGGTGACATCATCATCACTATGGGCCTCAGGTTCCTAAAGGCCTCTGGGAGTCTCCAGACTGGCCAATCAGAGGATGAGCCAGAGCTTAATGAAGAAATGTTGCTTCCCTCTCTCTGCTCCTCAGGGAGGTGGATGTGGGGATGACAGGATTGTGTCGCAAATGAAACCCTATTCCCTATATAGTGTACTACTTTTGATCAGGGCCCATTTGGGACACACAAACCAGAGAATAGAACAGAGGCGTACCGCCCCGGAGCACAGCTGGTGTCATTTAACTTGTGTTGCGCTGAAAATGTAGAGGCTTGGGCTTCGTCCCAAAGGGCACCTTATTCCCTTTATAGTGTACTACTTTTGAACAGGGCATATAGGGATCTGGTCAAAAGTAGTCCTCTATATAGGGAATCGGTGCCATTTGGGACACATCCATTGGTTCCTCCTCTCCTCCCTCCAGTGAAGAGAGATGAGCCAAAAGCACTCCGGGCGTGTATCTGATGAACTCACTCTGTTTAATCTATTCCCCTCAAACAAAACAGAGTCAACACAACAGGACTGGAACAGGGGAATACATGGTGCCACTCCTCAAAATAGGAAGAAACAAAAAATAAAAGTTCCTCAAACCAGTTCTTTGATTGCAGCTGAGGCTGAATGCACAGTTATGTTCATAGGCTTTCATTTCCATGTATGCAAACTCAAATGATCAACATTAACTTAAAATGAAACAGTGGCACAAAAAAGAAATCCAAGATAATTTGGTTCATTTTATGAGTAAGCTTGAGATATTTTGCTGTGATAGACACAGAGATAAACACGTTAGTGGTTGGCAAGAGTCTCCCACAGATCAAATAAAAAAATCCTACCAGTGAGAAAGAGCCTGCGTCCTAAATGGCATCGTATTCCCTACATTCCCTACACTGGTCAAAAGTAGTGCACTATATGTGGAATAGGGTGCCAATTGATGCTGCTGACAGACAGTCCATATGCCAGGGATCATCAACAATTTCTTCTTGTGTGGATGGTCGGGGGCCCAAACAGATATAATAGGGCTCTGGTGCAAGGTAGTGCACTATATAGAGGATAGGGTACCATTTGGGACACAGACAACGCAGCCAGTTGAGAAAAGCTCTGCTCAAATGGCACCAACCTGAGTGCTGATCCATGCATGACACTTCACACAAAATCATAAAAATAAAAACGAATTGCATCATCGCCCACAAACACAATAAGTACATTATTCCCAGAGGATGCAGTTGTATTGTATGCTTTCGAAGCACCCTATTCCCTTTATTCCTAGCCCTATGTTCCCTATATTGCCGCCATTGTAAATAAGTCAGAAGTAGTTTCGCGAGCCAACACTAACTAGCGTTAGCGCAATGACTGGAAGTCTTAGGTATCTACTAGCATGCTAGCCATTACGATAGACTTCCAGACGTTGTGCTAACGCTAGTTAGCAATTGAGATAATGCTAGTTAGCAACTTCCTAGAACCTGTACTCAGAGACATAAAATTTTTATTCATGAGTTCTGGGGAAGTAGATTAAGGGAAGTATCCCTTTAATTGACCTGCCTGGTAAAATAAAATAAAATATATATAATGAATTACCTTTGCCCAGAGCCATATGGGCCCTAGTCAAATGTAGTGCACTACATTGGGAATAAGGTGCCATTTGGGATGCATCAAAATCTGTGAGAGGATTTGTGGTCAGTGAACAGTTGGTCAATGCAGAGAGTGCAGGCTGTCACACACATCACATTCTTGTATCATACCAAGCTAGAAATAGGCTATACTAACAAACTAGTTAGGGTTTACTTTCAATCCTTTAGCCTACATTCAGTTCAAGGCAAATCTACAGGAACATCAGCCTGAGCATGCAAAAATAAAGTTAGTCATCACCAACTGAAACAATGTTAATATTTAACAATAGGTTTACTTTGTAGCCTTTACCTGCAGTTCAACGCTCTATCCGTAACTACCGTTCAGTGTACATTATGGTCAAGTGAATATTAACTGACATGTTTATGACAACTGAGACATGCCCTAAAATAACATCCAATAACAGGGAGCAGACTTGCCAAAACAATAACTCTATATTAGCAGCGGTAACATTACCGTGCCAGAGCACAGAGACCTTCCCTCCCTGCAGAAGGGGGTACGACAACATAACATAAACTTGCTTTTGTTCTCAAGCCTTTGAATATTAGCACCAAGGCGTGGATCCAGGTGTCAACCTACTGTTAGGAGGGACTGGAGCATGTAGAAACAGACGTACAGACAGACATGTCTGGACATGCAGCCAAACAGAACAGTCACTGACTGACAGCTGGGTCCAGCCTTGCTTCAGATTCTACTTCTTGCTTACTCATCAGTCCTGGTGTAATAGAGTTGGATATGTAACCTCACTCCCACCTTGAAATGTCATGATTGGCGCAGTGCTCCTGAGTGGCGCAGTGGTCTAAGGCACTGCATCGCAGTGCTAACTGTGCCACTAGAGATCCTGGTTCGAATCCAGGCTCTGTCGCAGCCGGCCGCGACCGGGAGACTCATGGGTGTCGCACAATTGGCCCAGCGTCGTCCAGGGTAGGGGAGGGAATGTCCAGCAGGGATGTAGCTCAGTTGATAGAGCATGGCGTTTGCAACGCCAGGGTTGTGGGTTCGATTCCCACGGGGGGACAGTATAAAAAAATATGTATTCACTAACTGTAAGTCGCTCTGGATAAGAGCGTCTGCTAAATGAATAAAATGTAAAAAATTTAAAATGATTGGCTAAGACTTGTCAAGTGTGTGGTCATGTATGTTGCGAGCCAAATGATCCCTGGTTCGAGCCCAGTCAGGGACAGGTAAGGAAGCTATACTGTTGAGCAAGCACTGTTACACTGGCTGCACTTCCTTCAACAGCTGCCCCAATCTACAGTCATCTCCCTCAGGCTCCCACAGACTGACAATGTCCATTTAAAAATCGATGGATATGGTCCATTCTCCCTTACTTTTCAATGTTAAGGTGACAGTCAGGCGATATACAGCTTAAAATGACCCTCTTAACCTGGGAAAGAGAGCAGCGAAAACCCCAAGGGGAACTTCAGAGGCATATGGTGTGGATACTGAAAAGATCTAGGTCTATATCTATATATACACACACATACATACAGTGAGGGAAAAAAGTATTTGATCCCCTGCTGATTTTGTACGTTTGCCCACCGTTTATAATTTTAATGGTAGGTTTATTTGAACAGTGAGAGACAGAATAACAACAAAAAAATCCAGAAAAAAAACGCATGTCAAAATGTTATAAATTGATTTGCATTTTAAAATGATGGAAATAAGTATTTGACCCCTCTGCAAAACATTACTTAGTACTTGGTGGCAAAACCCTTGTTGGCAATCACAGAGGTCAGACATTTCTTGTAGTTGGCCACCAGGTTTGCACACATCTCAGGAGGGATTTTGTCCCACTCCTCTTTGCAGATCTTCTCCAAGTCATTAAGGTTTCGAGGCTGACGTTTGGCAACTCTAACCTTCAGCTCCCTCCACAGATTTTCTATGGGATTAAGGTCTGGAGACTGGCTAGTCCACTCCAGGACCTTAATGTGCTTCTTCTTGAGCCACTCCTTTGTTGCCTTGGCCATGTGTTTTGGGTCATTGTCATGCTGGAATACCCAACCACGACCCATTTTCAATGCCCTGGCTGAGGGAAGGAGGTTCTCACCCAAGATTTGACGGTCCTGTCCCCTTAGCAGAAAAACACCCCCAAAGCATAATGTTTCCACCTCCATGTTTGACGGTGGGGATGGTGTTCTTGGGGTCATAGGCAGCATTCCTCCTCCTCCAAACACGGTGAGTTGAGTTGACGCCAAAGAACACTTTCACCCAGTTCTCCTCTGAATCATGCAGATGTTCATTGGCAAACTTCAGACGGGCCTGTATATGTGCCTTCTTGAGCAGGGGGACCTTGCAGGCGCTGCAGGATTTCAGTCCTTCACGGCGTAGTGTGTTACCAATTGTTTTCTTGGTGACTATGGTCCCAGCTGCCTTGAGATCATTGACAAGATCCTCCCGTGTAGTTCTGGGCTGATTCCTCACCGTTCTCATGATCATTGCAACTCCACGAGGTGAGATCTTGCATGGAGCCCCAAGCCGAGGGAGATTGACAGTTATTTTGTGTTTCTTCCATTTGCGAATAATCGCACCAACTGTTGTCACCTTCTCACCAAGCTCAAGTCAGTGGGCAAGTCAGTGGGCAAACGTACCAAATCAGCAGGGGATCAAATACTTTTTTCCCCCTCACTGTGTGTGTGTGTGTGTGTGTGTGTGTGTGTGTGTGTGTGTGTGTGTGTGTGTGTGTGTGTGTGTGTGTGTGTGTGTGTGTGTGTGTGTGTGTGTGTGTGTGTGTGTATATATATCACACACACACACAATGAAAACCTATTGCACATCTCTAGATTTTTTATTTTTATTTTTTTATTTCACCTTTATTTAACCAGGTAAACCAGTTGAGAACAAGTTCTCATTTACAACTGCGACCTGGCCAAGATAAAGCAAAGCAGTGCGATAAAAAAACAACAACAGAGTTACATATGGGGTAAAACAGAACAAAAATCAAAAAAAAAAATACAACAGAAATACAATTAATATACAGTGTGCAAATTTAGCAAGTTATGGAGGTAAGGCAATAAAATAGGCTATAGTGCAAAATAATTACAATTTAGTATTAACACTGGAATGATGTGCAAGAGATGATGTGCAAATAGAGATACTGGGGTACAGATGAGCAAAATAAATAACAATATAGGGATGAGGTAGTTGGGCGGGCTAATTTCAGATGGGCTGTGTACAGGTGCAGTGATCGGTAAGGTGCTCTGACAACTGATGCTTAAAGTTAGTGAGGGAGATAAGTGTCTCCAGCTTCAGAGATTTTTGCAATTTGTTCCAGTCATTGGCAGCAGAGAACTGGAAGGAATGGCGGCCAAAGGAGGTGTTGGCTTTGGGGATGACCAGTGAGATATACCCGCTGGAGCGCAGACTACGGGTGGGTGTTGCTATGGTGACCAATGAGCTAAGATAAGGCGGGGATTTGCCTAGCAGTGATTTATAGATGGCCTGGAGCCAGTGGGTTTGGCGACGAATATGTAGTGAGGACCAGCCAACAAGAGCGTACAGGTCACAGTGGTGGGTATTATATGGGGCTTTGGAGACAAAACGGATGGCACTGTGATAGACAACATCCAATTTGCTGAGTAGAGTGTTGGAGGCTGTTTTGTAAATGACATCGCCGAAGTCAAGGATCGGTAGGATAGTCAGTTTTACGAGGGCATGTTTGGCAGCATGAGTGAAGGAGGCTTTGTTGCGAAATAGGAAACCGATTCTAGATTTAACTTTGGATTGGAGATTCTTAATGGGAGTCTGGAAGGAGAGTTTACAGTCTAACCAGACACCTAGATATTTGTAGTTGTCCACGTACTCTAGGTCAGACCCGTCTAGAGTAGTGATTCTAGTCGGGTGGGCGGGTGCAAGCAGCGTTCGGTTGAAGAGCATGCATTTTGTTTTACTAGTGTTTAAGAGCAGTTGGAGGCTACTGAAGGAGTGTTGTATGGAATTGAAGCTCGTTTGGAGGTTTGTTAACACAGTGTCCAATGAAGGGCCAGATGTATACAAAATGGTGTCGTCTGCGTAGAGGTGGATCTGAGAGTCACCAGCAGCAAGAGCGACGTCATTGATATACACAGAGAAAAGAGTTGGCCCAAGAATTGAACCCTGTGGCACCCCCATAGAGATCTATTACACATTAGTTTAAAAAGACCCCTACCCCTTTCAGTCAGTCCTTCTTTAAATGTACATATTAACCCAGAGACAAGGAACCGATGCTCTGCATACATTACGGAAACACAAAGCTCCCTGGCTAAAAGGCATTTCACACTGGTTTCTGAAAACCAATTCTCAGGCCCCCTAATTAGAGAGCAACGCCTAAATGTCAAACAGAAAGTGATTAGTATTAGTTTGGACCAGAGGCCACAGGCCATAGGGTGCCATTTGGGAATACACACAAGGAGAGTAGGGAGATGGAGCAGAGTTGGGAGAGGGAAGTTGGAGGAGAGTTGGGAGAGGATAAGACTAGGGAGAGGGGAGTAGACTTGAGATTCTGGGAGTAGGGAAATGGTAAGAGTGATTAAGATTCATGAGTGATACTGACCCCAATGAGCAGAAGTGTTAGCAACACAGATCAACAGTGTTTCCTTTGTCTCTCACCCATTAGAGATGTGAAACAAACTATCAGGTCCAATAGCAAACTGTAGTTGGTGTTGAAAATAACCTCTGAGGCATGAGGATATTCTTCCTCAAGTAAAACATGACCGAGGACGACACAGATCTACTGTTGCCAAAGTTTATTTTGATGATGTCACTGAAAATGTCACCATGAAATTGATCATAAAAACCACATGGAAAACTCTGGCCAGGAATGAGAAGGCGCTGCTTATATCCGAGGCCAAAACGTTATCTAATCATTCGTGAGGCATAAATTGTTAATTACATGGAAATCAAAGCCACAACAAGGGATGTCAACACACTGTACTATGGCGATGCCAAATTTGACCAACTTACATTGTTTTCTGTGAG
Source organism: Coregonus lavaretus (assembly GCF_964263955.1). Classification (NCBI taxonomy): domain Eukaryota; kingdom Metazoa; phylum Chordata; class Actinopteri; order Salmoniformes; family Salmonidae; genus Coregonus; species Coregonus lavaretus. Next base: position 27,947,768 of record NC_140010.1, on the reverse strand, counting down.
GATTACGTGACAACCAGAAACAAACTGTGGGGGATCTGTTTATGTGTGGTGTATTTAAAGCCAGATGTACTAAGACAGCTAGGCCTTGCTTGCATTTGCTGGCACAAGTGTGCCATTTTCCATCCCCTGTAAAGCCTGGGCAGACTAGATTGAGGTCTTACTACACATCACACACAAAGCCTGTCACAAACAGCCTCTGAGGACATTCACCTGGCAGGGAGAACATCTGTAAAATGTTGACTGATAACAACTTGGCTGTCCAAATCTACAACTACAAATTTCTTAATCTCGCTTTTAACATCAGAGTTTTTGGTCAATTCGAAATGGAAATCCTGAACAGGCCAATTAATCAAAATAAATAAAAGGGCATTTCTATTTTCGAAGAAGACACTGTTCAGTGAATGCTTGGCAGAGAGAGGCTTTCCCTCTGAACTTGAAAGTGAAGGAATGATTTACTCAGAGAAGCTAATGGGCTCCAGACTACAGCAGTAGCTACAGGGGCTTTCTAGAAGGGGATCACAGTGACAAACCAGAGGTCAAACCCCAGAACTGTGATCTGGTGCATTGTTCTTCTTGGTGGCCATGAGAGTATTTCCATGCTATGAATAATGTTACGAGTGTGTTGTTGTAACAGATTTGCACACATTTGCTTGTGGTACAGACAGTTGAAAAGGCTTGTGAATCTAACGTCATTTCTTTATGAAACACTGATACGCCGAAGGTAGACTATTACAGTGTGCAAGTATGTAATAGTGAACGAGTTGAATTGAGGGGGTAAATGAACACATTTATGCAGGTCTCATTATAGATGGGCAATTCAACTCATACACATTAAAATGAGTTTCCATCGCATTTTCAACTCTGATGGTTCTCTCAAAAATTGTTTTTCATGATATAGTGCGTGTGCCCACTCTGGTATTGGCATGTGCGCTCTAGCCATGATGATCATGCCACCAGAATAAGACCCTCTATATTTATTGGAAAAGAGCATCAAGCTCATCGGCTTGCACTTTAACCACCCTGTGAAGTTCATAACTTATTTAATCTCTAGCCTAATAAACTGCATACTTTCGCGACGAGTCGTAGTGGGAGGACCACACGTCATCGCGTGACTCCAAGTTTACTTCGATATGATGGTTATTATATAAATATTTGTGCATAAGAGATTCCACCAACATTTCTCACATAATTAATTTTAACAACACAAAAAGATCCCACTTTGTCTAGTGTATTTTGTTTTGTCGACTAATGTTCTGTTTCCATCAGGCCAGTCGTTACCTTTTGATCTGACATGTACTTTACGTGCATAAAAAGGTTGGATGGAATGACTGAGTTGACATTCTGCCATGTACCTCTGTATAATCCATCGAGGTCAAAGTGATCTGTGGGAGCTTCAAGGACAGACTAAGGATCATTTTCCAGTCTGGTCTGGGGACACTACTTCACTGCTGAAGATGTTCCTTTCAACTTAGCTCAATGAGAAATCCAATGTCCTTTGCATATCCTCCCACGTTTCTCTTTGGACTGCATTCACCAAAAACAAGCCTTAGACAACACGAAGATATAATACAAATGCAACAAATCACTACCGGAGATTTGCTTTCAACTAAACTATCAATATTCTGATCACAAGCTGATAAAAGTGATTCCAAACACACAAGCGCCTCTAAAATGCCACTTCGGTGTGATTGTTTCTTGTTTGGCAGCCCACCTCCTCCTTCCACCCACAGGAGGTTAAACAGCGCCTATTATCACACCATACCAGGTCATTATCCTGTCTGATCATGTCAGGAGGAGAGGTGGGCAGGCAGGAGTCCGAGGCTGAGGCTTGGTTAACACGTCACACAGACCAGGGCTGAGGGCCACGCCTCCGATTCCTCAGCTGGCATAGCGCACTTCCTCAGCACTGACTAAAGAGCACTCCAGTGCATGCCAATACAGAGAGCTCCCTGCTCCACAATACCCAATCTGTCCCCTGCTTCTCTACCAAAACCTCAACTTTGAGCTACTGAACAACGCAGCCGCCCTCGGGCCTTATTGCTTAAATATACCACGGCTAAGGGTGGTTCTTAGGTGCGAAGCGGATTGCCTGGATACAGCCCTTAGTTGTGGCATATTGGCCATATACCACAAACCCCAGAGATGCCTTATTGCCAGTATAAACTGGTTACCAACATAATTAGAACAGTACAATTTTTTTTTTTGTGTCATACCCAAGGTATACAGTCTGATATACCACAGCTTTCAGCCAAACAGCTAGCAGTGCTCGAATCAGCACCGCCGCTGCTAAATTGTTGCCGCCACACCAGAAATGCATTGTAGGGATGGAAAAACATGTTCAGTGTAAACTTAAATGACTAAAACCAGACAAAAAGTATGTAGAAAAGATAAATGACCTACATATTTTGAAATAATATAATATTTGAGAACTACAAAATCACCTAAATTAAAGCTAGACAGTCAGTGAGAATCGAAAATTGTAAAAACAAAGAATATAGGACTATTTTTGGCATGGCGGGACGGAATTAACAATGGCAAAATGCGTAGAACTGCAGGAAATTAGCTTGACACTGCAAAATTCTCTCTCAGCACTTTTCTCTCTGTCACAATTCCAGAGTGATTTAATTTGACCCCTCTGCACCCCCAACCCTGCAAGCCCCAACCTCCCCGCTTCCACGACCGTTGCAAAAAATTAATAAATAGGGGAAACACAGGAAATATATTATGTCCATCAGTGATGTGGATCAATTGGATGATGCTGTATGAAGGTTTACTAGCATGCAGTACATTTTACTACAGTCTCTAGACTCAGTCTCTGCTTCGCTCAGAATTCTGGCATAGCAATCACATCAAACCCTCGTTAGTGGGTTTAAGTGTACAGATATGTTTACAGGAGCACAATTTACGAACAAACAAAGATGGCGCCAGAGTGTATACAAGAAAAAAAGTTGGCTGCAGAGAGAAGAGCAGAAAGGCTCTCAGGAAGCATTGCTGGCAGCTGGTTTTCTGGCAGCTTTGCGGCATGGTACAGTGGGAAGATGATGCACTCTTACATCATCGTCTGGTCAAACAGTGCGAGAGCAGCTTTTCCTGTTCTACAGCATATGCTTCACACAGCATGTCTCATGGGAGGGCAACCAATAACAGAGCTCTGTTCTGGTCTGATGAGGACATTTGAGGCCGTATGTATCTAACGTCTCAGAGTAGGAGTGCTGATCTAGAATCAGTTTGCCTTTTAAATCCTAATGAATAAGATAATATGGAAAGGGTGGACCTGATCTGTTGTGCACTCACTCGCTCCGAGTCTGACATCAGAATTGCAGCCCGGCCAGTCACAGCACACCCTTAAAGATGTCCTAAAGAAATAAGGATCTTAATCAAATCCCTCCAAGTTAACAGATATCAACATGCATTTGTGGTTTTGTTCAGATGTCTGGGTTAGGTTATGCTTTAATAAATGCAGTCTTGCCTCAACCTCAGAGGTGCAGTCCCCAGGGAACCGAAGCTCAAATCCCCATGGCTATGTCCCACAAAGCACCCTATTCCCTTTATATTGTGTTACATTTGATTAGGGATCATAGGGCTCTGGTCAAAAGTAGTATTTATGGAATAGGGTACCGTTTGGGATACAGACCATGCCTCTGCTGCTCTGCCCAAAAGGCCAATAATCAAGTATCTGTCGGGGTGGAGCGATCTGTAGTCGATCTCCTGCTATATATAGTAGACACATTTTCTGCGTCCCAAATGGCACCCTATTCCCTATATAGTGCACTACTTTTGACCAGATGTCTGTGCAAGAAGTCTCTAAAGGGTATTTAATGGAAACAATCAAAACTCATGAGTCTGATTTTTGTTGAGTGGAGTCTTTTGTAAAGTACATCTGAGCCATGGGGAGATGTTTATTCAATGGCCAGACATTCCTCTGAGACAATCCTCTCCCTGTGCTCGGTGTTCCACACACAGGCCTTGACATTTCAGAGAGGGTTTTCGGTTATGGAGAGCTCAGAACAGGCCAGCATCCCCACAGAGACGTGCTTCTGAAGAACACATTAACGGAACTGGGGGAACAAAACCAGAGATGGGTTCCATCCCAAATGGCATCCTATTCCCTATACATATCGTTCTACTTTTGACCAGGGCCCATAAGACTATAGTCAAAAGCAGCGCACTATATAAAAAAATAAGGTGTCGTTTGGGACATATTTATGGAGCTGGGGAACAAAATGTTATTTGATTTATTTAATAATGAATAGTTGCCTACATAGAAGGCTGCTCCAGCCTAGCAACAGTACTAACATTATCGAGGATAATAAAAAAATTATCCTCGATACAGTGAGGGAAAAAGTATTTGATCCCCTACTGATTTTGTACGTTTGCCCACTGACAAAGACATGATCAGTCTATAATTTTAATGGTAGGTTTATTTGAACAGTGAGAGACGAGACAGAATAACAACAACAAAAAAATCAAGAAAAGCGCATGTCAAAAATGTTATAAATTGATTTGCATTTTAATGAGGGAAATAAATATTTGACCCCTCTGCAAAACATGACTTAGTACTTGGTGGCAAAACCCTTGTTGGCAATCACAGAGGTCAGACGTTTCTTGTAGTTGGCCACCAGGTTTGCACACATCTCAGGAGGGATTTTGTTCCACTCCTCTTTGCAGATCTTCTCCAAGTCATTAAGGTTTCGAGGCTGACGTTTGGCAACTCGAACCTTCAGCTCCCTCCACAGATTTTCTATGGGATTAAGGTCTGGAGACTGGCTAGGCCACTCCAGGACCTTAATGTGCTTCTTCTTGAGCCACTCCTTTGTTGCCTTGGCCGTGTGTTTTGGGTCATTGTCATGCTGGAATACCCATCCACGACCCATTTTCAATGCCCTGGCCGAGGGAAGGAGGTTCTCACCCAAGATTTGACGGTGCATGGCCCCGTCCATTGTCCCTTTGATGCGGTGAAGTTGTCCTGTCCCCTTAGCAGAAAAACACCCCCAAAGCATAATGTTTCCACCTCCATGTTTGACGGTGGGGATGGTGTTCTTGGGGTCATAGGCAGCATTCCTCCTCCTCCAAACACGGCGAGTTGAGTTGATGCCAAAGAGCTCGATTTTGGTCTCATCTGACCACAACACTTTCACCCAGTTCTCCTCTGAATCATTCAGATGTTCATTGGCAAACTTCAGACGGGCCTGTATATGTTCTTTCTTGAGCAGGGGGACCTTGAGGGCGCTGCAGGATTTCAGTCCTTCACGGCGTATTGTGTTACCAATTGTTTTCTTGGTGACTATGGTCCCAGCTGCCTTGAGATCATTGACAACATCCTCCCGTGTAGTTCTGGGCTGATTCCTCACCGTTCTCATGATCATTGCAACTCCACGAGGTGAGATCTTGCATGGAGCCCCAGGCCGAGGGAGATTGACAGTTATTTTGTGTTTCTTCCATTTGCGAATAATCGCACCAACTGTTGTCACCTTCTCACCAAGCTGCTTAGCGATTGTCTTGTAGCCCATTCCAGCCTTGTGTAGGTCTACAATCTTGTCTCGGTCTACAATCTTGTCCCTGACATCCTTGGAGAGCTCTTTGGTCTTGGCCATGGTGGAGAGTTTGGAATCTGATTGATTGATTGCTTCTGTGGACAGGTGTCTTTTATACAGGTAACAAGCTGAAATTAGGAGCACTCCCTTTAAGAGTGTGCTCCTAATCTCAGCTTGTTCCCTGTATAAAAAGACACCTGGGAGCCAGAAATCTATCTGATTGAGAGGGGGTCAAATACTTATTTCCCCTCATTAATATGCAAATCAATTTATAACATTTTTGACATGCGTTTTTCTGGATTTTTTTGTTGTTATTCTGTCTCTCACTGTTCAAATAAACCTACCATTAAAAGTATAGACTGATCATTTATTTGTCAGTGGGCAAACGTACAAAATCAGCAGGGGATCAAATACTTTTTTCCCTCACTGTATTTCCATTGTGGTCCTCAATATTTTCATTATGGTCCTACACGCCATATCCACCAAGCCAAACTGACACCTGGTTTAGTTACATAGTAAACTGGCTTAATGTTACCCCAGACACAAGTAGAGTCCAACTGTATGCATTGTTCATAAGAATAGTCTCATTGACACAATATTCAACCAAGTTTCTGGTGAATTCTGGGAGAAATGTGTCTGAATCCCAAGTGGCTCCCTATTCCCTACGTAGTGAACTACTTTTGACCAGAGCCTAATGGGTATAGGGTACCGTCTGCTGCCGCTATCCAGTTATACTTGGCTCCCTCAGGATAACTATCGAAATGTTCCGGAAATATTTAATGTTCTTGAGGCTTGAATCACAATAATCCTCTTAACAAATTCAACCTGAACTTAGCCTACATTTCTTTATAACCTCAACATGAAGACGTCTTGTCAGCAAGAAGATCAGTTCCAACACCAATGGCCAATCCTAGACATTGATTATTGATGAAGAACTAGAAACACTCAGAAAGAAATACCACTGCTAGTGCTTCAAGGAGACCAAATAACCCGGCTTGGGAGTTGCTTCAGCTTCTACAATGGCCGTATTCTGCTTGCCAGAGTTCCGCCAAACAGTCCACCAGCTTCAGGAACACACCCATGGCTTTCTACAAACACACTTCTGTGGAGGCTCCTGAAGAACCTTGTTCTTAAATAAACTCGGTCAGAGCGTCTGGAGCTGAGCACCCAAACACGTGCAAGAAAGTTCTGCTTCTGACAAAGGTGGACAAAGATATGCAATAAACTCAGAGAGCAAAGCAGGGAGCAGATATCATAAAAGCTCTTCCTCAGTTTATGGAAGAAGACCTAAAAAAGGGTAGAGCTTCACAGCAGTGGAAAAAATGAAACTTCAACCAAAAACGAGGCTTACATCCCATCCCAAGACAATGCCTTGTAAAGTGTTATAAGTGTCCCGTAGTGGTGGCTGGTGAGGGGAGGGTCATCATAGTAAATGACTGGAATGTAATGAATGGAACGGTATGCAACTCACGGAAACCATGAGCAGTCATCAGATTTAAAGTGCTACCAGCCACCACTGGTGTGCCGTCAGCTAGACATGGGCACACATGAAATTATATGCCACCCATTGGCCTGTTTTGTTTCCCATGGAGCCCTCATTGGGCCATGGACCATATGTAGCTATGCAACTAGGCTTGATTCACACATGGCGGGCTTGGCGGCCATGGATGGTGCAAAAACTCAGCTGACTGGATCTCTGCCAGGGTGCAAGTAATCTGTTTGCATAGCACTCTGTAAACCACTTACGCACTATGTCATGAAGTGTTATGACTTAGCTTCCGGTTAACTAGGTTCCAAGAGGCCACGAGCGCTCTCTTACAGATGCCCTCTCCTGGAGTAGACCTACTAATCCCTACTACTGGGTCACTTCCTGTAGCATGGCCATTTCCCATCAATGGCAGTCAGAAATGGTTTAAATCAGAGCCTGTATTCATAAATCGTCTCAGAGGAGGAGTGCTGATCTAGGATTAATTGTGCCTTTTAAATCAGAATGAATAAGAAGGGGGACCTGATCCTAGATTAAGGCTCTAGGAGAACAAACGTATGTAAATGTCCATTTTAATAGCACATGCCTAAAGTTCAGCTAGATTATTGTATTTTTGAACACAGATATGAAGTATGAGCAATGCCTCTCAGGGCAGGCAGCACTAAACTGTGATGCTGTCTGTGGCTCATGCCTCACATCAGTACAAATCACATCTCCCTCTCCATTAGGATGCCTAGGTTGTGTCCCAAATGGCAGCCTATTCCCTATATAACGCACTACGTTTGACCAGGGCCCATAGGTCTTTGGTCAAAAGTAGTGCACTATAAAGGGAATAGGGTGCCATTTGGGCCACAGCCCTGAACAGCTGCTGCTGGTCCACTAATGACTACACACCATGTTCATTCTCCTTCACAGAGACCTAACTAACGCACGGTTGGCCTTTTCATTAACACGTCATGTTTCTAAAAGCTGGAAACGTATGGAAGTACCTTGCATGCAGCAGGGAACCGGTGAAAAATCGATATGGATTCAAAACCTACTAGGCTATTCAAAATGCCCTGCAATCAAATATTTTAAACATCACATAGATCATTTTTAGAGCAATAAAGTAATGATTTGAAACCCAACTTCCACCTCACTGATGCTTGCGCACTTTCCTTCATGGAGTTAAAAAGGAACTTCTGTCACTGGTATAAGAAATACGGTGGAAACTATTCAGAGAATGCCTTGCCAAAGTCATGCATCAGTGATTGACTCCACAGAGAGCCTGTGGTCAAGGGCTGAGTCCCAAATGGCTCCCTATTCCCTTTCTAGAGCACTACTTTTGGTCTGGGCCCATAGGGGCTCTGGTCAAAAGCATTGCACTAAATAGGGCATAAGGTGCCATTTGGGACTCAGCCAAGGTCACAGTCATTGCCACAGGGATCATCACACATAATCACACAAGCTTTTAATCCAGCATTGTGCCCATTTTTGGAGCAGGAAGCCAATCCACTGTCTCACACAGCCCTGCTGTGACACAGAGATCAAACAGTTCAGCAGCTAAATGTGCAACATTCTAGCCTGGGTACCAGTAATTGTGGCATCGTGCCACTCCATGCACCATTTTATTTGATGTTTGTTTGGCATGAAAAGGAGTGGTAAGATAACACCAACAGACTGGTACCAAGGCTAGCAACATTCTATGGACACATATCACATTGTGTACTGTAGGAAGTGATGACCATAATGTCTCTACGGTATTTGGAGGTTGTCCTTTTGAACATAAGAACAAGTCCATAACTGAGCCATTGCCCTGGATAGTCTTGTTTGAATGTTGATTGGAATGACTGCATAGACTCTGATCATAGGACATTTTCTAAGTGGTGCAGGACAGTGTGTGATGCACATGACCAGAGCAACAACTTTCTTCTCACAATCACGTGCCCATCCTGAGGCATTGCAGATCAGATCAAAGGCAGTTACACACCAATTAAAATAATTTGTTTAATTGAAATTAAATGATATCCTTGGGCAAGCCCATCAAATGGAACCTATCCCTTTTGGTGGTAGCAATAATTAGGCTATCAGTCAAACCAAAAATAACTCATAAGAATTGAGATGACACAATATCGAGTAGGCCTATATGTTTTATTAAGCACAGGAGGGAGGCAGACATCTTTCATCCTTTAACACCCATTATGGACAATGAAAAGGAAACGCTGTCAACAAGTGGGTTGAGCGTTTCTCCTGTACCCTAATACTAGGCCTAATAGACTACATGTCACATCAGGATTTGAAACAACGCAGTCAAAAGTTCCAATCCATGGATGTCATACTCAATATAGGCTACTTGATCGTTAGTCTTGTCATAAGCAGTAATATTCCATCTGAACAACATATGGTTTCTGAGGATGTTGTTCAAGAACAACAGGACAAAAAGAAAAAGTTGCCAAGAAAAGCAATGCCATTCTGTCAACACCATTTCTTCTTATGAGGTGAATTGAGGCCTGGGTTGTGTCCGAAATGGAACCCTTTTCCCTATATAAACCACACTTCTTTTAATGGGCCCTATATACAGTGGGGGAAAAAGTATTTAGTCAGCCACCAATTGTGCAAGTTCTCCCACTTAAAAAGATGAGAGGCCTGTAATTTTCATCATAAGTACACATCAACTATGACAGACAAATTGAGAAAAAATATTCCAAAAAATCACATTGTAGGATTTTTAATGAATTTATTTGCAAATTATGGTGGAAAATAAGTATTTGGTCACCTGCAAACAAGCAAGATTTCTGGCTCTCACAGACCTGTAACTTCTTCTTTAAGAGGCTCCTCTGTCCTCCACTCGTTACCTGTATTAATGGCACCTGTTTGAACTTGTTATCAGTATAAAAGACACCTGTCCACAACCTCAAACAGTCACACTCCAAACTCCACTATGGCCAAGACCAAAGAGCTGTCAAAGGACACCAGAAACAAAATTGTAGACCTGCACCAGGCTGGGAAGACTGAATCTGCAATAGGTAAGCAGCTTGGTTTGAAGAAATCAACTGTGGGAGCAATTATTAGGAAATGGAAGACATACAAGACCACTGATAATCTCCCTCGATCTGGGGCTCCACGCAAGATCTCACCCCGTGGGGTCAAAATGATCACAAGAACGGTGAGCAAAAATCCCAGAACCACACGGGGGGACCTATTGAATGACCTGCAGAGAGCTGGGACCAATGTAACAAAGCCTACCATCAGTAACACACTACGCCGCCAGGGACTCAAATCCTGCAATGCAAGACGTGTCCCCCTGCTTAAGCCAGTAAATGTCCAGGCCTGTCTGAAGTTTGCTAGAGTGCATTTGGATGATCCAGAAGAGGATTGGGAGAATGTCATATGGTCAGATGAAACCAAAATATAACTTTTTGGTAAAAACTCAACTCGTCGTGTTTGGAGGACAAAGAATGCTGAGTTGCATCCAAAGAACACCATACCTACTGTGAAGCATGGGGGTGGAAACATCATGCTTTGGGGCTGTTTTTCTGCAAAGGGACCAGGACGACTGATCCGTGTAAAGGAAAGAATTAATGGGGCCATGTATCGTGAGATTTTGAGTGAAAACCTCCTTCCATCAGCAAGGGCATTGAAGATGAAACGTGGCTGGGTCTTTCAGCATAACAATGATCCCAAACACACTGCCCGGGCAACGAAGGAGTGGCTTCGCAAGAAGCATTTCAAGGTCCTGGAGTGGCCTAGCCAGTCTCCAGATCTCAACCCCATAGAAAATCTTTGGAGGGAGTTGAAAGTCCGTGTTGCCCAGCGACAGCCCCAAAACATCACTGCTCTAGAGGAGATCAGCATGGAGGAATGGGCCAAAATACCAGCAACAGTGTGTGAAAACCTTGTGAAGACTTACAGAAAACGTTTCACCTGTGTCATTGCCAACAAAGAGTATATAACAAAGTATTGAGAAACTTTTGTTATTGACCAAATACTTATTTTCCACCATAATTTGCAAATAAATTCATTAAAAGTCCTACAATGTGATTTTCTGGAAAAAAAATTCTCATTTTGTCTGTCATAGTTGACGTGTACCTATGATGAAAATTACAGGCCTCTCTCATCTTTGTAAGTGGGAGAACTTGCACAATTGGTGGCTGACTAAATACTTTTTTTTCCCCGCTGTAGGTAATAGTGTGCAATTTGGGACATATCTATTGAGTTATGAGGTGAATTAAGGCCTGGTGTTTTTCTCTCTGCCGGGAGCATCCCACTATAATGACAGGGAAGTCACCAGAGGGGGTCCTAGACGGTAGACCGGTGCAGGAACACCCAAACTAAGCTAAATCCAGACCACTATTAAGACTCTGTTCAAAATGGCACCCTATTCCCTTCATACTGGACTACTTTTGAGTGCACTACATAGGGAATATGGTGCCATTTGGGTGCCAACCTCTGTGACCAAAGAGTTTTGTGACACGGTCACTTGACATTAAACTGCTCTAGAATCAAACTCAATTTGCATGGGTCGGGAGCAACAATAACTAACTATATACTAAACTACTAAAGTGGGTTTATTTTCTGCTGTGTGTGAGAAGTTCACAGGGAGCTCTGGGTTTTTAGATCAAAGCACAATGGATACATAATGAGTCTTTGATTTTGGGCCTCATTTCCACCCTAGAAGCCCAATTCACTCTCAGCTTGAGAACAGACAGTATTTCCCCACTTTTCACTCCCTGCCATCAGGTCTGCTGCTTAGCTAGGCTTGTATGCATGTTACGATTATCGTCAGTTTCTTCCCATTGCATTGATTGTCAGTTTGGTAAGACCAATGATCACAGAATTTCTATGGGAGGGCAAAATAAAAAACTTTAACCAATGTGTTAACTACACTGACACAAACACTCTAGAAAGTCATTAATATGCAGGATTATATTGATATAGAAAAGTCTAAGTGTAGGCAAAATCCCCCAGATATGCTCCACCAGTCTGCCTCCCAGTCACAGCCTCAGGATAGGAATAGGCCAATTTTTCTCCAGGGTGCCACTGTCAGACCTCACTGAATAATTGAAAGGACATGCACTGCACAATGTCAGCTGGGTTACTAACATTCAAACAAATGAGACTGCTCATCCACACAATGCTGTGCCATGCATGATTTATTAATGGAATTCTCATGGTCCTGTAGCTCAAATATCAATGTAATCAAGTTTGTTGTCAATTAATGACTTTCAAAAAAAAAGGTGCAATATGCAGAAATTGCTCTGCCATTTCCTGGTTGCAAGAATTCTAATACTTCGCCTAATTTCAGTTTGTGACAAAACAAGCAGTCATTGTGTAGAGAATCATTGCACCATCTAAACCACTGTGAAATATATTTTCCATAACCAAAAATATTGTATATTCAGCTGTTTGAAACTGGTGTACAAAACCAAAAGACGCAAAAACTAAAAATGTAAGATCGGCAGCATAGAAAAAGCGCACATAGAACAAATATACTGCTTCATAGACTTGTTTTCAATGAGAATGACAGATCTATAACTCACATTTCTATGTGAATTTGGTCAGGTCACCCAAAAAGTGACATATTGTTGCTTTACATTACATTTGACATTTTTGTCATTAAGCAGACGCTCTTATCCAGAGCGACTTACAGGAGCAATTAGGGTTAAGTGCCTTGCTCAAGGGCACATCAACCATTTTTCATCTAGTTGTCTCAGGGATTCAAACCAGTGACCTTACTGGCCCAACGCTCTTAACCACTAAATATAAATAAATGTCTTAAGCACTGCAAAATGGTCTGCACCCTGCAGCCACATTCAAAAACACAACGTTTCTGCTCGCCTCCTCCTGTCTGAGAGGGAAAATGAACATTCTGTGGAAGAGAATCAAATAGCCTGCTACTGTATCAACAACTTGGCATCTGGGCAATCAAATGTAACCTGTTATCCGACTCTCAGCTGTCCAGGCACGCCAGTACAACCATCATATGCTAAGAAATTGCACAATATAATAGTCAACTGTACCATTTATCCAGACATGAACTTTTGTCTTCAAACAAACATAAACAAGGGTCCTCATTGAACAAGTTTCAATGGAGGGCACCTGCAGTTTCCCTCTCCATCCTACAGGGCTTATTGCACTCAAAATGCCTGCGGCCCAACTAAGCTTCTTCACTACCAGTTCAAACACTTGAGACAGAATGAAAACAAAGGCAAGAACCATCCTGAAGTTCAACCATGCATCATTCTATAGGTTTCATTTGGGTTGTGAGTGAGTGGCCGATAAGATAGATATTAGGGATTTAAGCATTCACTGATACACATTGGTCCTGATTTAAATGTTTTAGATAGGACTGCATCAGTCCACGGACCCAAAACAGATCCAAATGTAGCATGCATCGGTTACGAATCGGCGATTCACTATTTTTTTTGCTCATATTACTTTCTTTCTACCTTCTGAAAATACCTAATATTTTGAGACAGCTGATGCGTCCTCTCCTTCAGTGTTGAACTAAGCATGTAACTGTGTTGACAGTCATTGATCTAAAAGTCATTTTACATTCGGAACAACCCTAGGGAATATCAGTAGCTTAGTCAAACTGCGCACTGTGCCCAGCTTCGCGCACTGACCAACGTGGGGTAGGCAGCCTGTTCCTGATCTCGCACATCTGCACGGCACCTTCAGCATGCAAATGCTAAAATGGTCAAAACCATTCGATTTTGAGATGGCGGTGAAATCCAAAGCTATTTTGTAAACAAGAAATATTGATAAATTAGTAGTAGTAAATTATTCAGACCCCGTCACTTTTTCCACATTTTATTACATCCTTATTCTAACATAAATTCAATCATTTATTCCCGTCATCAATCAACACACGATACCCCATAATGACAAAGCAAAAACGTTTTTTTTTTGCACATTTATAAAAAATAAACTGAAATATGACATTTACATAAGTATTCAGACCCTTTACTCAGTACTTTGTTAAAAGCACCTTTGGCAGCGATTACAGCCTCAAGTCTTCTTGGGTATGACGCTACAAGCTTGGCACCCCTGTATTTGGCGGGTTTCTCCCTTTCTTCTCTGCAGATCCTCTCAAGCTCTGTCAGATTGGACGGGGAGCGTCGCTACACAGCTATTTCCACGTCTCTCCAGAGCTGTTCGATCGGGTTCAAGTCCGGGCTCTGGCTGGGCCACTCAAGGACATTCAGAGACTTGTCCCGAAGCCACTCCTGCATTGTCTTGGCTCCGTTCATCTTTCCCTCGATCCTGACTAGTCTCCCTGCCACTGAAAAACATCCCCACAGCATGATGCTGCCACCATCATGCTTCACATTAGGGATGGTATTGGCCAGGTGATGAGCGATGCCTGGTTTCCTCCAGACGTGACGCTTGGCATTCAGGCCAAATAGTTCAATCTTGGTTTCATCAAATCAGAGAATCTTGTTTCTCATGGTCAGAGTCATGTGGGTGCCTTTTGGCAAACTCCAAGCGGGCTATCATGTAGTAAGGAGTGGCTTCCATCTGGCCATTCTACCACAAAGGCCTGATTGGTGGAGTGCTGCAGAGATGAGTGTCCTTCTGGAAGGTTCTCCCATCTCACAGAGGAACTCTGGAGCTCTGTCAGAGTGACCATCAGGTTCTTGGTCAACTCCCTGACCAAGGCCCTTCTCCCCCGATTGCTCAGTTTGGCCGGCGGCCAGCTCTAGGAAGAGTTCTGATAATTCCAAACTTTTTCCATTTAAGAATGATGGAGGCAACTGTGTTCTTGGGGACCTTCAATGCTGCAGAAATGTTTTGGTACCCTTCCCAAGATCTGTGCCGACACAATCCTGTCTCGGAGCTCTACGGACAATTCCTTCAACCCCATGGCTTGGTTTTTACTCTGACATGCACTGTCAACTGTGGGACCTTATATTGACAGGTGTGTGCCTTTCCAAATCATGGCCAATCAATTGAATTTACCACAGGTGGACTCCAATCAAGTTGTAGAAACAAACATGTCTAAATTTGTTTTCGTTTTGTCATTATGGGGTATTGTGTGTAGATTGATGAGGGGGAAATTAATTTAACCAATTTTAGAATAAGGCTGTAAGGTAACAAAATGTGGGAAAGTGAAGTAGTCTGAATACTTTCTGAATGCACTGTACATAATTTACATACACCATAGACATAATCTACACACAGAGAAGCCAGCTCTAACAGATCCATCTGAGAGGCCCAGCTCATGAGCTCCATCATCAGCAGATTTTAATTTTGAATGGAAAATGAATGTGTTTATGCAACAAATGTTACTGCATTGAATCGTATCGCATCGAGGAACCGAATCGCATGGATTCGTTCTTTAATCAAACCGAATCGTTTCAAACTACAACGTATCGTTCTTGTAAGTATCAAAGCCCATGTATCTAGACACGTATCGAATCGTCTTGAAAAGGAAAGATGCACATCCCGAATATATAACGTTACTATTTGTTTGAAGCTTTCTTCCTTGACTGATAGCCTAGCAAGCTACAGCTTCTTAGCCAACTATACCAACATAATAGGCTAATTAGTAAGGGGAACAAAGAGAAACGGGTGGCGGTGAAAATGTAGGCTAGATATATCCAATAGGTATAAAATCGATACGAAACGTTATGCTTTTTATCTAGCACCCCATTTCAAAAACCTAGAATGCCATCCTGCAGCTTGCTGGTGCTAACTAGCTAGCTAGCAAACACTCAGCTAGCTAACAACTCTCAGGGAATCAAATCTCGGATTGTTAGCTAGCTAGTTAGCTAGCATCCTTATCCTCTACTTCTAGACTACCTAAATAGGTTTGCATCTTATATCCCAATTAGATCGGTAGTTAACTACTAAAAAGGTAGCGTTATGTGCTATCTCTCCATGCACTTTGGTAGGTAAAGGGTGAAGTCCAAAAGTACGTTTTTCGTGGGGTTTGCAGAAGAGGACTCGACCAGTTATGGCGATACATCATCAACAACTCCCCGAATTTATAGCGAAATGCATTGTTTCCGTTTAGAATCTTTGATGTATATTTCCCTTTCATCGCTGTTACAAATGTGTGACACTCCAGGCATTCCAATCCGCTGTGTAACACTTGAAACAAACGCGTGATCCAAAGTAACAGCGACTTACCTTTGCAATGGCTTTTTTGTATCTCATGACGGCTTGCTGGATGAGAGTATGGACTTTGATATTTCCATCTCCGCACGGTACCACCACCCTAGTCCTTCCAAAACACACCGTCACTTTCATAGTTTAATATCCGATAATTCTTGCCCAGATTCGGAGGAAAACCGAGGATAAATTCTCCCTTTGAAAGTCAGCCGAAACATTAAGTTTCTTTAGTTCTTGTATCCTTAAAAATAGATGAGACCGAACGATCTTTCACCTTATCTCCAGGGACGACACTGTTAGCTTGTATTTCTGACCACCTGTTAAATCTTTCTCCCTCTGTTTCGACGTTCCCAGGCTAGACTAGAGCATGGAGAAAGAGACCCACCCGGAGTTTGGGGAACCGCCTCCACACGCTGGTCAATTTTGGAACTGTCGAAGGTGATATATAGCGCGCGCGGGCAAGGCAAGCATTGCACCCATTCTTGCGTAAATAATTTGGTGATTTCTAAAAAATTATGAGATTTTGCCAATATTCGTTATGGAAAGATAACCCTGTCACCAATCACTCCAAAATCTCACCAATTAATTTTATTGTTATAATTTTGGCATCCAATAATATTGAATTATATTGTTTTATATATCACTTCAAAGGAATGTTCCAAGCCATTTATTTCTGATAACTTGTCTCCATCTAATGAAAGTACTATAATTGTGTGTGTGTGTGTGAGAGAGAGAGAGAGAGAGAGAGAGAGAGAGAGAGAGAGAGAGAGAGAGAGAGAGAGAGAGAGAGAGAGAGGTTCTGCAACATGAAAGGCAATTTAAATAGAAAAGCTGCCTGCTTAAATCTCAAAAAGATGTGTAGGCCTATTTTGAGAAATCCAACTTTAACAAAGATGCCCAGCACTTACAAATATAGTTTATTATTATTATTATTGAATAACAGCAGTCTCAATGACATGTTCTGGCTACAGAACCTTGATCTCCACCTGCCCAATGCTATTTTGGTGCTTTGTTCTAGTGCCCTGCCCTAAAACTGAAACCAAGCCCCAATGAAAACCAGAGTAAATCCATATGTGAAGCTTGTGAACAACTGCCTTGACACATAGACCAGTTCTTCAGAACATGACTATGTGTGTGACGATCCTGCTCTCACCATGGCTGTGTCCCAGATGGCACCCTATTCGCACAGGGCCCTGGTCAAATGTAGTGCACTATAATAATAATAATATAATATTTAGCAGACGCTTTTATCCAAAGCGACTTACAGTCATGCGTTCATACATTTTTTGTGTATGGGGGGTCCCGGGGATCGAACCTACTACCTTGGCGTTACAAGCGCCGTGCTCTACCAGCTGAGCTACAGAGGACCACATAATGAGAATAGGTTGCTATTTGCGAAGGTTGCTATTTGGGATGCAACCCCTTTAAAATAATAAATAATATGCCATTTAGCAGACGCTTTTATCCAAAGCGACTTACAGTCATTGTGCATACATTTTTACGTATGGGTGGTCCCACTACCCTGGCGTTACAAGCGCCATGCTCTACCAATTGAGCTACAGAGGACCATTTGTGCTTTTTTTATATGGGCCTGTGCCCAATGAACAGTACTGCCCCAAAAGCATGAGCTCTAAGGCAGAACACCAAAGAGATACTGAATACCAGTCAAGTTGTGTACCAACTACTATGTAGCTTACATGGCTTTTTTTCTACAGTCCTATGCCCCATGATTGATCAGTGTATCTTACTGCCCTAAAGGTCTGAGTTTATGGGCGAGTCACACAAGATATAAGGAAGGAAACCAATCTATATTATATTGTAACTTTTCCTAACATAGGTTCATGGACTTACAGTACAAACATAAATGTGTTTCTAGATACGTGTCTAGATACATGGGCTTTGATACGTACAAGAACGATACGTTGTAGTTTGAAACGATTCGGTTTGATTAAAGAACGAATCCATGCGATTCAGTTCGACGCGATACGATTCAATGCAGTAACATTTGTTGCATAAACACATTCATTTTCCATTCTAATTTGCAATCTGCTGATGATGGAGCTCATGAGCTGGGCCTCTCAGGTGGATCTGTCAGAGCTGGCTTCTCTGTGTGTAAATGATGTCAATGGTGTATGTACTGTATGTAAATTATGTACAGTGCATTCAGAAAGTATTCAGACTACTTTACTTTCCCACATGTTGTTACGTTACAGCCTTATTCTAAAATGGATTAAATTAATTTCCCCCTCATCAATCTACACACAATACCCAATAATGCCAAAGCTAAAAACAGGTTTAGACGTTTTTGTTTCTACAACAAAATTGTAGTCCACCTGTGGTAAATTCAATTGATTGGCCATGATTTGGAAAGGCACACACCTGTCTATATAAGGTCCCACAGTTGACAGTACATGTCAGAGCAAAAACCAAGTCATGGAGTCGAAGGAATTGTCTATAGAGCTCCGAGACAGGATTGTGTCGGCACAGATCTGGAGAAGGGTACCAAAAGGGATTATTCAAATGTTTGTATTCTTGCATACTGTTCCTGTGGTTATATTTCAATAAATATGTATCAACATTGAACACCTGATAGAAGATCTTGATCAAGGCCAGTTGGTGTAAATGCTTTAAAATTACCTTTAAATATGCTTTATCATTATATCTTAATGGGATATTATACATATATTATATAATGTTGGTCTGACAGATGTGTAATAACTGTCAATAACATTCAAATCTTGAATGTTCAGTTAATTACTGTTCTTATTGCAATGTCAACATGCAGTTATTAGGTGACACCTTGTGGAATACTTAGGTACTGTACTTGACTTGATTTAACCTGTAAGGAGCATAGGCCATTGATGTATGTCCTCCATCTCACTCAGTTTGGGCTATGTTTTTTTCAGTTGGGGCCTCTCTGGTCCTCTCAGCCTGGACGTCTCTTATCCAGGTGTTTCTAGGGTCAACCCCTCATCCTCCCTGGTACTTTTATTTTACTGCTGCTTTTTAATTATTATCATTTTTTACACTTATTTTTCTTAACTGCATTGTTGGTTAAAACTGCATTTCACTGTAAGGTCTACACCTGTTGTTTTCAGTGCATGTGACAAATACAATTTTATTTTATTTGCATGACCTGAACAAAAATCTGCATCATATTTACTCTCAAGGTAGCTACTAGCCAGAGCACAGCCTACATTTTGTGATTTATGAGAAGTATCCCTGTGAGATAACAATAACAAGACATGACGTGAACACTAGAAAAAAGGGACGTTTAAAATTGGCATCAGCAAGTTTGTGATGACATCTCAATATGAAGGCAAATTCTCTCTGAGCATGTTCAAACAGCAGCCTGACTCAATCGTGGATTCTCTCCCAGTGCCAGAGGGTCTGATGGGCTGTATAGCGACTTGACATCTCCATCACAACAAACTCATAACACTGTGTGTCCCAAATGGCACCCTATTTGGGATGCATTCAGCCAGCTTGGGCCCCGGGCAACCCAACTCATCATCATTTAAGGCTTAATCCTCCTTACAGACACAAATTACAATCTTTATGGGAGGTCAAATGTAAAGGACATCACACTGCTTGTTTAACAACAGTATACTGCTTCCTTCCTCAACAGTTCACACTTGTGTTCATTATTGGATTCTATCTCAAACATACATGGCTGTCCTCTTGACAACACCTTAGCCAGCAATAAGCTAGACATTTGATGGCACAGGTGGGGGCATTTCAAGCAGTGACTGTACTTCCTCAGTACAGAGGCATGGACAGTGACTATATTTTTATTTGTATTTATTATGGATCCCCATTAGCTGCTACCAAGGCAGCAGCTACTCTTCCTAGGGTACAGCAAAATGAAGGCAGTTATACATTTTAAAAAAACATTACAATACATTCATAACAGATTTCACAGCACACTAAGTGTGTGCCCTCAGGCCCCTACTCCACTACCACATATCTACAACACAAAATCCATGTGTAAGTGTGTGTATAGAGCGTATGTTATCATGTGTGTGTATGCATGTGTCTGTGCCTATGTTTGTGTTGCTTCACAGTCCCCGCTGTTCCATAAGGTGTAAGTCTAAGCACTGTCCATGCCTCGGTACTGAAGCATCATGCCTTTTGCCGGAACCAGATTTAGAAAGGAGTGTGGGCTAAATGAGGACAACATTCCTGGCACTGATTCTGTTGATAAGGGCTTTTTTGAAGAAGGTTCTACTTGCAATAACTGTGATATGTGGTTGTTTTCCCTTTAGTTGAATGTAAGTTGCTCTGAAAAAAATAACGTGTCTGCTAAATGACTAAAATGCAAATTAAATCATCTAAATTGTATAAAGTAATCATTCACCCTAATTTCCTGATAAGAGCTGTCAAGTGAAGGTCTTGTTACCCCCTACTGTCGCCCCTTTGTACCCCCTGTTGTCCCCCTGCTATTGCTGGTGACTCACCATCTGGACACTTCTCTGTCGGTGTACCAAACGGCACCATATTCACGACACTCACCAGGGCCCATGGTCAAAAGTAGTGCACTATATAGGGAATAGGGTGCCATTTGGGATGCTTTCTCCATCTCCCCAGGCAGGAAGGGAGTGGTAAAGGTGGATGAGGGGACAGAAGCAAAGCTATGGTCTGCAGAGTTTTAGGAATTGGTTTGGAAGCCATGCAACCCCTCTACACACAAACACTTGAAAGGGACCTGAGAGACCTTGTCCAATATTCAATCAATTTATGTGTCTTAACCCATTCAATGTCTGTGTCCCAAATGGCAACCTATTACCTATATAGCGAATAGGGTGCCATTTGGGAAGCTTCTATTTATTAGGGAGGGTGCTACTGTAAAGACTTAGGTATTCGCTGGCTTGGTGTGGAAAGTATGTCCTCACCTGGCAAAAATGCCACCAGATAGATGGTGGCCCTCAGTGTCAATGAGTGTCCAAACCGCAAAAAAAAAAAGATGAACCATTACTGGAGCTAAAAAGTGATCACTGATTCGCAGGTCACATTTGATCATTTCATTAAACTTAGCTAACAAACGGGTCAGCGGCGTAGGCACGGGTGGGCCACCCACTGGGGTGCCAGGCCCACCTAATCAGATTGAGAATTATATATATATATAATTAATATATATATATATATGCTCTTTACTTGTCAGTGTTCTAAATGGCCGGCAGGGATGTAGCTCAGTTGATAGAGCATGGCGTTTGCAACGCCAGGGTTGTGGGTTCGATTCCCATGGGGGGCCAGTATAAAAAATAAATAAAAAAGTATTCACTAACTGTAAGTCGCTCTGGATAAGAGCGTCTGCTAAATGACTAAAATGTAAATGTAAAGTGTCATTTGATGAGGGGGTCGTGTCCCACGAAGCCTACGATTATACACAGGCTCTCAAACTTCAATGATTAACGTCAAGTGAAATTTTGCAGCAAATAAATAGCCCTACATTGTGTGGAATGTCCAGACTGCACCACTGTCTATATTCAACAGGCCGATGTTAAGGTTTGAATTTAAGCAACCTGCCTACGTTGTTTGAAATACAGCTGCCCAAGATACTACAGTAGCTAAGTTATAGCTGTGTGCTGGAAAACCTTTGTAGAGCGAGGGTGAAGTTAGGCCTTGTGAGTGCTCGTGAATTTCCCTTTTCCGGCTTCAGACCCGTCTTATCACTTAATGCAGTTTAACAATAACATGTGGTAGGCTTTCATCTTATTAAGCAAGTACAAAGTAGCAAATTACAAAATGGTGTTCATTACCATGATCATGTAATTATACTAGCTAGCTGTGCACAGAGGGAATAAACATGTCACACTGAGTATCGTGCAATTCCAAACCAAATGTATTTATAAAAGGCCTTTTTACATCAGATTTCACAAAGTGCTTACACAGAAACCCAGCCTAAACAAACAGCAAGCAATGCAGAAGCACAGTGGCTATGGGAAGAAAATAAGAAGAAAGGAACCTAGGAAGAAAGCTAGAGGAACCAGGCTCGGAGGGGTGGCCAGTCCTCTACTGGCTGGAGATAAGAGTACATGGCCATTAAGGCCAGGTCGTTCAAGAGGTTCGTAGATTAACAGCAGGGATAAATAAATGGCTGCAGAGGGTGCAACAGGTCAGCACCTCAGGAGTAAAATGTCATTTGGCTTGTCATAGCCAAGCATGGAGGTCGCGAGTCGAAAACAGCAGGTCCGGGACAAGGTAGAACGTCCGGTGAACAGGTCAGTGGTCCATAGCCGCAGGCAGAACAGTTTAAACTAGTCTAATACATTTGGCTCTAATAAGTACATCTTGTACACACGTCTATACCCAGTGACAGAGTTCGGAAACGCTACGAAAAACCATCAGCCGCTGCCCCACTACTTGGTATACAGGGAACGGATGGGGTAAGGAAATATAGCCCGTCACAATTCACAGACAGCGCTCTGACATCCACATTATAATTTGACTTACTTTAAAGCTATACACACACAGTTCGTTTATGTTCATGGAGTACGACAACTTTTTGGGTCACTATTTAACTAGGCAAGTCAGTTAAGAACAAATTCTTATTTACAACGACGCTGGGCCAATTGTGCGCCGCCCTATGGGACTCCCAGTCACGGCCGGATTGTGATACAGCCTGGAATCAATCCAGGGTCTGTGGTGACGCCTCTAGCACTGAGATTTAATGCCTTAGACCGCTGCGCCACTCAGGAGCCCCATAACTGAATAATATTCTTCAAGAAACAAAGTGAATAAATTATGGTAATATTATTCATGTTTAATAACGACTCATGAGATATAATGCGTACACCCATTTTATTGACAAACCAAAATAATTACGCAACATTTACAGCAACAAATCTCCAAAGTAATTGACTAACATGAAACATTTTCAGTTAGAATGCTGACACCGGAGTAGCACTTGGTTTCAAGTGATAGTTTGATGGATTAAACAGGTTCTTATGGAGCACACCGAGGGATAGCGCCTTCCACATGATTCAGCTTGCCAGCCGTTTTCATCTTAAGAGGAAACACGGAATAGAAGTGACCTCACAACTCCGATGTACACACAAAAATAGTAAAGTGTCATATTTGTTAAACTTACTATGAAAGTTTGATTTGATGAATGATAGTGGGCTTACTGTACCTCCAGAGTTCATCTGAATACATGGCTCTCTGGCACCCCTCGTGTTACTCGGCTCGTCTGCCGCCCAGTTCTCGTGATCAAATTTGGAGCCGTCACTCCAGAACCATAGCCTGTCCTGCGGGGGAAGTGGTGAGGTCTCAGTATCACATAGATGGGCTTGCTGAAAGCAAGAACAATTTCTAAAATCCAACATACTCAGGGTCTTTCCTTCACCTGTAGCACCAAACCCGTAAAAGCTACCACTACCAAAACAACTTCAAAAACCATGCAGACTGGCACTGTTGCGTGAAAATAAGTGTTGATACTACATACTTTTCAAATTACAACCACGGTGATACAAAGCCCAATGCATTTCAGTGGCCATAGACTTGAACGAGAAGAAAACTAGTATACAACCGACTCTGCATTAGGACGAAACAGCGCCACCCCACCACCGTTATTGTTTGTTGCGGAGCTGAGGAGTGTCGCGCCGCGTGGTTTATTTTATTTATTTTTGTAAATAAAAAAGTTGTAACTTGTGTTACATATCGCAAACAGACGAGTCACCATTAAGGATTCCAGATTTAAAAATTGTTTAACGGGAGTGGCGAGTGTGGATATAATGGTAATATCAAAATTCCGCTTTTGACAGCCATCATACTCTATGAGTCAGCGCAAAATAGGTTATGCACGCCAACATATTAGGTAAGAATAAGCAAAGAGAGTGTCAAGCGAAAATTATATAAAACATTTTACCACTGCAACATTTAATTTAGTCTGAAGAGTGCTATTTAGAGTCCACAGCTGGCGACGCCTTATTGCGTTATTCCCCATTATTTGCAGTACCTCAGACTTATCATTACCAGCTGAGAAACTGTTGAGCTGATTTTACTTCTGGCACAGAGTTGTCTGAGCAGTGTCTTAACATCCTAAAACCTACTTCCAGCTGATTGTTTTGAGACTAATAAACCAGTTAACAGGATTCGACATATTGATGAATATACTCTAGCTGAACTGTTCAGGTAGAGTATAACTTTCACTTCAGTCATTTCTATTAAGTATGACAATACCGTACCTTTCCCTGAACAGCATCAAAGCCGCCAATCCAGGTAAGAGGGAAACTGCCAGTCTTGATCAACACCAGCGCCTGCAGAAATGTGGACTCGTCGGAGCTGTGCACAGATGCCAGGTTTGCGCCAAGGTACTTTACAGTGTTATGCACAGGCTTCAGTTTTTCTCCAAGGAACATACAGTGGCGCTAGAGCAAGCAGTAGACAGAGACAAAGGCATGTCATAATGGAAGTATTAGTCAGTTGTGCAGTCTGAGAATTTGTCTTCTGGACTCACAATCAAAATATTGGCCATCGGAACTAATGTTCCATTAAAACAGAATCTTAGAGGTTTTAGTTAGTCTGTCTTAACCCATGCCCTGAGGGTTCTAATATAGGCTACTAGAGGGCCCAACGCCACAAAATATTGCAAAGCTATAGAAAATACAAATTACAGAATAATAAGATGTTCAGTATTTTACATGAGGGGCCGGTTAAAATAAGGCCAAACAACATTTAAGGTAACTTCAAACAAAAAAGTTGATTTCAATTTAACTTTAATTCACAGTAGAGGGTAAGCATTATACCTCTGCTTTGGGCCATGTCCTTGCAGTTTCGACAAACATGAAGCAGCGGGAATTAAATTGGAACCAGCCTGTGGGGCATGGGTTTCTTTTGTCTGCTGCAAATTTCACCAAATCATCTGAAAGAAGAAGACCGGGCATGTCCCGAAATTGCAGCCAATTTGAATCATAAATAACTACTGAATATTATTAGTAAGTAAGTCAATCCACACACTACAACAAAACAAATAATTGAATGACGTAAAGCACAAACTCATTCCACAGAGGGTCTACAGGTTCACGTCACTAACTAGTAAAGAAGGCCCTTACCTGGTTGTCTAAGTCTTCATTGAAAGGAAGACCAAAAACCTGCAGATACTAGGCACTCCGTGGAATGAGTGACACCCCTGATGTAAAGTGTGAGGCTGACTCTTACTTGCGTAGCTCGCAGTCATTATTCTGTTGTCGCCCAGTGTAGAGGCAGCGCTGAGAAGCAGAAGAATGGTCAACGTCGCCATGGTGATAGTCTCCTGAGAGACAAGACAGACAATGAGAGAAGCCATCAAGACAAATTCAGTGCAGCGTTTCCCTAACCTCTCGTAACCCAGCAAGGCCACATCATGTATTCCAGTACCATCACAGTCAACTAATGGATGGTTAAGGAATACCAGGTATCATCTCGTCCACCACATACAGTAGATTAGCCTGGCACAAAGGAATGTTTGACTCCCAAATGACACCATACTCCGCTAGTGCACTACTTTGACCAGGGACCCCAGTGCACTACATAGGGGGGGGGGGGGGGGGGGGGTACACACCCTAAAATGGCACCCTACCTAACCCAGTTCAAACCCTGATGCGTGACACACCTAGTAAGACACATTTTTGCAAAGGCAATTAGCTTGTAAAGTAGGTTCTTCTAGAGCAGGAGACTAAACTATCCTAGCATGAGCTACTTTCCAAAAAATGTAACAGGTGGCGAGCTACTTTCAAATAGGCACAGTCTCTCCCCTGCAACGCTTCCGGGTCTTTGGTGTACAAGAGAAAGTAATGCACCGTTCTGTCAAGATACCTGCTAAAAATTATGGTTAACTACTAAGGGGGCCCTATAAAAACTGTGGTCCCCGCCACAAATTATAGACATTTTGCCAAATGTTCTCAGTTGAATTTTCTGGTTTCCCACTCAATTACAATTGTTCATTAAGAACAAAATGTGATGTCCATGCTTTATTCACATCAGAATACCATTTGTTTTTGGTCTGGAAGAAATGTAAAGACATTTGGATTTGCGTAATTCTCCTTTAAATTGCACCATATAGCTAGTTATTAATCAATGTGTGGTCTAATGTGCCAGTCTAGCGATGGTTCTGTTCTGCTGATGCTCGTTTCATGGCAAAGTCTCCAAATAAATCGATACAAATTATATACGTCCGCCAGGTAAGTATACTTTGCAGTTAACCTTGAAGTAAATGTTTTCGGGAAACAAGCTGTCAACCCACAAGACGGTTATCACCTCAACTGGCTACACAGAGTGATCGAAAAACGCGCACCACACAGACGGCCAATATTGTTGGAAATTAATTGGCAGATGGCTTAAAAAGCCACATTTAACACTAATAGTGGCTAACCGGGAGCGGGATAATGTCAAGTCGCGTTGATTAAGTAGTAGCTGGGTACTTGCAGTGTCTGATACTTGTGAGATTTGTTTGGCGTTGAAAACGTGAAAATTGCATGTACTTTCAGAATTGTTTGGCAAACTACTCATAGTTGGGCTGCGAGCTACTGCGACCTGTTGGAGACCCCTGCCCTATATAATGCACTACATTTGATCAGGATCACATATGCCTAATGGGCCCTGGTCAAAAGTAGTGCACTACATAGGGAACCATTTGGGATGAAAGTAGATACAGTACTAGATGAATTATGTTGAACTCTCACCTTCTGCGATCTTGATGTTTCAGCGGTTTTCACTGGGTCGCTTTGTCCCGTCTGTGAGTTGAATTCTACCTCTCCCTGCTCTCCTTTTTTAAGGAGGAACCATCCAGTCAGACCCCTCCCTCTCTCATCCTTTAACCGATTAAAGTAATCAACTAATCATCAAGCTTTTATCATTTGAATCAGCTGTGTAGTGTTAGGGAAAAACCAAAACGTGCACCCCTTGGGCATAGCCACGGGAAGTAGTTTGGTGGTGCAGCATATTTTTTATAGAAATGTATTTTCAAAGGGGGTGCTGAAAAAAAATATTTGCCTGTGCTACACATGCTATATTGGTCCACTATTATAGCACTATTAAAGGCCCCGTGCATTACTTTTGTGAAAATGTTAAAAATTAAATAAATTCTTCCCGCGACTATTGCCCTTGTGGTTTCCATTTTAAAAAAGCATTACATTTATTTATTTTTTTTTACTAATTCATGGGTTGCACGACATTATTGTTATGAAGATTCTCTTGCGCACTGGTGCCCGACTAAACGTTGTACTTAATTATACCTAATTGAAACTGATAAAGATTGTCCAAAGTGGATTATAGTGGCTTGGAAATTATGGCATTTCAGAAGGAAACAAATAATTAGTAGGAAAACTTTTGTCATCATTGTGATGTCGTTAGATTGACTTCAGATGCAGTATAACTACTGAACAAAAATATAAAAGCAACATGTAAAGTGTTGGTCCCATGTTTCATGAGCTGAAATAAAAGATCCCAGACATTTTCCATACACACAAAAAGCTTATTTCTCTCAAATTGTGTGCACAAATTTGTTTACATCCCTGTTAGTGAGCATTTCTCCTTTGCCAAGATAATCCATCCACCTGACAGGTGCGGTATATCAATAAACTGATTAAACAGCGTGATCATTACACAGGTGCACCTTGTGCTGGGGACAATAAAAGGCCCAATGCCACAGATGTCTCTAGTTTTGAGGGAGCGCGCAATTGGCACGCTGACTGCAGGAATGTCCACCAGAGCTGTTGCCAGATGATTTAATGTTAATTTAAAGCTGCCTCCAACGTCGTTTTAGAGAATATGGCAGTATGTCCAACCGGCCTCACAACCGCAGACCACGTGTAACCACCCCAGCCCAGGACCTCCACATCCGTCTTCTTCACCTGCGGGATCGTCTGAGACCAGCCACCCGGACAGCTGATGAAACTGTGGGTTTGCACAACCAAAGACTTTCTGCACAAACTGTCAGAAACTGTCTCAGGGAAGCTCATCTGCATGCTCGTCGTCCTTACCAGGGTCTTAACCTGACTGCAGTTCGGCGTCGTAACCGACTTCAGTGGGCAAATGCTCACCTTCAATGGTCACTGGCACGCGGGAGAAGTGTGCTCTTCACGGAAGAATCCTGGTTTCAACTGTACCGGGCAGATGGCAGACAGAGTGTATGGCGTTGTGTGGGCGAGTGGTTTGCTGATGTCAACAGAGTGCCCATGTTGTGGTTATGGTATGGGCAGGCATAAGCTACGGTCAATGAACACAATTGCATTTTATCGATGGCAATTTGAATGCAAAGAGATACCGTGACGAGATCCTGAGGCCCATTGTCGTGCCCATCATCCGCTGCCATCACCTCATGTTTCAGTATGATAATGCACGGCCCCATGTCACAAGGATCTGTACACAATTCCTGGAAGCTGAAAATGTCCCAGTTCTTCCATGGCCTGCATACAACCAGACTAGTCACCAGTGCTTGACTTTCGGCAGGAGCTCACTGGAGCTGAGTAGTGGCACCTCAAATGTTCTACTGCTTGAGCTCCTATTCCTCTTATAGAATATTAGCTAAAAAGTATTGTGGCGCTCCCGCACCTAAATATAAACCGTAAAATAGCACCCAAAATGAGTACCGGCACCTATTTCAGTTCAAGTCAAGCGCTGCATGTCACCACCCATTGAGCATGTTCGGGATGCTCTGGATCAACGTGTACGACAGCGTGTTCCAGTTCCCGCCAATATCCAGCAACTTCGCACAGCCATTGAAGAGGAGTGGGACAACATTCCACAGGCCACAATTAACAGCCTGATCAACTCTATGAGGCAAATGGTGGTCACACCAGATACTGACTGGTTTTCTGATCCACGCCCCTACCTATAAAAAAAGTTATCTGTGACCAACAGATGCATATCTGTATTCCCAGTCATATGAAATCCATAGATTTAGGGCCTAATTAATGTATTTAAATTGACTGATTTCCTTATATGAACTGTAACTCAGTAAAATCTTTGAACTTGTTGCATGTTGCGTTTTATAATTTTGTTCAGTGTACATGCAGTGTACATCCACCCAAATGTCTGCAGGCCCACCCACCAACGAATTTCTGTCTACACAACTGAAACTGGTAACTTGCCCATATGGTTTAAGTTGGCACTGGAAGAAAGGAAAGGGGCTGGCAATGTGTTTTCAAACTAAGGTAGGATTCATTAAAGCTTAATCTCTTTTTCTGGTGCTCCTAACTTTTAAAGTTGGGAGCACCAGTGCTACCAATGAAAATGTGAATAGTCTACAGTTAAATCTAGCCCATTGTTTTGACTGTCAGTACATTAGTAGTCCTGGTGAATGAGAGCAACAGTTCAATCCAGAGCCAGCTAGGTAAATAAGAGCTGTTATTAAATAAACTGTGGTCAAAATCAGATGTATCCAAACATTCTATTTAGTGTTCTGTAAAATATTGCCATAGAGCTCGCCAGCGTATAGTCCTAAAACCCGGAAATAAGTTACCTCTGGTTCCGTTCAGCCATCCCTATGGGAAGAAATGAATGGGAAAGAATAGGGTTTTGGAATAAATTACGAAAATAACGTCTGAGTTTAACACAGGTTTAGGAGATTTTATACGTTTTTTTCTATAAGATAATAGCAGTGTTAACATGACCCTTATGAATTATGAATCCTGTATGTGATTTGTGGTTTTTGTTATTACATAAATTCTTTAAAATTCACAAAAAGTGACGTTGGCTGATGAAGATTCTCGTAAAACGAAAGGTATACGATCTCATAAGCCTGTGTTCACAGACCTTATTTTCTGCGTTTATCCAAAAACACCATTCATTTCCCCCATAGGCTTTGTCCAACGAACCATGGCGGAGTCAGTGCTTGCAAAAAGACGCCAATACTAATTCGCTCTATAAATAGTAGCCTACATTTCCAATGCAGTGTTTTGTATTGCTACAGTGTGGGCAGTATCAGAGGGAAAGAGAGAGGATGAGATCTAGTATGAGGGAGAAGGGGATACAGTAAATTAGTTTAAAGAGTATATTGAGTAGAACGTCATTAGATATAGTCTCAAATATTGTATCTTTTTTAGGAGCTACGGGGCTGGTAGGTAGGATTTAGATTCTCCCTGTCTCCAGTACAGTACGTGGCGGTATTGCACCATAACGTTGGATGCCAACCGCCGATAAACCCCACTGAAGAAGAACAATGCAGTGTTTTCTTCTCCTTTACAACCACTAGATGGCCTCCAACATCATCAGAAAACATATGAACTATTTATAAATGTTAAACTATTTAGTGTGTACTGTGAACATGGGATGGATGAGATCATTACAGAATGTTTGGTCTACTCTTTAAACGTATTTTTCACTTTGTTGTCAGTAACCTATTGGTTTTAATGTACGGTATCAAAAAGGTTCAATATAAATTCATTATAACATGTTTTTATGTGTCGTTTTGTGCAGTGCATTGCTGTCCAGAGTCATACAATTGTAGAGAAATTAGACTTGTCTTCAATTTACAGTAATCTGTAAAGCTCCTCCCATGTGTAGTTTTTTTTTTTTCTTCTCCTGTAGTGTTCAGTTGGAGAGGACGAGTGCTTGGTCGACATTTTAGTACTGCATCATCAAGACTGACGTGGGGTCTACGTGGGCAGAGGCTCGAGCCATCCACTCCTACCATAATTAGTGACGAGTCTGACTACGTAAAACTTTGGTAAGTTATTACACGGTAGACTAGTCGTGGGACTCGGTCACAAAAAAAGAGACAACAAAACAGAAAGTTCACCGTTTACAATGACGAATGGACAAACTTTCAATTTGGCAGTTGAATCTACTGGCTAATGACTATGTTAGCTAAAGCTAGTTGCTAGCTCTGGTTACGTGGACAATCTCCTTCCTGTGTGTTAGCCAGCTGAACAACTTTATGCACAGACACGAATGGTACAGTTAGTTTGCTTGCTAACTAACTGGCATATAAAGACAGAGTGAATTGGCTTGCCAGCCAGCGTCCGTATTACTTTTAGAAAGCTAGCAGCTGCCTGCTACTAGCTAGTTACATGATAAATAATGTTAGCTATCCACCTTTCATGCTTTTCGGTGTAAGTCGCAATTTCTCTCGAGCGTTTGTCTTCAGCTGCATAAATGACGCAACTCGATTCGCGTTCGCTTTCTGGAAAGGTAGTTAGCCAGCTAACGAAAAAAAAAATTGCTCTGTTAATAAATGTACCAAAAGTCTATCTTGTTTAGGTGCTGAGTATGGTACAGATTTTATAAACTAGCTCGCTACAAACTAGCAATTTCAGAGTGACAGCTTCTAGACCCCTCCCCTTTCGAATTCAGACAGGCGGGCGGCTGTCTTTGTTCCATGGGAGTTACGCCGTGTTCAAAAGAACTGGGAAATATCCAACTTTCGACATAAGTGTGGGTGGGTGGGTCATCCAACTCTGAAACTCGGGTATCTTACTAGTGTTCCGACCTGAAGATAACTGACGTCATGATTTAACCTAGTTTTTTTTTCTTCCGATTTCCCAGTTGACATGAAAGCACCATTAGAAAAGGGAAAACATGAATCAAGTAAACGCAACAATCACATTTAACACAATGTTTGATTGAGTACATTAATTTGAATTAAATCAAACGTTTGAAATGTGTTCCATGTAATGCATTGTCACTGAATGGGTTCGTTCTGTAGTGACAGTAGGCGACTTGTAACTTAATCAAAAGCCCTCGAATTGATGGTATATGTCCTCCAACATGTAAAGACACTAAAGGCATTGCTTGCATTTCTTTTAAACATGGATCCCAGTTTAATCAATATGTTTACAGCACAGGAGGACACTAACACAAACTAATGTGCTAACAGTTCTTGTATGGCAGCCCAGTCAACCAGCACTGTTTTGAGTTATCAGGCAGTTGTTCAGGACATATGACAACATTACTTGCTTTAATCTAATGATATAATATTGAAATAGTCTTAGACTTACACTACCGGTCAAAAGTTTTAGAACACCTACTCATTCAAGGGTTTTTATACATTGTAGAATAAAAGTGAAGACATAAACTATGAAATAACACACATGAAATCATGTAGTAACCAAAAAAGTGTTAAACAAATGAAAATATATTTTATATTTGATATTCTTCAAATAGACACCCTTTGCCTTGATGACAGCTTTGCACACTCTTGGCATTCTCTCAACCAGCTTCATCTGGAATGCTTTTCCAACGGTCTTGAAGGAGTTCCCACACACGCTGAGCACTTGTTGGCTGCTTTTCCTTCACTCTGCGGTCCGACTCATCCCAAACCATCTCAATTTGGTTGAGGTCGGGGGATTGTAGAGGCCGGGTCATCTGATGCAGCACTCCATCACTCTCCTCCTTGGTAAAATAGCCCTTACACAGCCTGGAGGTGTGTTGGGTCATTGTCCTGTTGAAAAACAAATTATAGATCCACTAAGCCCAAACCAGATAGGATAGCGTATCGCTACAGAATGCTGTGGTAGCCATGCTGGTTAAGTGTGCCTTGAATTCTAAATAAATCACAGACCGTGTCACCAGCAATGCACCCCCACACCATAACACCTCCTCCTCCATGCTTTACGGTGGGAAATACACATGCAGAGATCATCCGTTCACCCACACCGCGTCTCACAAAGACACAGCGGTTGGAACCAAATATCTCCAATTTGGACTCCAGACCTAAGGACAGATTTCCACCGGTCTAATATCCATTGCTCGTGTTTCTTGGCCCAAGCAAGTCTTCTTCTTATTGGTGTCCTTTAGTAGTGGTTTCTTTGCAGCAATTCAACCATGAAGGCCTGATTCACACAGTCTCCTCTGAACAGTTGATGTTGAGATGTGTCTGTTAATTGAACTCTGTGAAGTATATATTTGGGCTGCGATTTCTGAGGCTGGTAACTCTAATGAACTTATCCTCTGCAGCAGAGGTAACTCTGGGTCTTCCATTCTCGTGGTGGTCCGCATGAGAGCCAGTTTCATCATAGTGCTTGATGGTTTTTGCGACTGCACTTGAAGAAACTTTCAAAGTTCTTGAAATGTTCTGTATAGACTGACCTTCATGTCTTAAAGTAATGATGGACTGTAGTTGCTCTTTGCTTATTTGAGCTGTTCTTGCCATAAAATGGACTTGGTCTTTTACAAAATAGGGCTATCTTCTGTATACCCCCCTACCTTGACACAACACAACTGATTGGCTCAAACGCATTAAGAAGGAAAGAAATTCCACAAATTGACTTTTAAGAAGGCACACCTGTTAATTGAAATGCATTCCACGTAACTACCTCATGAAGCTGGTTGAGAGAATGCCAAGAGTGTGCAAAGCTGTCATCAAGGCAAAGGGTGGCTATTTGAACAATCTCAAATATAAAATATATTTTGATTTGTTTAACACTTTTTTTTTTTGGGTTACTACATGATTCCATGTGTTATTTCATAGTTTTGATGTCTTCACTATTACTCTACAATGTAGAAAATAAAGGAAAACCCTTGAATGAGTAGGTGTTCTAAAACTTTTGACTGGTAGTGTACATTTTCCCAAAGGGAGTATAATTTGTTCTTATCTAATCATCTATTGGGGTGGCTTTTTGTGTGCTTTTCACCAGCCTTGGCATCACTCAGGTGCGTGCTACATGTTTGGCAATGCTCCAAAACACTCCAAACCAACTCCTATTACAGAGTCCCATTGTTAATGATGTCTCTGCACAAGTGAAGAGTGATTAGTGCTTTTTGGGGTTTTCGGTTCGATGACAAAAAAATTATCACGTTTTTTGGTTTTGATTGATTTTTTACGTGGATTGAATGCTGGAACAACACAGAATAAAACAAGTCCCATGATTGTAGTGACTGCCCATTACTGCTTGTCACTTATTAACCATCATTTTATTCACTTTAATAAAATATTTCAGTGGTGTATATTACATTTGTTTTATTTGATGACTTTTATTCCAAGTCATCATCTCTATAGAGCTACTGCCTATGGTGTCAGACCAAATCACTATTTTAGTAGTTCTTCAAAGTAAATAAGGCATATTTTTATGACTGCTGAATACCAACTATCAATCACTTAGATCATGTATTTTCAGGTAAAGATACCTCTCGAAGCAACTGCTCTCTATCCCTCTCGATCGCGCGTTCTCTCTCCGTGTCTGCTCCACAGATTTATCTCTAAAGAAACTGTGCATCGAGCTCACAGAAAAAAATTAATGAAATGGAATTAAAATAATTGAACCTACGTTGGTCAATTAGTTGTTTAAAAACAGAAAAATAAACTACATTTCAGTTAATCACTCAGCACTACCCTGCACTCAGTTTTAGATTTGTTTTCCCACTGTCCCATAAATCCATATTTGCATCTTTTTGTTGTTGTAGTTGTAAACAGTATCATTCAAATATGGATTTATGGCACAGTGGATTCTTTTATAATTATTATTGAGTGTAGAGACATAATTTAGAATGGGATTCTGATGTAATATGAGTTGGTGTGGAGTGTTTTGTAATATGGTTTAATGCATTATAGTCAATTGCAAGTGATGACTCAACAAAATGTGACAACCCAATTTCCTCTGTAATGATACAAAATAGAATAAAATAAAAACGATTTGGGGGATCAACTACAAACTACAGGAAGAGTGAAAATAAGGACACATGAAAAAAAATGTGTACTTCCCCTTCAATTGTGCTACATTTCCTGACATTTCCAGTCCGATGACCATGAACACAGCGGTTGCGTCATCACAGCAGGATGGAAGTGTTGATGACTCTCTGTCTGATGAAGAACCAAGTCAGAGTGAATCCAACTCACCCACTGCTGTACTTACTCAGGTAGCACCTTTGTGAAGTGTGTGTGTTGTGGCCACTATCACTCATCATCACTCTTATATTCAGAGATGCATCAGGGTCTAAAAAGCCTGGTCCCAGACCTGTTTGTGCTCTTGCCAACTCCATTTCGCATTGTCAAGCCAAACACAACAATAAATGACAGAGTTGGCATGATAGCACAAACAAGATCATTTAGACACACTGATGCTGGAGTATCCTTTTCTCAAATATTGTTTAAATGGCTAGTAAAACAATTGAACGTCTCTTGTCTTTCTCCAGGTTTCAGGAACAGGAGACTCCGCTGGCATGACAGTGTTGCAGTTACCTGGTGGGCAGACAGTTCAGGTCCAGGGTGTCATCCAGGCTCCTCAGGCCTCTGTCATCCAGTCACCACAGATGCAGACTGTACAGGTAGCTACTAGAGCTCCATCCCTTCCCTATACCCTCAGGTTGTGTCCCAAATTGCACCTTATTCCATATAGATCACTACTTTTGAAAGTAGTGGTCTATAAGTGTCATTGGGGATGCAGCCTCAAGGGTCACTCTAGTCTTTGCTCAATACAGTAAATCAGTAGTTGCTTTTTCCCCATAGAACAATTCCAGAATGGTTTTGGGTCGCAAGAGCACAAACATATCTGGGGCCAGGCTAGTACTTTCTGATGTTGTGTACCAGTGATCCCAAGGATGTAACAAAGGGTATCTTCACATCTACAGGTGCGATTGTTCTGGCTCTAATGCAGCACTCTCTCTTAATTGGCTTTGTCTGAGAAATGGGATCTGTGATTTAAGCTAATCAGTTCAACCTTCATGCACCGGATGTTGTATTGTGTCTGCCAGTCTCTTAGACAACATGCTGTCTGCTTGCATTAGACAAATCAGCACATGATGTCACGCTCGTTTTCCATTTTCCTCTAAATCACACTCACCAACAAAGAATGAGTGGTTCACTACCTTTGACAAGGGCCCTGTGCATAAGGCAATAGGGTGCTATTTGGGACACAACCTGAGATTTATACTGTTTGGGAATTACTTTTATTTTTCAGTATTCAGTAAGGTATTTTAAAATGGAGGGAGGTG
The DNA here is from genome assembly GCF_964263955.1 of Coregonus lavaretus. Taxonomy (NCBI): domain Eukaryota; kingdom Metazoa; phylum Chordata; class Actinopteri; order Salmoniformes; family Salmonidae; genus Coregonus; species Coregonus lavaretus. The sequence goes on along the minus strand of NC_140010.1, from coordinate 27,911,804 downwards.
GCCTTACACAGGGACCGTGTCTATGGCGGCAGGTAGCTTAGTGGTTAAGAGCGTTGTGCCAGTAACCGAAAGGTCGCTGGTTCTAATCCCCGAGCCGACTAGGTGAAAAACCTGTCGATGTGCCCTTGAGCAAGGTACTTAACCCTAATTGCTCCTGTAAGTCGCTCTGGATAAGAGCGTCTGCTAAATGACCAATTCATTCATTCATTCATTCATTCATTCATTCATTATGCATTACTTTCAGACTTCATTGTTTTTTTTTCCTTTTCCAGATCACCTCTGTAGCTGGGCTTGAAGGTGGGGAGTCGGCAGTCACAGACACACAGAAAAGAAGAGAGATTCTCTCAAGACGCCCATCTTATCGGTAGGCAGACTTGAAAACATTGCAAATATAAAAATTGAATGTGTCCCAAAGGACACCTTATTCCCTATATAGTGCATTACTTTTGACCGGAGACCTATGGGCCCTGGTTAAAAGTAGTGCACTACAAAGGGAACATGGCGTAAGTTTATATATTTGGGGCGGCAGGTAGTCTAACGGTTAGGAGTGTTAGGCCAGTAACCAAAAGGTCGCTGGTTGAAATACCCAAGCTGACTAGGTGAAAAATATGTCGATGTGCTCTTGAGCAAGGCACTTAACAGTAATTGCTCCTGTAAGTCGCTCTGGATAAGAGTCTGCTAAATGACTAAAATGGATTTATATAACCATTGACGTTTCAAAGCAATCCAAGCAGAGTAGTTTATTACGTGCTTTCCTCTTTACTTCAGAAAAATCCTCAATGAACTATCATCGGATTCCTCCTCAATTCCGAGAATTGAGGAGGAGAAACCTGAAGATGAGTCTCCACCCTCCAGTGTCCCTTCAGTTCAAGTGCCAACTTCAATCTATCAGACCAGCTGCGGCCAATACAGTGAGTTTCATTAGGTTCTGGCCAAAAGTGGTGCACTATACAGCCCGACCAAGCAAAAGAGCTGCTCATAGAGTGAAACTGAGAAAAATGACTTCAATGTTTTTTTTATTGTCCAGCCAAATGAATTGTAGGCAGATCATTGGAGATGTGGTTATCTGTTTTCTTATTATGAGGTTTTTGTTTTATTCATATTGACCCTGACCTCTGACATGACCTTTGACCCTAGATGGCAATTACTGCCTTCTTGCTTGGTACACCCACTGGAATACATTTCCATGATGATTTAAAATAATAATAATACAAACTTGTGTTAGGATATTTATTTGTATGTGGCTGTCAGTGTCATATAGTTTGATACTTGTATTAGTGAAGAACAATAAATAATACCAAGGTAAACAGTAGATACTGCAGCCCAAAGCTCAGTGAAACCAAGGTAAAAGGCATTAACTGATTTTTCCTTGGTTTCACTTTAACTTTTTGCAGTTACTGCAATTATAAAGCATGTATTTAATGTATAAAAATAACTCATTTTTGACCAAATGTGCAGTTACTGTTCTTTTGCTTTGGTAGGGCAGTATACAGGGAATAGGTTGCCGTAGTTGGGACGTAACTATGGTGAGAATGTTGACATGCACTCACTATTGTGACATTAATTTCTATATCCAGTTTGTGTTCTTGTGTAAGAGATCTTAAACAGAGGATTCATTGTGGAGGCTACATTTCCCAGGTTACAGTTGTGCATCAATAAGCCAGTGACCCAACCTTATCAACCATAAAGTACAGCACTTTTCTATATTTGAAGAAAACATCTAATCTAATAGATCAGAAGGTGCTGCTTAGAAATGGCTGATAACAGTAATGAGCTATTTATAGCAGTGTTCAAAAATGCAGAACTACATGCGACTTTTGTCCCTCGTTGACAAAATAAAAATAACTCCCGCCCTCAGAGACCTTTTTCAATACAAAATTAGATTCACACAAACATCCACAAATACCTCTGAGTAACCCTTCACTTCTAAAAATGTGTGTCCCTCCTCAGTTGCCATCACCCAGGGGGGAGCCATCCAGATAGCCAGCCCAGGCAGTGAGGACCTGCAGGGTCTACAGTCGCTGGCCATGTCCAACTCTGGTTCCCCGCAGATCCTGCAATACGCAGCCCAGGCAGGGGACTCTGGACAGCAGTTCTTCTCTGTGCAAGGTGGCCAGGTGGTGATACAAGGTAAGAACTGTACTGAACCCTTTACACTCGTGGGAATTGGCCTATATGGATACGGCTAAATTAAAATGTTTCTTACAGAAGAAATATGAAAGCAAATACATAAGCATGGTAACTATTGAAAGGGAACAGTTTGTAGATTATGGGAAAATTATTAGACCAAAGTTGAGGACACAACAGTTTACCTGACACAAGACTGAATCCAAACATTACACTGTTGATTTTATGTGCATTTTACATTTACTGTACTTTTCACCGTATTTGTTGATAAAGAAATCTGAAAATACTCTGGATACATTCAGTAACATGATAAGAATATTCCTGGAAAATGTGGGTTAGGCACAACATAGGACACAAAAATTACATGGGTTTGAGTGAGAGGACTAACTTGTGTCTCCAAGTGGCCACACACCTCCAAAGTGTGCACAGTTCCTAAGTAATTTCAATGCACTTTTATGACTCAATGCACTCTTCAACTATAAGGTGCTTTTGAGCTCTCCTAGCTGTGCCATTGAGGAACTAGAGCAAGGACACTTGTAGTTGTTTTGTTTGGAACACAACGCTGCATCCCCGCCATCACACAATTACTGTTGTTGTTTACGCAATTCAAAAACACAATCTGGGTCAGGTGGGCATCATTGGAAATTGTTCTATTGCCAACATGGCTATCTAAATTATCAAATAAATCTCAGTGTTAGGCTTTCACAAGGCAATTCAGAGAAACGAATCGTCATTTTGGTGTGCATAGAAAAGAGTCATGAGTGCGTTCAGGTGCGTGTTCCGCGGCAAACTTTCTTCACAACAGACAAACAGGCTCATTCTGTTGAGAACAACCCAGGGTATGACGCCAGGTCATCTAGTAACTGTATATGAAACATAGTGATCATAAACGTTGACACTGTATATGACATTAGTATTATGATATGGACATGTGAAGTGCACATTCAGACTCACGGGTGTTTGGCTTGCTTGTATGACATCAAAGTGGTATTTATTATAATCCTCAACGTCTCATCTTCCAAAATTCATCGAGCCCTTTTCATTTAAAGCATTTCCCTCACTCAGACAACAAAAAATTAGCAAAAGTTGCCCAATTAGCGGGAGGGATGGGGACAACTACTTGTTACGCGAGGTGCTCAGGTTCAGAACGGTTGTCAGTCAAAACCCATACAGCGCTGTGAAGCGCAGAGCCAGAGGTCCGACATCATTTATAGCATGTTAATGTACAGCCACTGCGTTTCAATGTAGGCGCTTATCAGTGCCCAAATCTGCCTTTTTCAACCCGTACACGGGTACGAGTGTAAAGGGCTACATGAACTCCAATTTCTCTATGACCCAAATGGCACGCTATTCCCTACATCAGGATGTTTTTCCATTCCTTAATTGTCCAGTGTTGGCGATCACCTGCCCACTGGAGCCGCTTCTTCTTGTTTTTAGCTAATAGGAGTGGAACCCGGTAACAAAATTAAAGTAACTTGGAGCTGATTTGCTGGTGTTTTCAGTCTTTTATGTCCAAAAAATTGCTCAGAACTTGGGGACCCAAATAAAATCACCTAAAAGCCAAATTCGGCCTGCGGGCCGCCAGTTGGGGAACCCTGCCCTATATAGTGCAATACTTTTGACCAGGGCCCATAGGTAATAGGGTTCACATTTTGGATGCAGTCTCCATTTTATAACCATCTGGTCTTTCTGTCCTTAGGCTTCCTAGTTATTTCATTAGATTACATTGAAATAGTGTGATTCATTAAGTCATGGGTTTGTATTCATTTAGCAGATGAACAGAAGAAAGCTCTCTAAGTGGCTGGAGTATGACTAGTATTTCTCAAAAAAATGTCAAGCATGGTTGGTTGACCCTGTAATGTTACTTACAGTACCATGCAGACTAGTTCATCAGAGCAATGTAATGGTTTCCCTGCATTTCAAGTTTTTCTGAGTCCAATGACTGTCTCAAACATTTCCCTCTTATAATTACAAATGCTCCCTATTAGGGTACTTCTTTACAGCTGAACTTATTTACTTATTTTCCAGAGAAACGGATGAAAAAGCTTAAAAATCATATAATCCTAACAAGTAGTAAAAGCCAATCCCAAAGGAGTGCTTCAATCAGGGTGCTCACATTAGTACTGCTGCTGCCATTTGGGCACACTATCCTCCTGTTTGTTCTACGTCGCCTAGTTGCGTCATAGGGTCTAAAAATATCCTGCTAGCCCTCCCTCCCTCCCTGCGTCTTTCCCTCCCTCCCCCCTTGCCTCGCTGCATTGTGTTGCTCCACTTTAGCATTTGATCCAGGAGAAGAGCAGGGGGAGGGGCCTAGAGGCAGAATGTCTTATTGACTTCAGCAGGGCCAGTGATGTCATTGTGATGTCAATGTCACTAATTGTAATTTTGTGCAAAGTTGATTGTGACCACTCCATGTAGAGAGCAGGCAGAGCGAGACACACACAGGCAGATAGAAAGAAAGACAGTCAGATAAAGAGAGAAAAAAGTGTGTGGTTCTGTTGAGCCTGTGTTTTGGAGTAGAATATATGGCTGTTACTGGAGATGAGACTGAATCAGGTATGTAACTATATTTTAAGTGTTTCTCAGTCTTGGATTGTTATAGAAAATGTAATGTTGCATGCTGGCAGTAATTGAAAATGTATAGCTGCATTGTTGTACAATTCAGATATATATCTGCATTGTCTATTTAGAGGGCTAAATACATTATTTTTATACATTTGTTTTTGTGAGGAATTACTTTAAAGTTGGGTTGGTTAAATGTCTTTACAGAACTTTTACGCGTTGATAAAAAAAAAAATGTATGTAGGCTACCAAAGTTACCAGTTCGCTTGGAATCCTCAAAATTCTTCAGAGTATTTTCTCAAGATACTGAGTGTGTTTAAGAGAACAGAGAAAACCAATAGCAAACTGAAAGACGTGCACTGACTAACTAATTGAGGGTTAATAGCTAGCTACTACAGAGGCATCTTGCCCACAGTTCTTTCTGAGACTTGAACACGTTACAAGAGTACTGTATAATTACCATTCAGCATTCCTGTAGTGAAAAGCTAGACATAACTGTTGACCGAACAAGGCGGTAAGTGTTTGGTTAGCTTGCTCAATCCGCCGATACCTGTCTGCCTGCCCCCTGAAACGCTCAAACAGAACGCTTCTCTGGATCAGCAAGGGAGAGGGGGAGGGGTGGTGGATGTGCGTTAACGTCACTCCAGTTTCCTGGAAGCAGATCTGGCCAGGGAAATGAAAATGCTAAGCGTCGAGTGAGACACACATTGACGTCAGCAGGGAGTCATGCTGTGATTAGGCTACACACAGAACAGAACAGAGCCCTCTGAGAACAGTGCTAGAGCAGTGAGCACAGCATTGGCGATACCAGTTTAGTAATCCACTCAGATGACGACAGAGAGAGAAGAGCTCAGCCTGGTGTAGCCCCTCAGATCTGCAAGCTAATGCTTGCTCATTCGTGCATTAAAACACTAGTGCAGTGGTAGCATTTGGGCTATTATCAATTCATAAATGTTACCCAAAAAATGTTTTTTTTAATGTATTCCTACCCCTTGACTCTAAGAGCTTTGCACACCTGGATTGTACAATATTTGCACATTATTCAAGCTCTGTCAAGTTGGTTGTTGATCATTGCTATAGAGCCATTTCCAAGCCTTGCCATAGATTTTCAAGCCAATTTAAGTCAAAACTGTAACTAGGCCTCTCAGGAACATTCAATATCGTCTTGGTAAGCAACTCCAGTGTAGATTTGGCCTTATGTTTTAGGCTATTGTCCTGCTGAAAGGTGAATATGTCTCCCAGTGTCTTGGAAAGCAGACTGAACCAGGTTTTCCTTTAGGATTTTGCCTGTGCTTAGCTCTATTCCGTGTCTTTTTACCCTAAAAAACTCCCTAGTCCTTGCCTATGACAGCATACCCATAACATGATGCAGCCACCACCATGCTTGAAAATATAAAGAGTGGTATTCAGTGTTGTGTTGGATTTGCCCTAAACATAACACTTTGTATTCAGGACAAAGTTAATTTCTTTGCCACATTTTTTTGCTGTTTTTCATGTTTTGAAATATTTGTATTCTTTACAGGCTTCCTTCTTTTCACTCTGCCATTTAGTTTAGTATTGTGGAGTAACTACAATGTTGTGATCCATCCTCAGTTTTCTCATATCATAGCCATTAAACTCTGTAACTGTTTTAAAGTCACCATTGGCCTCATGGTGAAATCCCTGAGCGGTTTCCTTCCTCTCCGGCAACTCAGTTAGGAAGGACGCCTGTATCTTTGTAGTGACTGGGTGTATTGATACACCATCCAAAGTGTAATTAATAACTTCACCATGCTCAAAGGGATATTCAATGTCTACTTTTTTTTTACCCATCTACCAATAAGTGCCACCCTTGGAGGCATTGGAAAACCTCTCTGGTCTTTGTGGTTGAATCTGTGTTTGAAATTCACTGCTGGACTGAGGGACCTTACAGATAATTGTATGTGTGGGGTACAGAGATGAGGTAGTCATTGAAAAATAATGTTAAAAACTATTATTGCACACAGAGTGAGTCCATGCAACTTATGTGACTTGTTAAGCACATTTTTACTCCTGAACTTATTTAGGCTTTCCATAACGAAGGGGTTGAATACTTATTGACTGAAGACATTTTAGCTTTATATTTTTAAATAATTTGTAAACATTTCTGAAAACACAATTCGACTTTGACATTATGGGGTATTGTGTGTAGTAGGCCAGTGACACAAAATCTCTATTTAATCAATTTTAAATTCATTATGTGGAAAAAGTCAAGGGGTGTGAATACTTTCTGAAGGCACTGTAAGGATGATGATAGTTTGTGACGAACATCTTAGTTTTTTGTCTCCTGTAGTTCCTTTGCAGTTACTATTAGAAGACATTAGAAAGGTATTTATCAACATACCAGCGATCAGATCAGAATCACATTTTCTACACCGAGGAGCACATTGGAAATAAGTGTATTTAACACTTTGATGTGTTATTCTCAGCCCCCCCCAAAAAATGCACTTATTTGTTATTTTTTACCGGTACAGGCTAGAAATGTAGATTGGGAGATAGATTAGAGGGATAAAGTATAGAAAGTGAGTCGGGGAACGGGGGATCGAACCGCTGCTCTCCAGGGGCATATGTGGACCGGGGGCGGCAGTACCACCACTAGACTACCCCCTGGCACCTTCTGGGATTTCTTTGTACTTTGAAATTGTTTTTAATAAATAATTAATCATCACCAAATAATGTAGGCTGAAAATGTAGGCTACTACAGTGGGGGAAAAAAGTATTTAGTCAGCCACCAATTGTGCAAGTTCTCCCATTTAAAAAGATGAGAGAGGCCTGTAATTTTCATCATAGGTACACGTCAACTATGACAGACAAATTGAGAATTTTTTTCTCCAGAAAATCACATTGTAGGATTTTTAATGAATTTATTTGCAAATTATGGTGGAAAATAAGTATTTGGTCACCTACAAACAAGCAAGATTTCTGGCTCTCACAGACCTGTAACTTCTTCTTTAAGAGGCTCCTCTGTCCTCCACTCGTTACCTGTAAAATGGCACCTGTTTGAACTTGTTATCAGTATAAAAGACACCTGTCCACAACCTCAAACAGTCACACTCCAAACTCCACTATGGCCAAGACCAAAGAGCTGTCAAAGGACACCAGAAACAAAATTGTAGACCTGCACCAGGCTGGGAAGACTGAATCTGCAATAGGTAAGCAGCTTGGTTTGAAGAAATCAACTGTGGGAGCAATTATTAGGAAATGGAAGACATACAAGACCACTGATAATCTCCCTCGATCTGGGGCTCCACGCAAGATCTCACACCGTGGGGTCAAAATGATCACAAGAACGGTGAGCAAAAATCCCAGAACCACATGGGGGGACCTAGTGAATGACCTGCAGAGAGCTGGGACCAAAGTAACAAAGCCTACCATCAGTAACACACTACGCCGCCAAGGACTCAAATCCTGCAGTGCAAGACGTGTCCCCCTGCTTAAGCCAGTACATGTCCAGGCCCGTCTGAAGTTTGCTAGAGTGCATTTGGATGATCCAGAAGAGGATTGGGAGAATGTCATATGGTCAGATGAAACCAAAATAGAACTTTTTGGTAAAAACTCAACTCGTCGTGTTTGGAGGACATAAAATGCTGAGTTGCATCCAAAGAACACCATACCTACTGTGAAGCATGGGGGTGGAAACATCATGCTTTGGGGCTGTTTTTCTGCAAAGGGACCAGGACGACTGATCCGTGTAAAGGAAAGAATGAATGGGGCCATGTATCGTGAGATTTTGAGTGAAAACCTCCTTCCATCAGCAAGGGCATTGAAGATGAAACGTGGCTGGGTCTTTCAGCATGACAATGATCCCAAACACACCGCCCGGGCAACGAAGGAGTGGCTTCGTAAGACGCATTTCAAGGTCCTGGAGTGGCCTAGCCAGTCTCCAGATCTCAACCCCATAGAAAATCTTTGGAGGGAGTTGAAAGTCCGTGTTGCCCAGCGACAGCCCCAAAACATCACTGCTCTAGAGGAGATCTGCATGGAGGAATGGGCCAAAATACCAGCAACAGTGTGTAAAAACCTTGTGAAGACTTACAGAAAACGTTTGACCTGTGTCATTGCCAACAAAGGGTATATAACAAAGTATTGAGAAACTTTTGTTATTGACCAAATACTTATTTTCCACCATAATTTGCAAATAAATTCATTAAAAATCCTACAATGTGATTTTCTGGGGAAAAAAATCTCATTTTGTCTGTAATAGTTGACGTGTACCTATGATGAAAATTACAGGCCTCTGTCATCTTTTTAAGTGGGAGAACTTGCACAATTGGTGGCTGACTAAATACTTTTTTTCCCCACTGTACCAGTGAGGCTGTCTTTTCTCTTTTACTTTTGATGGCAGTTATCTACCCAGTAACCAGATAATGACAATGGTTTTAACATAATTGTAGTAATTAACCCCCCCATCCCCTATAAAGCTAATATCCTCTCTATTCTGTAATGTCAATGTGCACGTTGATAATCTGATAAAGACAAGAGCACTGGTTACATAAGCTTCTTGTTCTGAGGTTTTTATGACATCAACCAATCATTGAAATGGTTTTTAATTGAGTTAGGCCTATTTTGTTGGGCAAGGTGATTGTCTATCAATCCTGGTTGTCGGTGTTAAGTCACAGGCCATTGGTTAATCTGTTGTTACAGGGGGGTCAAAGGTGAGGGTTCCTGGCTCTAGTCACAGATCACGCTCTGTATGCATCCCAAATGGCACCATATTCCCTTTACAGTGCACTACTTTTGACCGGGCCCAGAGGGAATAGAGTGCCGTTTGGGACGCATCCTCTCACTCTCCCAGTCCAGATTTGACAGAACTATTCAAACCACACAAACGCTGGGTCTGTGATCTGTGTTTAGGCCTACAGTACTCTCCCTAATTTGGCAACTGTGCTGTGATCTTAAATCTGGCTGTAGAAAAATAACATCATTTTAAATTAGGTTTGTTTTGCTTAATTCACTTTTGTCTGTTGGAATCTGGGCTTGTCTGGTGGTTTAACAGAAAAAGCAGTAAACAAGTGGTCAATTGTTGTTGTTTTTTGCCGTTAAATGAATTCCCATCTACTTTATTTGTATTCATTGTTTATGTCTAATTTACGGTTGCTTATCCTGTAAATAGATAGAAGATGAGAAATATTTGTGATTGAAGGGCTTGAGTTGAAAAATACAGCACTTGGTTTTCCCCCAGGAAGCTAAATACAGGTGGTCATTGCAAGTGAGAATTTGTATTCCAGTGACTAACTTGCTTGAATAAATGACTTAATCGCATCTAATTCTGATGTCCTGTCTGTCTGTGCAAGTGATGAACTTGATTAAGTAAATTACTATCAAAACTAACCCTGATGTTCTGTCTGTGTTCTCTAGCTGCCACTGGGGATATGCCAGCGTACCAGCTGCGTTCGCCCACCTCGGGCCTGCCCCAGGGCTTGGTGATGGCTGCGTCCCCAGGCTCCATGTCCATGCACAGCCCCCCGGTGCACACTGAGGAGGTCACACGCAAGAGGGAGGTCCGCCTCATGAAGAACAGGTGAGACAGACGCAGTTTGCGTCCCAAATGGCACCCTATTCCCTTTTATAGTGCACTATATTTGACCAGAGGCCCTGATCAAAAGTAGTACACTATAGGGAGTAGGGTGCCTTTTGGGACGCATCCACAGATTTTACTTCGTAGCTCTGAATTGCTCTGAATTTGGCTAACAACTGCAAAAGGGGAACAGATTTTGAAATCATTAATATTCATCTTTCGGTTTCCTCACTTTCCTGTAGATTTTTAAAGCACCCCTTAGATAATTGGTTAGCCAAATAGGTTGAGTGGATGTTATGTGAAGCGTCTGAAGTGTATTTGTTCACTTTTGATTGGTGCTTAGTGCTGGAATTTCTCCCACTGACCATCTCTTTTCCCCTGTCTTCTCTAGGGAGGCTGCACGGGAGTGCCGCAGGAAAAAGAAAGAGTATGTCAAGTGTCTGGAGAACCGCGTGGGCGTGCTGGAAAACCAAAACAAGACCCTCATCGAGGAACTCAGAGCACTAAAGGACATTTACTGCCACAAGAACGAATAGCTCAGTAGCTGTGATCAGCCTTGTGCCAGGAGAGAGAGATCCTACTGAAAAGGCACATATAGTGCCGTTTACAGACTGACTACTCTAAAAGACTGGAACAAAAACTACTTTCACTGTCTTGGTTACTAGTCTACTCCGCTTTTTCAGGCCCAGTCACTTTGATACTGCATCGGAGGTTGGCAGGTGGCCATAGGCTTGTGCTCTCCGGGCTGAAGTCAAGTCCTGCTCCGGCCCAGGGCCCCTGTCTGTCCTCACTCATGCGCTTGCATGTGAATACACAAGTGTCGCCCAGCCGCTTTTGCTATTTGCAGGGAGGCAACCAATGAGAAGCCAGCCTGCAGAGGAAGAGGAAGTACATGTGCTTCCTGAAGGCACACTGCTCACCACCACTGACTCACCACAGTGGAGAAGCAAAATCGAAAGACCTGCGATAGAGCCTCACTATCAGCCAGCAAGTTTGTGCATGCAGACTCACCAACAAGCCAACCTACCTTAGCCTAAGTGCCAGTCTGTTTATGCTATCATGCCAACTCCTTGTTACTTCTTGTCATGTTTAGCTTGACAATGAAAGCAATCGAGTTGGCAAGAGCACAAACAGATCTGGGGCCAGGCTAAACCTACCTATCTTTACTTGTCACTGCTAGCTAGAGTTGTTCTTCTTATATTACTATACTTCTCTGCTCACATTGGCTGTTGTAAACATTCCTTTGTGAAATTAACCCCTTCTTCCAGGACAAAGTGTGACGAGTAAATACACTTTCCGAATCATTTAAGTTTTGGAATTCTGTATTTGGCCATTTGAGTGTCAATTCCAGTTTTCTAATGACTTAAAGGTCCAATGCAACCGTTTTTATCTCAATATCAAATAATTTCTGGGTAACAATGAAATACCTTGCTGTGATTGTTTTCAATTAAAGTGGTCAAAAAGAAACAAAAATTAGCTTCTTAGCAAAGAGCTATTTCGCAAGCAAGAATTTAGCTTGGACTGTCTGGGAGTGGTCTGAGTGGTCTGAGCTGTTATTGGCAGAGAGGTTTGGAACGCTCTTTCTTACTGGTCTATTAACAAATTTACCGCCTGGGGATGTCACCAGGCAGGCTAAAACTGCATCCCACCAAAACAGGCTGAAATTTCAGGCGGTCTTTTCAAACAGCTCTTACACTAAAAGGGCATTATCATCATTTTCACAATTTCACATTATTATTCCAACCTCATAGTTTGGAAATAATTATAAAACACAGGAATATCACGTTTTTGACCGCACTGGGCCTTTAATGTGTTACTTGAATTATTGTGTAAGACCCAGTGTCAAGGATGTGACTAAGCCTTTCACTTGATGTGCTCTTTTCAAACTGCACAGTTCAATAAAAAATATATAAAAAACATGACATAACATGCCCCTGGATGAATTTATATTCAATCATTATATATTTCTAGCCATTTGAGGAATCTTATCTCACCAAGACCATGTTGAAATGACTGCTGCTATGCCACTCTTTCAAAATGGCTACATTTGCCGTTTACTGAATCGCTCACCAATCGTTCTCCACTTTGTCTGTCTTGGAACATTACTGTGCTGTGCCAGTGAACTGTCCACATGTTACAAAAAAATTAAATAACCAGAGAGTACTGATAAGCTAATGTTTGGGTATTTTGACTGTCTTTTTATAAACATTTTATGTGAATTACTTGCTTTAAACAGGTAGGTTTTGTCCCAAATGGCCCCCTATTGCCTTTATAGAGCACTACTTTTGACCAGAGTCTTATGGGCCCTGGTCAAAGTGGTGCACTAAATAGGGAATAGTGTGCCATTTGTGACATAACAATAGAGTTCATGACTGCTCTGTTTAAAGGGTATTGCCAATGAATGTCCACGAGAGCAGACTTGACTATGATGATGATGATGATGATGATGCAGCTTCAGTTTCTTTCCTCACACCAGTTCTGCTTGCGTGATTTTGCAGCCTCCCGCTTGCTTTGAATTTTGTGATAAACTTTCTTTCCGTTTACATGAATATGTCCTTTGTATGTTGTCATGCCAGTGGTTATACAATTCAGGTGAGATGTCAAATAAGATGAAAAAGAAAATTGATCTCAGTAAATGTTTTTGGATAGAATTGAAGAGTATGTCAAACAGGTTAGCTCTTCAAACCAGTTCAGCTCATGTATTGATCCCTGCTATGTTTGAAAATTGTAAAAAATATATACTATTTCGAATAAAGTTTCCAAACGATCATACCAGAGAATGAATTTACAGTGAAATTATTTGTGAGTCATCCTCATAGTCAGAAAGCTATACACTATACCAGGGTTGCCCAACCCTGTTCCTGGAGAGCTACCCTCCTGTAGGTTTTTGCTCCAACCCCAGGTGTGAATCAGGTGTACTAGATTAGGGTTGGAGCAAAAACCTACAGGACGGTAGCTCTCCAGGAACATGGTTGGGCAGTCCTGCACTATATGGACTGAAGTCTGTACCACACAATGCTTTTGGGCTCACCTATGAAATCAGCCTGGCCTCAAAGACTAGACGTAACATAGTAAACGTAAATCGGAGACTCAAATTATTATCATACACTACATGACCAAAGGTATGTGGACACCTTCTCGTCGAACATCTCATTCCAAAATCATGGGCATTTATATGGAGTTGGTCCCCCATTGGCTGCTATAACAGCCTCCATTCTTCTGGGAATGCTTTCCACTAGATGTTGGAACATTGCTGTGGGAACTTAATTCCATTCAGCCACAAGAACATTAGCGAGGTCGGGCACTGATGTTGGGCGACTAGGCCTGGCTCGCAGTCGGTGTTCTAATTCATCCCAAAGGTGTTCGATGGGGTTGAGGTCAGGGCTCTGTGCAGGCCAGTCAAGTTCTTCACGATCTCGACAAACCATTTCTGTATGGCCCTGGCTTTGTGCACGGGGGCATTGTCATGCCTGAACAGGAAAGGGCCTTCCCCAAACTGTTGCCACAAAGTTGGAAGCACAGAATGGTCTAGAATGTCATTGTATTCTGTAGTGCTAAGATTTCCCTTCACTGGAACTAAGGGGCCTAGCCCGAATCATGAAAAACAGCCCCAGACCATTATTCCTCCTCCACCAAACTTTACAGTTGACACTATACATTCGGGCAGGTAGCGTTTTCCTGGCATCCGCCAAACCCAGATTCGTCCATCGGACTGCCAGATGGTGAAGTGTGATTCTTCACTCCAGAGAACACGTTTCCACTGCTCCAGAGTCCAATGGTGGCGAGCTTAACACCACTCCAGCCGACACTTGGCATTGCGCATGGTGAACTTAGGCTTGTGTGCGGTGCTCGGCCATGGAGACCCATTTCATGAAGCTCCCGACAAACAGTTATTGTGCTGACGTTGCCTCCAGATGCAGTTTGGAACTCGGTAGTGAGTGTTGCAACCGAGGACAGATTTTTACGCGCTTCAGCACTCGGCGGTCCCGTTCTGTGAGCTTGTGTGGCCTACCACTTCCAGGCTGAACCGTTGTTGATCCTAGATGTTTCCACTTCACAATAACAGCACTTACAGTTGACCAGGGCTGATCTAGCAGGGGATAAATTTGACGTACTGACTTGTTGAAAAGGTGGCATCCTATGACGGTGCCACGTTGAAAGTCACTGAGCTCTTCAGTAAGGCCTTTCTACTGCAAATGTTTGTCTATGGAGATTGCATGGCTGTGTGCTTGATTTTATACACCTGTCAGCAACGGCTGTGGCTGAAATAGCTGAATCCACTAATTTGAAGGGGTGTCCACATACTTTTGTATACAATGCATTCGGAAAGTATTCAGACCCCTTGACTTTTTCCACATTTTGTTACGTTACAGCCTTATTCTAAAATGGATGAAATAGTTTTTTCCCCCTCATCAATCTACACACAATACCTCATAATGACAAAGCAAAAACTGGTTTCTAGACTACACACAATACCTCATAATGACAAAGCAAAAACTGGTTTCTAGACATTTTTAGAAATGTATTAAAAATAAAAAACTGGTATCACATTTACATAAGTATTCAGACCCTTTACTCAGCACATTGTTGAATTTCCACCTCAGGACAAGGCGCCATCAAGCGGTCAGTAATGTAGTAATACACTGGTCTAATCCTGAAGCCTCTCCCTTCACTAATAGTTAATGAACACTGACATCTTGTGGACAGAGGCTACATTAGAAATCTAAACGTATTTAGTTGAGCCAAAATCTAATCAAATCAAATGTATTTATAAAGCACTTTTTACATCTGCAGATGTCACAAGGTGCTTATATGGAAACCAAGCCTAAAACCCCAAACAGCAAGCAATGCAGATGTAGAAGCACGGTGACTAGGAAAAACTCCCTAGAAGGCAGGAACCTAGGAAGAAACCTAGAGTGGAACCATGCTCTTCTGGCTGTGCCGGGTGGAGATTATAAGAGTACATGGCCATTAAGGCCAGATCGTTCTTCAAGATGTTCATAGATGACCAGCAGGGTCAAATAATAATCACAGTGGTTGTAGAGGGTGCAACAGGTCAGCACCTCAGGAGTAAATGTCAGTTGGCTTTTCATAGCCAAGTATTCAGAGGTCAAGACAGCAGGTACGGTAGAGGGAGAGAGAGTGAGAGGGCCGTAAAAAGAGCTCTATAATGTACATAACAATATCAAACATCTTTGGTTGAGCTACAGTATGTCACCATTGAAAACAGATATTGTATTTGTTTGCATCTAGAATAGCATTCTGTCTGTACATGAGGAGTGAACACCTGCACTTCTCTATCATGTTCAAACTTTTTAATTAATTGTTTAAAGTTACTTTTGTCTAATAGTTTATCTGTGCGTGTTCCTGAGCTTTAATTACTACCAGTACGCTTGTGATCTACCAGACAGTTTTCTGTGGCACCAATGCTCACCTCACCGTTCCACTCCGGACTGTTGTCCTCATGGGTGTTTGCTTCATGTTTAGTCTCCGTACTCCTGCTATTGTATTCTAAAGTATATGTGACATATATGGTCCTCTGTAGCTCAATTGGTAGAGCATGGCGCTTGTAACGCCAGGGTAGTGGGTTCGATCCCCGGGACCACCCATACAAAAATGTATGCACACATGACTGTAAGTCGCTTTGGATAAAAGTGTCTGCTAAATGGCATATTATTATTATAAAGCCTCATCTGATCTTTTCAAAGCACCCCCAATTCACCCCAGGAATCTGTAAACCTTTGTGAGAATGTTATCTGTCATGTCTTTGTTTGGAATGATGTGAACATCTCTGTCTGTCTGTCTGTCTGGCATTAACAGTTAAGATTTACATTTACATTTAAGTCATTTAGCAGATGCTCTTATCCAGAGCGACTTACAAATTGGTGGCCTCCAGCCTGGCAGCAGGCCTCTTACAGTAGGCTAGTGGTTCATTTCCACTGAAGATTTACCCTAGTGTTTTACCCAAAAGGCTAAGACTTTTCTGTTTCCATCTACCCGTGTCTCACTGTGCCATGGCTCCGGCGGACCTGCTCTGACTTGCCAAGACCCTGGGTACTTTTACGCCTGCATTTACATAACAATGGCTAACTGTGAACTTTAACACCTCACAAAGCAACAGTCTTGAATGATGCAAAGGTTGTTGATTCTGCTTGCCACAAGTCTTTAGTGTTACACTCCTAATGGAAACACAATAACACTAGCTTACATTAACATGAAACACTGGTGACACCCTGGTGTGGGGGTAAGTCTAGATGGAAAAGCACCATAGGTGTGTGTTCTGTGGCTTACAGTCAGACAGATCCCATTCGTCACAGTCTCTTGCTCTCTCTAGAGCCCATTGCACAGTCAAAGCCATTTCTACATTTACATTTTAGTCATTTAGCAGACGCTCTTATCCAGAGCGACTTACAGTTAGTGAGTGCATACATTATTTAAAAATAATAATACCCACAACCCTGGCGTTGCAAACGCCATGCTCTACCAACTGAGCTACATCCCTGACGGCCATTCCCTCCCCCACCCTGGACCAATTGTGCGCCGCCCCATGGGTCTCCCGGTCGCGGCCGGCTACAACAGAGCCTGGATTTGAACCAGGATCTCTAGTGGCACAGCTAGCACTGCGATGCAGTGCCTTAGACCACTGCGCCACTCAGGAGAATTTCTAACCATGTCACATTGATCTTGATAACTGTGCCTGTCTGAACTCATTACACCACTGTACACACACACTTCTCTCTCTCTCTCATGCTGAGCTAATTTGTAACCACATTTTTACATTTTAGTCATTTAGCAGACGCTCTTATCCAGAGCGACTTACAGTTAGTGAGTGCATACATTTTTCAACCACCAACTTGATCCGGAACCTTTTCAAGCTACAACTCTGTTGCCTCTGTCATTGTGACAGCAGCAGTAACCATTTTACACGATCATATGTGCCATAGTAGAGTTCATTTACATTTCTGTTACAACTGATAAAAAACAAAGATTGTTTATTATATTGACAAGATAGTCAAGTGACCATTCTAACAATGAAAATACATGTCCTCAAAGATGAAATGCAGGAAGGAGGAGCCAAGATCATCTGGGACCATTGTAGCCAATGAGAGGGCAGATACGTGTGTGAATTAGAGGCCATAGAGATAGATATAGGACTCAGCTTTGTATCTGTGACAGCCTGGGCAGCACCATTGAGGCTATCTCCATTTTAAAGTAGTCCATTTTATTCTTCTTCGTTAGCTGATTGCCCCCAACTCATATGAATCCCTACCCAGTTGACTACTTTAAAATGGTGGAAGCCCTTAATGGCAATATCCATGCTAAAACAGGTTTTAGCATTATGAGTCCTCTATCTCTATAAAAAAAAATGTAAAACATTTTTTTTTATTTAACCTTTAACTAGGCAAGTTCATCTCTATAAAATCAGGCACAACTCCAATATAAAGTATTTTTTCCCAAAGTTGCCGAAATGCACTTATATAAAAATTATATTAGATCAAATAAGCCTCAAGAAGCAAATTAGCAATTCAAATGTTTTGTTTACCAAACGCTACGCTCTCTCATTGACCTCACTTCATGGGCTTATTTTCGTGGAGATTTTGGGAGAAGTAAAACCTCTCGCTTCGCTTCTTCCCCTCTGTAATAACGACGACGTCTCCGCCACATCAAGGGGCGTATATGGGGCGTATTCATTACGGAAACCGTTTACCGTTTAACAACTAAATGGAAGCACACAGAGAAAAACGAGGGTTTCTATTGGACAGATTCGGGTAGGTACCACCCCGTTTCGTTTCGTTTGCTTCCATTTAAGAAACGTTTTGCAACAGAATCTGCGTAATGAATACGCCCCTGGCAAAACGTTTATTATGCCGATTCTG
The DNA here is from genome assembly GCF_964263955.1 of Coregonus lavaretus. NCBI lineage: Eukaryota > Metazoa > Chordata > Actinopteri > Salmoniformes > Salmonidae > Coregonus > Coregonus lavaretus. Next base: position 27,893,702 of record NC_140010.1, on the reverse strand, counting down.
TTGCAAATTGTTTTGCAACTGTTTGGACTAATGATTACACCCCAGGCACATCTGATTTAAATAGCAGTCAATAGCGTAGTTAATGCGTGGTTTTTGGCAGACTGTGGAAACTAGGAGGAAGGTGGGCTGGCTGCAACACTGTACAGTGTAAAATCTGTCCTTATTCTCTGCTGTGTCAGCAGATGTTCTGTCTATTCATTATCTCGTTGACTGTGCGAGGATTTGTCAATGACAGTGTATTTACGTACTGGTCGCAGCGGCGGTTCCACCCTTGGTGCTCTGATCCTCCTCCTCTCTTCAGTATCAATTTGAACCGACTAAAATCCTTCTTCGAATAAGTAGCAATATTGTAACGGATTGAAAAGATGGGAAGCACGAGCTCTTGCTGTGTGTCTTCGAGCCCGAAACTCCAGAGAAATGCCCATTCGAGGCTGGAGTCTCACAACCCGGAGCCGGAGTTGAGTAGGGAGGAGACGGGCTGCAACCTGCAGCATATCAGCGACCGAGAGAATGTCGACGGTAAAGTATTTTAGCCAGCCCATATCTTAATAATAGTCTAATGTATAAGCATATTAACCTAAAGTTAAATGTTCTCGTGTGATGGTGGTCAGTGTTTTCATAAAAACATGACTTAACGATTTTGAAGTTCACACTGAATGTTTTATTGCATTGGTTTGCCAAGTAGCATATAGCTATAACATTTCAGCAACATTGTAATGATTGCTGTATTTGCTCTTAACTATTATGGGCCTACATTGGATTTGTTTTAAGTATTCTTTATTCCCTTTGAGACTCTTTCCAAGTGCCCTGCAGAAATCATTACTAAGCATATTCCACTTAGCTAGGTTTTCTGTCCTCCCTCCCTGGCAGTGGATTTGTGTGATTTACTTGTAATGCTTCTAATAGGCCTATTTATCTGAATGTGTACTGTTGTTATTACATGTATTACTGTACATGGGGGCAGGCAACATGGGAATCCAGTCTGCCTCTCAGTCCCATGTGACATGTTGAAATATGGGATTGTGCCCCAAAAAGCACCCTATTCCCAATAAAGAGCATTACTTTTAACCAGAGCCCTATTGGCCCTGGTCAAAAGTAGTGCAATATATAGGGAATAGTGTGCTATTTGGGACGCCACCATGGTGCAGCAGAGCAGAAGGCATCCTCTCCATAAAGAAAGACTCCTTTGTGCTTCTCTTTGTTTTCAATTTAAGCATGAAAGACACACCAATGGTGGCATGGTATAGCACTCTATTGACACGCATGCTAATATGCATTACAATTGATGCATTCACTCTGAAAGTGTCTACTAAATGGGTATAGCCTATTCAAGCTGAACCGACTCATATAGAGATGCAATTCTCTGCAACATACATGTCTGAATATCCATGATCGGCAAAGTCTGTACATTTTACATAAACCGCTTTTGGTGTTTTTCCCATTTCTTATCATCAGTATTTCTTATGGGTATGTCTGTCGACTGAAATGGGGTCTGGTACTCATTTTGGGTGCCCGGTACTGTATATATTTAGGTGACATTATGCCACAATATTTTAAAGCCAATATTCTATGAGGTGCTGGTACCAGTGTGTACCAGCCTAATTCAAACACTGGGTATGTCCAAGCCACTAGAATCTACAGTGGCGGATAGAGGCTGTGACTGTCTGGACAGTACAGGCTCAGTGTCTCATTCTGCCTTGGCACTCCTTGATCCAAGTTACTTCTGAGTGCTGGAGTGGGACAGGCTAATCTGGTAGTGTGGGTTCAATACGCCCAGCATGTTTTTCTCAGGCTGCCTTGCATGTCCCTAGAAACACTACCAATAACCCCTCTGCTTTTGAGATTTAGCTGGAAGACTGGAGCATATCTCTCCTACAAGTATGTATGGGGAGGAAAAAGAGAAAGTGAGAGAGCTTAAAGAATGATTGGAAAGGAGCGTGTAGATGGAAGTGTTGGGTGTCGTTCAAATGCCAGCCATAGGGCCCTGGTCAAAAAATAGTGCACTGTATGGAATATGGATCCATTTGGGACACAGGATGTGAGTGAGGTCACAGACAGTATGGAGATGGCCTGCTGAACAGAAGACTTATCAGGGGGCTGTCTGTCGCTGTCCTACCACAGCAGCAGCTGATGCCTGTAGAGGCAGATACAGTGGCTTGCGAAAGTATTCACCCCCCTTGGCATTTTTCCTATTTTGTTGCCTTACAACCTGGAATTAAAATGGATTTTGGGGGGGTTTGTATCATTTGATTTACACAACATGCCTACCCCTCTGAAGATGCAAAATATGTTTTATTGTGAAACAAACAAGAAATAAGACAAAAAAACAGAACTTGAGCGTGCATAACTATTCACCCCCCCCAAAGTCAATACCTTGTAGAGCCACCTTTTGCAGCAATTACAGCTGCAAGTCTCTTGGGGTATGTCTCTATAAGCTTGGCACATCAATAATGGGCAAAAATCCCAGTGGCTAGAAGGCAAAACTGCTTCAGCTCCCTCAAGTTGGATGGGTTCCGCTGGTGTACAGCAATCTTTAAGTCATACCACAGATTCTCAATTGGATTGAGGTCTGGGTTTTGACTAGGCCATTCCAAGACATTGAAATGTTTCCCCTTAAACCACTCAAGTGTTGCTTTAGCAGTATACTTAGGGTCATTGTCCTGCTGGAAGGTGAACCTCCGTCCCAGTCTCCAATCTCTGGAAGACTGAAACAGGTTTCCCTCAAGAATTTCCCTGTATTTAGCGCCATCCTTCAATTCTGACCAGTTTCCCAGTCCCTGCCGATGGTAGAACATCCCCACAGCATGATACTGCCACCACCATGCTTCACTGTGGGGATGGTGTTCTCGGGGTGATGAGAGGTGTTGGATTTGCGCCAGACATAGCGTTTTCCTTGATGGCCAAAAATCTCAATTTTAGTCTCATCTGACCAGAGTACCTTCTTCCATATGTTTGGGGAGTCTCCCACATGCCTTTTGGCGAACACCAAACGTGTTTGCTTATTTTTTTTCTTTAAGCAGTGGCTTTTTTTCTGGCCACTCTTCCATAAAGACCAGCTCTGTGGAGTGTACGGCTTAAAGTGGTCCTATAGACAGATACTCCGATCTCCGCTGTGGAGCTTTGAAGCTCCTTCAGGGTTATCTTTGGTCTCTTTGTTGCCTCTCTGATTAATGCCCTCCTTGCCTGGTCTGTGAGTTTTGGTGGGCGGCCCTCTCTTGGCAGGTTTGTTGTGGTGCCATATTCTTTCAATTTTTTAATAATGGATTTAATGGTGCTCTGCGGGATGTTCAAAGTTTCTGATATTTTGTTTATAACCCAACCCTGATCTGTACTTCTCCACAACTTTGTCCCTGACCTGTTTGGAGAGCTCCTTGGTCTTCATAGTGCCGCTTGCTCGGTGGTGCCCCTTGCTTAGTGGTGTTGCAGACTCTTGGGCCTTTCAGAACCGGTGTGTATATATAATGAGGACGTGACAGATCATGTGACACTTAGATTGCACACAGGTGGACTTTAACTAATTATGTGACTTCTGAAGGTAATTATTATAATTTAAAAAAAAAGAAGTTATACATTTTTTAAAAGAAGTTATTTCTTTCATTTCACTTCACCAATTTGGACTATTTTGTGTATGTCCATTACATGAAATCCAAATAAAAATCCATTTAAATTACAGGTTGTAATGCAACAAAATAGGAAAAACACCAAGGGTATTTAATACTTTTGCAAGGCACTGTAGGTAATGCCCAGGGGGACAAATCACTGCTGAGAGACACACTGAGGCCTCTATGGGGATTTTTATGAGAACTAAAAAGAGGGTTATTCTCCTAAGAAGGGATGGACTGCTAAGCTTAACACTCCTCTCATGGACTAAGTCTATCACCATTATGATACTCTTGTCAAAATAGTTCTGAGTCACAGTAAACAAACTACAACTTTAGAACCATCTGCAGTGCATTCGAAACGTACCCCTTGACTGATTTTGTTATGTTACAGCCTTATTTTTAAATGGATTAAATCGTTTTTTCCCCCTTCTCAATCTATACAAAATACCCCATAATGACAAAGCATAAACAGGTTTTTAGAATTGTTTGCAAATGTATAAAAAATAACTGAAATATCACATTTACTTTAGTGTTCAGACCCTTTACTCAGTACTTTTTTCCCTTATCTTTTTCAGTATTTTTACCCCCTTTTTCGTGGTATCCAATTGTCCCATCGCTGCAACTCCCGTACAGACACGGGAGAGGCGAAGGTCGAGAGTCGTGCGTCCTCCGAAACACAACCCAACCGAGCCGCACTGCTTCATGACACAGTGCCCGCTTAACCCGGAAGCCAGCCGTACAGTCGGCGGAAACACCATACACCTGGCGACCGAGTCAGCGTGCACTGCGCCCGGCCCGCCACAGGAGTCGCTAGTGCGCGATGGGCCAAGAACATCCCTGCCGGCCAAACCCTCCCCTACCCTGGACGACGCTGGGCCAATTGTGCACCCATGGGTCTCCCGGCCGCGGGCAGCTGTGACAGAGCCTGGACTCGATCCAGGATCTCTAGTGGCACAGCTAGCACTGCGATGCAGTGCCTTAGACCACTGCGCCACTCGGGAGGCACCTCAGTACTTTGTTGAAGCACCTTTGGCAGCGATTACAGCCTTGAGTCTTCTTGGGTATGACGCCTCAAGCTTGGCACACCTGTATTTGGGGAGTTTCTCCCATTCTTCTCTGCAGATCCTCTCAAGCTCTGTCAGGTTGGATGGGGAGAGTCGCTGCACAGCTATTTTCAGGTTTCTCCAGAGATGTTCGATCGGGTTCAAGTCTGGGCTCTGGCTGGGCCACTCAAGGACATTCAGAGACTTGTCCCGAAGCCACTCCTGCGTTGTCTTGGCTGTGTGCTTAGTGTCGTTGTCCTGTAGGAAGGTGAACCATCAGCCCAGTCTGAGGTCCTGAGCGCTCTGGAGCAGGTTTTCATCAAGGATCTCTCTGTACTTTGCTCCGTTCATCTTTCCCTAGTCTCCCAGTCCCTGCCGCTGAAAAACATCCCCACAGCATGATGCTGCCACCACCATGCTTCACCGTAGGGATGGTGCCAAGTTTACTCCAGACGTGAAGCTTGGCATTCAGGCCAAAGAGTTCAATCTTGGTTGCAGCAGACTAAATCTTGTTTCTCATGGTCTGAGAGTCTTTAGGTGCCTTTTGGTAAACTCCAAGCAGGCTGTCATGTGCCTTTTACTGTGGAGTGGCTTCCATCTGGCCACTCTACCATAAAGGCCTGGTTGGTGGAGTGCTGCAGAGATGGTTGTCCTTCTGGAAGGTTCTCCCATCTCCACAGAGGAACTCTGGAGCTCTGTCAGTGACCATCGGGTTCTTGGTCACCTCCCTGATCATGGCCCTTCTTCCCCGATTGCTCAGTTTGGCCGGGTGGCCAGCTCTAGGAAGAGTCTTGGTGGTTCTAAACTTCTTCCATTTAAGAATGATGGAGGCCACTGTGTTTTTGGAGACCTTCAATGCTGCAGAAATGTTTTGGTACCCTTCCCCAGATCTGTGCCTCGACACAATCCTGTTTCGGAGCTTTACGGACAATTCCTTCGACCTCATGGCTTGGTTTTTGCTCTGACATGCACTGTCAATTGTCAGACCTTACATAGACAGGTGTGTACCTTTCCAAATCATGTCCATTCAAGTTGTAGAAACATCTTGAGGATGATCAATGGAAACAGGATGCACCGGAGCTCAATTTTGAGTCTCATAGCAAAGGGTCTGAATACTTATGTAAAAAAATAATATTTAAATACATTTGCAAACATTATTTCTAAACCTGTTTTCGCTTTGTCTATGGGTTCCTGTGTGTAGATTGAGGGGGGGAAAACAATTTAATCTATTTTAGAATAAGGCTGTAACGTAACTAAATGTGGATAAAGTCAAGTGGTCTGAATACTTTCCAAATGCACTGTATATAAGCAGAATAAATGGTTTAAGAAGGCTTCATTAAGCCTTAAAAGTTGTAGTTTATTTAAAGTGTTCTGTTTGATTGAGAAGCCTAAGTCTGCCCCAGCCAGCCAGCCTGGATTATGTTATGTCACAACTCATTTAGGGCTTTGTGGCCCTGTCCTAAAGTGACTCTCTCCATCTTGTGTTCTGTGTTTTTAAGCAGAGATCATCATGGCATTACATCAAGCCTCATGCTATCCACATATGTACTGATCTCTTGGGTGATACTCAGTAGACTTCAGGTCGGACATGCCAGGCTGCTTTTGAAGAAATTTTAGAGCAGGGCTTACTTTGGGCAGAGATGGCTCCTGGGTGGAGATATTATCTCTGACGATGCAGTACATTCAGAAAGGCACCCCTTGACTTTTACCAAAAATTTTTTGTGTTACAGCCTGAATTTAAAATGGATTAAATTGAGATTTTTTTGTCACTGGCCTACCTACACACAATACCCCATAATGTCAAAGTGGAATTATGTTTCTTTTTTTAACCAATGGTGACTTTAAAACAGTTAGAGTTTAATGACTGTGATAAGAGAACTGAGGCTATAAGGTTTGCCATCATCAATAGATGTGCATGCCAGTAAAATAAGGTTAAGAGATAATGATTTCTAGAGAGGCCATATGGCTTCAGACTGTTGGAAGTCAGCCTCTCTTTACTTTAAATGGGATAGTTAATGAAACTGGGTTTTGAAATGACTGCAGTTTGGCGTCGTAATCAACTTTAGTGGGCAAACGAACACCTTCGATGGCCACTGGCCTGCTGAAGAAGTGTGTTCTTCACAGATGAATCCCGGTTTCAACTGTACCGGGAAGATGGCAGACAGCATGTATGGCGTCGTGTGGGCAGGTGGTTTGCTGAACCCTAACCTTATTGATGAATCAGCAATACACAAATTGGCTTAATTATTTACTAACTAACTAAATAATAACACAGAATACATACACACACACACACACACACACAGTATAGGTTATTGATTACTAACGTAATACAATGAAAACAGGTCCCTAGTGGACTGGACTAACAATAGCAGTAGAAAGAGAGTGAAAGGGAGAGACAGAGATTCAAACTATCGTTGTTACATTTGGAAACTACGCTCACAGTAATCATAATACTTAGCACCCTAACCACCGCTCATTCGGATAAGAAATGCAATGTATATATTTACGCTTAGCTGTCCTTGATCGTCATCTCTCTGTTGAACCACTTTCTCAAAGGGTTTGAGTGTCCTTATCTTCGAATGGAGTGTTCGTTAGAATAGATAGTTCAGATGTACCAACAGTTGTCTGAGATGGGATTGTCCTTCCCAACTCGTGTCTTTAGTGAAAGTTCGAGACACTTTACATGTACAGCTGCAGACTGATATGATAAGGTCTAGTGTGTGGTCTTCTCGTGTAGCAACTTTCTCACCATTTCAAACGTGTGGACTACCGCCTCAGGTTTTCTGGTCTAACCATTTAAAGCCGTGTAGCCACCGCTCCACGCTTCCTGGTCTGTAGAGGTTCAACCATTTGTAACGTGAGCTCATGCTTCACGTCGGCTGGTCTTTCTCATTCAAAGTTCTAACCGTTCCAAACATGCAGTTGCCACTCTCCATGCTTCCTGGTCTTAATGTAAATTTAGTTCCCAAAGCTTTTTATTCTCGGGTAAAAAGGGGTGTTCTGTGCTCACTTGGGCATGGTTACTGACTGGCAAAAGTTTCTATGAAAAACTATCTCATTTAGAAGGCTAAAATCACATTGCTATCTTCACAAACGTATTCTCATACTTAATCATATATTTTATACAACATTTAGATGCAAACCTGTTAACTGAAATGTATACAGTTATTTAGTAATACCATCCTTAATGACATCACAAAACAATAAACAATATGACATGATTATTCTTTAGATCCCCACCGACCATTCTAAACATTTGAATCTCAACAACAATGTTCCAATGTCCAATCTTTTGATGTTAGAATTTTTAGGCGGCAAGACTCTCTCTGTAACAAAGATTTCTTTCTTCCCATACTAGAGACCAAAAGAAGTCCTTTTCTGCAAACTATTTATGACCGGCTGTTAAGTCATAAAATTGGCCCAACTAACCCCTTCTCCTCTCCTGTGGGAGGGGGGGGGGGGTCTGGCTATCTGTCAGCCATTTGCCAAGCTGATCTGGCACCTTTGATCCTCACCAAGGAGAGAGTCATGACACTGGTTTTCTGATCCACCCCCCTACTTATTTGTTTTTTAAGGTATATATTCCCAGTCATGTGAAATCCATAGATTAGGGCCTAATGAATTTATTTACATTTACTAATTTCCTTATATGAACTGTAACTCAGTAAAATCTTTGAAATTGTTGTTTAAAATTTTTGTTTAGTGTTCATAAATTTAAAAACCGCACAGATGGGTGAGAAATGTTTAATCCATTTTGAATTCAGGCTGTAACACTACAAAATGTGGAATAAGTCAAGGGGTATGAATACTTTTTGAAGGCACTGTATATTGTTTTGACAATATCACTATTTTTGCACTTTGGCTGTACCTGCACCAAAACTCCAGTATTTTTAATTCATAGCTTGTTCTCCATCTTTTTAAAGCTGCATTGTAACTTTTTGGGCGACCGACCAAATTCACATAGATATGATGGTTATAGATAAGTCGTTCTCATTGAAAGCAAGTCTAAGAAGCTGTAGATCTGTTCTATGTGCGCCATTTCTATGCATCCAGTTCTTAAGTTTCATTTTTGTGTCTTACTTTCGTTTTTGTACACCAGCTGAAAATCCAATATTTTTTAGGTTATTGAAAATATATTTCACAGTGGTCAATATGGTACAATGATTCTCTACACTATACATTTCTTGTTTTGTCACAAACTGAAATTAGTCTAACTATTAGAACTTTAGAAATGATGGCGCGATTTCTGCATATTGCATCATATTGCAGCCAATTTTGTTTTCAGCATTTATTTTTTGTGTGTGATTTTCTTATTTTTATGGCTGATCAAAACTGGTTTTCTCTTGTCCCTCTGCAGCAGACATGGTGAGGAATATGTTTGGAACATCGAATCGCAAATAAAATCACAGTATCGAATCGTGAGAATCACGATACATGTCGTAACGGCACCAAAGTATTGTGATAATAGCGTATCGTGAGGTCACTGGCAATTCCCAGCCCTGTTTTATAGTGCACTACCTTTGACAAGAGCCCTATTCCTTATATAGCGCTCTACTTTTGACCAGAGCCCTGTGGACATTGGTCAAAAGTAGTGGACTATAAAGGGAATAGGGTGCCATTTGGGACACAAGAACATGTTCTGTGGAGAATGGTGGTGAGAGTCAGTAACTTGCTAAGCTGCCTCAGAGGGGAAAGGGCTTAGCTATCACAGGTACCAAACTGAGAAACTCTTCATTACCTGAGTAAAGAAGAATACAAAGTGTTGAATACCAAAGAGTCTGTGTCCTATATTCCAGGAAACATCCTTGACCAAATTACATTTGTCTCTCTGGTTAAAATTAGGAGAGAGAGAGCATGATGTCTCTCACACAAAGCTTACTGTGTTCCTGAATCTTACCTTAAGATTGTTCATTCTGCAGACCAGGGTGCCAGGCATCATCAGCTGATGCTCTTATTTTAGTTTATGGATGCAGGAAGTCTCTCTGAGACTCACTGACCAAACATGCTGGGTGCTCATTACATAGATGTAAAGGAGGATGAGTAATATCATCTTGAATGGGGGGAAAAAACCTTCTGTAGCCTTCTATGTGTGTTCTATAGCTCAAGTCCTCTCCTTTTGTATTTGTGAACGTAGTGGCTAGATACCATTCATGGCACATTATTTGGTGCAGAAGGATCACTGCATTGACTATATGGTCAGAAACTGTCGCTCTAAAGTAGAGGTTATTATGAATCTGCACTAGTTGATTGCCATATTATTCTCTCCCCCCACGTGAGTAGCATGTGCATTAGTCAGAAGTCAACTGGAAGTAAGATGCAGCATTAATTAGAACTAACAACGTTTTCCTCAAGGGTCTGTATTCTCCTGTTGGCTCACCGATGTACAGTTCCTTCAGAAAGTATTCATACCCTTTTGACTTATTCCACATTTTGTTGTTACAGCCTGAAGTAAACGAATTACACTGGGAAAAAAATATGAACGCAACAATTTCAAAGATTTGACAGAGTTACAGTTCATATAAGGAAATCATCCATTTAAATAAATTCAATAGGCCCTAATCTATGGATTTTACATGACTGGGAATACAGCTATTCATCTGTTGGTTACAGATACCTTAAAAAAAAAAAGGTAGGGGCATGGATCAGAAAACCAGTCCAGAAATTGCTGGATATTGGCGGGAACTGGAACACACTGACGTACACGTCGATCCAGTGCATCCCGAACATGTTCAATGGGTGACATGTCTGGTGAGGATGCAGGCCATGGAAGAACTGGGACATTTTCAGCTTCAAGGAATTGTGTACAGATCCTTGCGACATGGGGCTGTGCATTATCATGCTGAAACATGAGGTGATGGCGGCGGACGAATGGCACGACAATGGGCCTTAGGATCTCATCACAGTATCTCAAATTGCCATCGATAAAATTAAATTGTGTTCGTTGTCCGTAGCATATGCCTGCCCATACCATAACTCCCCTGCCACCATGGGGCACACTGTTCACAAAGTTGACATCAGCAAACCGCTCACCCACACAATGCATACACACTGTCTGCCATCTGCCCGGTACAGTTGAAACCAGGATTCATCCGTGAAGAGCACACTTCTCCAGCATGCCAGTGGCCATCAAAGGTGAGCATTTGCCCACTGAAGTCAGTTACGACGCCAAACTACAGTCCGGTCAAGACCCTGGTGAGGACGATGAGCACGCAGATGAGCTTCCCTGAGACTTTTTCTGACAGTTTGTGCAGAAATTATTCAGTTGTGCAAACCCACAGTTTAATCAGCTGTCCGGGTGGCTGGTCTCAGACGATCCCGCAGGTGAAGAAGCCGGATTGGATGTCCTGGGCTGGCGTGGTTACACGTGGTCTGCGGTTGTGAGGCCGGTTGGACGTATTGCCACATTTTCTAAAATTACGTTGGTGGCTTATGGTAGAGACATTTACATTCAATTATCTGGCAACAGCTCTGGTGGGCGTTCCTGCAGTCAGCTTGCCAATTGCAGGCTCTCAAACTTGAGACATCTGTTGCATTGTGTTGTAACAACACTGCACATTTTAGTGTGTATTTGGCGCATGTGACAAATACATTTGATTTGAATAAGCTTTTTGTGTGTATGGAACATTTATGGGATCTTTCAGCTCATGAAACACTTTACATGTTGCGTTTTATATTTTTGTTGTGTGTGTGTGTGTGTGTGTGTGTGTGTGTGTGTGTATGTATATATATATATATATATATATATATATATATATATATATATATATATATATATATATATATATATATATATATATATATATATATATATATATGATGTCTTACCCATCTACACACAATACCCCATAATGACAAAGTGAAAACATGTTTTTAGAAATTGTTGCAAATTTCTTAAATAAAAAATCTTATTTACATAAGTATTCACACCCCTGAGGCAATACATGTTAGAATCACCTTTTGGCAGCGATTTACAGCTGTGAGTCTTTCTGGGTAAGTCTCTAAGAGTTTGCACACCTGGATTGTACAATATTTAAAAAATTCTTCAAGCTCTGTCAAGTTGGTTGTTGCTCATTGCTATACAGCCATTTTCATGTCTTGCCATAGCTTTTCAAGCCAATTTAAAACTAAGTAGGCCACTTGGGAACATTCAATGTCGTCTTGGTAAGCAACTTGCCTGTGCTTAGCGCTATTCAGTTTATTTTTTTAAATAGAAAAAAAAAAACCTCCCTAGTCCTTGCCGATGTCAAGCATACCCATAACATGATGTAGCCACCACTATGCTTGAAAATATGAAGAGTGGTACTCTGTGATGTGTTGTGTTGGATTTGCCCCAAACATAACACTTGCTATTCAGGACAAAGTTCATTTCTTTGCCAAATGTTTTGCTATTTTACTTTAGTCCCTTGTTGCAAACAGGATCCATGTTTTGGAATATTTGTGTTCTGTACAGGCTTCTTTCTTTTCAATCTGCCATTTTAAGTTAGTATTGTGGAGTAACTACAGTGTTGTTAATCCATCTTCAGTTATCTTCTATCACCGCCATTTAAACTCTGTAAATGTTTTGAAGTCACCATTGGCCTCATGGTGAAATCCCTGAGCGGTTTTCCTTCCTCTCCGGCAACTGAGTTAGGAAGGATGCCTTCTATCTTTGTAGTGACTGGGTGTATTGATACACCATCCAAAGTGTAATTAATAACTTCATCATGCTCATAGGGATATTCAATTACCCATCTACCATTTTATTTTTACCTTTATTTAACTAGGCAAGTCAGTTAAGAAAAAATTCTTATTTACAATGACTGCCTACAGACGACGCTGGGCCAATTGTGCGTCACCCTATGGGACTCCCAATCACGGCCGATTGTGATACAGCCTGGAATCGAACCAGGGGGTCTGTAGTGATGCCTCAAGCACTGAGATGCAGTGCCTTAGACCGCTGCGCCACTCGGGAGCCCATTAGGTGCCCTTCTTTGCGAGGCATTGGAAAACCTCCCTGGATCTTTGTGGTTGAACCTGTTTGAAATTCACTGCTCGACTGAGGAACCCTATAGGTAATTAATTGTATGTGGGGTACAGCGATGAGGTAGTCGTTCACAAATCATGTTAAACACTGTTATTGCACACAGTGACTCCATGCAACTTATTATGAGACTTGTTAAGCAAATGCTTACTCCTGAACTTATTTGGGCTTGCCATTACAAAGGGGTTGAATACTTATTGACTCAAGACATTTCAGCTTTTCATTTATTAATTTATAAACTTCTTAAAACAAAATTCCACTTTGACATTATGGGGTATTGTGTATAGGCTAGTGACACAATCTCAATTGAAGCCATTTTAAATCTGGGCTGTAACACAACAAAATGTGGACAAAGTCAAGGAGTGTGAATACTTTCTGAAGGCACTGTACATGTACATCACTGCCTATCTCAAATACAGTTTAATTCTCAGATATAAGATGGTGCTTACTGCTCATGCCTTGAGGAAAATGTCTTGTGATGCGTCTACCTTGTCTCAGACCACATCACAAGCTATGTGTGCGTCAGGCCTATTGAGATATACAAGTTACATTTAGACTGATGTGAAGCTGTTATGGTACAGTCTGCCTACCCCCTGTTCCTTATACTGGATCAAGCTCTCTGTTCTTTTCCACCACTTTGAACTCCATTTCTCCTCATTTCTCTTTTTTCTCCTCTTCCATCACTCACTATTCCTTTTCTCCGCGTCTCTACTTTTCTGTCTGCATACACCAGCCTCGTCTGAAATTATGCAAATGTGAGAGGGGGCGAGAGATGCTCAGACGCTGTCCTATTTTCCTTTTAATACCCCCTCTCCAGAGAGCGAGTTGGACTTCAATGGGCATGTTTATCCCCTATGGTGCTCCGTTACCTCTACTCCTTTTAGATAATATTATCCTCCCTCCCTCACCCCCGTCGCTTCAGTCTTCAGTTCCATTCACATCACACAATGACCCCCCCCCCCCCCCCTTTCATCAGCTGCTCCTCAGCTGCTCAAAGCATCCCGGCATAATAAACAGAATTATGAACAGTATGTACAAATGGATCCTCTGGCTGGCTAGACTATCCCCATCATCCCTTTCATTATCACTGATCCACACCAGAAGGATGCATAATAATAATATTATTATTAACAACTAATAAACACAGGTCTTTGACGGTCACGTGTCCTCCTGTGGTTTGGGGAAAATATGTTATCTAAAACTCAAAACAAAACTATGGTTTTGAAGAGGAAATACATTTTGTAAAACCTTTTACAAACCAATAATCTCTCATTGAGGATACCTGGAATTAGTTAGTCCTAACCCATTGAGGATATCTGTCTAAAAATAAATGCCAAAGTTTGTGGGATGGAGAGCGGTTAAATTCCCACTTATGGTCTTCCTCCTTTACTGCTAATGAATAATTCAAGCAGATTAAGCCTTTGCAGGCGTTCTAGAGGTAGTTGATTTTGATTTATTGACTAGTAATGTGTCATTTACTCCCATCAGAGAGCAGCTCATCACTTTAATAGCCCCTTTAGAAGCATCTGTCTCATTGGTCTTAAATAACGTGCTCGAGGAAATAATTTACTGGCAATCTGATTTTCACTGCTCAATGATTTGTAGTCAAGTGCTATTATACAAATCTGAGTTGACATACCTGTGTGATGTTGGGTAAGATTCTTGGAATCTTTATTCAGAGATATGGTCTTCTCAGGGGAACTCTGAAGCAATCAGTTACATATCTGTTCACATACACCCATAGTACTATTCTGAGGTAATGTACAAAAGCACCGCCAGATTACACATTACATAGTCTTGAGTCCCAGCATTTCCCTGATTTTTATCCTTTTCTCTAATGAGATTTCATTGATACTGTACCTCCTCTTCAAGGTAACTCCAAGTCAATCACACTTCTGTGAAATTAAAGTGTCCACTTAGGAAGCAACACTGATTGACAATACATTTCACATGCTGTTGTGCAAATGGAATAGACAACATGTGGAAATTATAGGCAATTAGCAAGACACCCCCAATAAAGGACTGGTTTTGCAGGTGGTGACCACAGACCACTTCTCAGTTCCTATGCTTCCTGGCTGATGTTTTGGTCACTTTTGAATGCTGGCGGTGCTTTCACTCTAGTGGTAGCATGAGACGGAGTCTACAACCAAGTGGCTCAGGTAGTGCAGCTCATCCAGGATGGCACATCAATGCGAGCTGTGGCAAGAAGGTTTGCTGTGTCTGTCAGCGTAGTGTCCAGAGCATGGAGGCGCTACCAGGAGACAGGCCAGTACATCAGGAGATGTGGAGGAGGCCGTAGGAGGGCAACAACCCAGCAGCAGGACTGCTACCTCCGCCTTTGTGCAAGGAGGAGCAGGAGGAGCACTGCCAGAGCCCTGCAAAATGTGTCTGCTCAAACGGTCAGAAACAGACTCCATGAGGGTGGTATGAGGGCCCGACGTCCACAGGTGGGGGTTGTGCTTACAGGCCAACACCGTGCAGGACGTTTGGCATTTGCCAGAGAACACCAAGATTGGCAAATTCGCCACTGGCGCCCTGTGTTCTTCACAGATGAAAGCAGGTTCACACTGAGCACGTGACAGACGTGACAGAGTCTGGAGATGCCGTGGAGAACGTTCTGCTGCCTGCAACATCCTCCAGCATGACCGGTTTGGCGGTGGGTCAGTCATGGTGTGGGGTGGCATTTATTTGGGGGGCCGCACAGCCCTCCATGTGCTCACCAGAGGTAACCTGACTGCCATTAGGTACCGAGATGAGATCCTCAGACCCCTTGTGAGACCATATGCTGGTGCGGTTGGCCCTGGGTTCCTCCTAATGCAAAACAATGCTAGACCTCATGTGGCTGGAGTGTGTCAGCAGTTCCTGCAAGAGGAAGGCATTGATGCTATGGACCGCCTGTTCCCCAGACCTGAATCCAATTGAGCACATCTGGGACATCATGTCTCGCTCCATCCACCAACGCCACGTTGCACCCCAGACTGTCCAGGAGTTGGCGGATGCTTTAGTCCAGGTCTGGGAGGAGATCCCTCAGGAGACCATCCGCCACCTCATCAGGAGCATGCCCAGGCGTTGTAGGGAGGTCATACAGGCACGTGGAGGCCACACACACTACTGAGCCTCATTTTGACTTGTTTTAAGGACATTACATCAAAGTTGGATCAGCCTGTAGTGTGGTTTTCCACTTTAATTTTGAGGGTGACTCCAAATCCAGACCTCCATGGGGTGATACATTTTGATTTCCATTGATAATTTTTGTGTGATTTTGTTGTCAGCACATTCAACTATGTAAAGAAAAAAGTATTTAATAAGATTATTTCATTCATTCAGATCTAGGATGTGTTATTTTAGTATATATATATATATTACTCAGATCATGTGACACTTAGATTGCACACAGGTGGACTTTATTTAACGAATTATGTGACTTCTAAAGGTAATTGGTTGCACCAGATCTTATTTAGGGGCTTCATAGCGAAGGGGGTGAATACATATGCACGCACCACTTTTCTGTTATTAATGTTTTTGAATTTTTTGAAACAAGTTATTTTTTTCATTTCACTCCACCAATTTGGACTATTTTGTGTATGTCCATTACATGAAATCCAAATAAAAATCCATTTTAATTACAGGTTGTAATGCAACAAAATAGGAAAAACGCCAAGGGGGATGAATACTTTTGCAAGGAACTGTAAGTGTCATCTGTATACAGATGAATGTTATAGGTTTTTGCAGATGGACCAATATTATTTATGAAAAGAGGACAGGCCCAAAATTGACTCCTGTGGGACACCTTTAGTAATATAGAGGTGATTTGACACCATCAGGAAGCACACATTGTGTCCTGTCGGACAGATACTGTAGTTTAAACCACATGTGCCATCATAAATTGTCTGCAGATCCATTGTGGGGGGAAGCTAGCATGTTTTGGCTGTGTGCTATAAGGGATTTTAGGCCTCTTTTCTCACCCAACCACTGTTTTGGTGGTAATGTAGTCATTGAATAGTTCAGAGCCATCCTCGTCACTTGGACCTTTACCTTTTCTGTTGGGTTATTGACTTTGCGTCTGGATTCTGTTGGGATTTCCTTTTTGTAGGCTTTAAAAAAAAATCCATAGGATTACAAACATTTCTTTGGATTTGGACTTCCATTCAAGGATTTAAAGGCTCAACCAGAGGTTCTGGTAGGACTAAGGGTTTTCAAATTGTGATGTTGGCTCTGACAGGACAATTCATTTGTTGTTGATTTTATTGAATTATTATTTTGTTTATGCTGAGCGCCATATGATTTTTCCTATCAATACACCATTGCACTGAACAAGTTTCCCAGTCTTTATTTCTGACAAGGTTGTGTGGTTTATGCAGGTTTGTTACAAAGTGTGTTGGGCATTATTACCAAGGCCCACATTTAGGACAAGACATTCAAATTGCTTGGGGACAGCGGTGGTAATACACACAGCAACATTCAAGTAATATTTTTATGAATATGGCTTGTGACATTTATATGAATAATTCCAAGGCCACAGCTGCAGGATTTCAGATCAGACAGCATCTGTAACACAAACATGCTATGATCAGTAGGTAGCCATGGGGCTTGCTTGAAATGATACAAGATTGCTTAGAACTGTGCCATTTGGTCTATGCCTCGGAAACCAAGCCAGGGGGAAAGAAAGCCATTTTACATCCTTTGTTGTGATAATTGTGTTTGCTCTATAACCCTCAAACTCAACTTTGGACCTCAAAAGCCAGTTCTACATCAGAATGTATGTGGGGGTTATGAATTAATGCCTCTTCGTATTCACAGTGGCTTTGCCTGAGAACACACACTGGTGTTCCCTCTGACATTTTAGTATGTGCGCGCATCTCCCCGTCTGACGCCTTGGGCTCCCTTCTCAGACCGCAGACTGACTGAGGGTGCTTTGGCCTCATTTCAGCCCCGTCAGCTCAAGTTGTCTCACCTCTCGTTGATTTGTTGAGCTTATGGTGTTGCTGCTATATTCTTCTGGACAGAGGATTCCTCAAATGATGCCTCAGCACCACCCCTGAGCAGTTTGTGTGCCAAAGGCACCCTATTCCCTATACAGTTCACTATATAGGGAATGGGGTGCCATTTGGGACATAGACCCTTTCTTTACCAGACAGAGCTCAGCAGCTCAGGGTTTTGTCTAAACTGGACCCACCACCATCCACCAAACTCTTACAGTCAGCATTTGTAGCCCAACAATGGTGTGTCTGTTGAAACAGTATTAGGGGATTGGATAATGGCCTGATGATGGGGTTTGCGTCCCAAATGGCACCGTACCCTTATAGTGCACTACTTTTGACCAGAGTCCTATGGGCCCTGTTTAAAAGTAGTGCACTAAATAGGGGATATTGTGCCATTTTGGACGCAGACTGTGTTTGCTAAGTGACAGGATGGATTCTACAGACGGGAGTTTGGGAGTAGTAGCTGTTTTTGTTATTTCTCTCTTTTCGGACATTTGCATGTTTTGCTTTGGGTTAT
Organism: Coregonus lavaretus; assembly: GCF_964263955.1. NCBI lineage: Eukaryota > Metazoa > Chordata > Actinopteri > Salmoniformes > Salmonidae > Coregonus > Coregonus lavaretus. The sequence continues at coordinate 27,875,535 of NC_140010.1, read as the reverse complement.
GAGTTTATAAAGAAAGTGTGATTCAGTTGACAAAAAGCTGCATTAATGTGCAAAGTACTTTACAGCAAGTAAGAGTCAGTAATATTAGGATAAGCTTTTCAGCATGGTGAGAGCCACACAAAAGAATGTCAGTAACTAAATACTCATGCTGACATCACCATACTAGATTCTTAGGAGTTCCCTTGTAATGTGATTTGAAAGGGAACAGTTCACGCGGACAGAGGGCAGTGGAAGCAAGTGTGTTTCTTGAGGGATTTTCTATCATTGCCTCACTTAAGACCTGTTGCAGATTTTATGTAAAAGTTAGCTTTAGAAGCATTAAATGGCAGCTATTTGTTTTATTGACTGCTCTATCAATCTCCCATTATCTTAATGGCAATATTATCACACTGAAAACATTGTTTTGGCAATGGATCAAATCAAAATGTGTTGCTGTAGTGACTCATGAAATCCATTCGATCCCTGTTAAGTCTAACCATACGAAACAACATCAAAATGGCCCATTCGATATGTCAACAGACGAGAGCTGGTGAATAATAAGTGTGCTACTGTGACCATCCTCCCCAGACCCCTCCCTTTCTCCTGCCTGCCCAGTCACCAGTCACCCGCAGGCCTCCAGTGTTTCCAAACAACCATGTGACTGTGATATGTGCCCGTGTAGCGGTAGCCCCAGCCTCCTCCTCTGTTGTCTCTCTGTGTGTTTGTGTGTGCGTGTGTGCGTGTGCGTTTTAAGTTCACAGCACTGTTTAACAGCCCTATTGTCAATTCATAAAGCCTATCAGAGAACAGCAGGCCTACACTACGGGCTGCTAGCCGATAGCCCTCTCCTCTTACACAGGCTGCGTCCCCAAATGGCACCCTATTTCCTACATAGTGCACTACTTTTGACCAGAAGTAGTGCATTATATAGGGAATAGGGTGCCATTTGGGACACAGCCTCTGAGTCTTTGTTAAAGTTTACCTGCTGCGCTAGATATTCAATATCAGCAGTGCTGGCTTTGTCACTATTCCATTTTACAGTTGACTGCTGATAAGTGTGCTGAAGTTCAGTCTCAAATACATGTTCTATAACAGGGTTCCGCAACTGGAGGCCGGCGGGACAAATTTGGCCCTCGATTGATTTTATTTGGCCCCCTAAGGTTTCTGAACAGTTTTACATTTATTTTTTAGAATTTTCATTGTTGGCCATACACGCAGTGCTTGACTTCAGCCGGAGCTGTCCAGAGCGCCGTACTGGCCCTCTAATTTTGGGGGAATTACGTACCGGCTCCGCTATAAAACAAAGTGTCCTATCACCGGCCCGGATTCACACACAGCGTTAAAAAAAAAGATTGATCAAAGCGGAATAAAGGTGGGATCTGTGTTGACTAGCAATGGAGAGTGGGCATTCATATCCTGATTCCGCTTTGTTCAAGTTTATTGCTAGTCTGTGAATCCGTTGTATGCATGCCAGTAAACTGTTCGAGTTTGAGAATGCGCCAGCCTGAATGCGCAGGATGCGCTGTTCCAATTTGTCAAATGAAGGTTCTTACGGTCATGAAAATCCTGGAAAAGTCATGGAATTTTAATATTAGGTTTTCCTTTTTAAAATCTATTATCAGTCACTTAAATTGACATCAACCATGATCAGAATTAGGCCTACCCTTTAGCGCGTTTCTGTGGGCATCATCTGCGTGTGGGCCATTGCCTGAGGGGGAGATTTCAGCAGCAGGTAGCCTATAAAATAATTATAGACTAACTATATAGCCAAAACATAACTAGCCATACTACCTCGCTAGTTAACTATTTTGCTCTAAGCATGAATGGTGTTGACTCGTTGTCGCCTTTCCACTGGCACTGTTGAGAAAAATCTGACACCATTATTGGGAAGCTGGGATTCCCCTCTATTAAAGAGCCACTGAAAACACTGATTGGCAAGTGTTTTTATGTTGCTCATTAGATGAAAATGAGATTTCAGTCTTTAAGTGTTTCCTGACCAATTCCGCATTTGGTTAATGATGTTTGTCCCCAATGAGCCTATTTCACTTCAAAATCCCCAGGATGAATCTAAACTCAAATCTGTAATTAGTTTTGACGTTTTTGCAGAGGATGTTTTAGTTGCGCAATTTAACATCTAGCTAGGGTGTTTGGTGCAGTATTTCTCAAGTAAAAAATGTTGCAAATCCCAACCTTCATTTTAACTTTTATGCATGGCTGTTCCAAACTCTCTGTTTCAGACAATACTGACTTTATGACAAATGATCCTATTAATACTTTGTAGTCCAATTTTGACACTAGAATAATGGGTTCTGACTAATATCGATGCCACCTAGGCTGTTTTCAAAGGGATTTGTTGCTTTTTAAAGGCAGTCGCTCTTTAAACAGTATGTTAGCCATGTAATTCCGACCAACGTTACAAATATTCTAAGAATAGCCTAATTGACAAATGACTTCCATGCTGTGCATAGACCTCCCCTGAAACATGATCATTTTAGCCTTAAGGTTATAGATGAACATGTCTTCGTTAGCTACCTTGCTTTGAAGTAGCCTACCTTATCCATTTGATTCATTGAATGAGGCAATAATTGTAAAGACATAAAAGTAGGCCCATTTGGTTGTAATGTTGCAATATTTTATATCAAGTGTGGTCAACCATCCTCCAGGAGAGCTACTGGGTGTGCAGGCTTTTGTCTGAGCCCCGCTCTAACACACCACATTGTACCCTAAACATCAGCTGCTCAACAGGACCTTAATAAGCAGACTCGGGTGTGTTTCAGGGCTGGATCAAAAGCCTGCACACCCAGCAGCTCTGCAGATGGCGGGTTGACCACATACAGTAGTTTAACAGTGCAGTTATTCTACTTTGTATGGGGTTAAGTGCCTTGATCAAGGGTACAACGGCAGAAGATAGTAGGCAACCCGGGGGGTGGCCCACCCAGGGATTTCAATGGCAGAAAAATCCCTGTAAACAAACCAAGTTTACAGTAAACTGTAAGCTTGTTGTCACTGTACATGTGTTTTATGAATGCATGGAACGTCAAAGAAAACACAAGGTAAATGACTCAAAACACTTTCCTTTCAAGCCCACCTCTATCCCATGTTTATCCTAGATATTGCACAGAAAGAAAACGGATTACTGAAACCAATTGGACCATACTGTTCAAGCCAACCCATTTCAATATGTCACAATACTTGTTTTAAGGATTAACATGGACTAATTTGTCAACATTTTCATGGCCAATTTTCCCAGACACAGATTCTTTGTTTCTTCCAGAGCTAGGCTGAATCTGTGTCCAGGAGAGGATACTCTACTAATGTCTGGGCCATAAATGGTAATATTCTTGACATCTACACTACTTTTCTACAGTCTAATCCATTTCATCCATGACCTACTATTTATATAAATCAAATCAAATTTGACTGAGTATACCAAACATTAGGTACATCTTCCTAATCTTTTTCCCAACAGCCTCAGTTCGTTGGGGCGTGGACTCTAAAAGGTGTCGAAAGTGTTCCACAGGGATGCTGACCCATGTTGACTCCAATGCTTCCCACAGTTGTCAAGTTTGCAGATGTCCTTTGTGTGGTGGACCATTCTTAATACACACAGGAAACTGTTGAGCGTGAAAAACCCAGCAGTGTTGCAGTTCTTGACACAAACCGGTGTGCCTGGCACCTATTACCATACCCCATTCAAAGGCACTTAAATATTTTGTCTTGCCCATTCAGCCTCTGAATGGCACACGTACACAATCCATGTCTCAATTGTCTCAAGGCTTAAAAATCCTTCTTTAACCGGTCTCCTCCCCTTCATCTACACTGATTGATTGAAGTGGATTTAACAAGTGAAATCAATAAGGGATCATAGCTTTTCCCTGGATTCACCTGGTCAGTCTGTCATGGAAAGAGCAGGTGTCCTTAATGTTTTGTATACTCTGTGTATTTCACCATAAAATCAATTAAAGAAATGTAATTTTGCTTTTACAGTGGTCGCCCTGTAATGTAGCACTTAATGCACATTTCTTTGGGCAAAAATATACGGCTGTATCGGCCCGCTAATACAGGAGTAGTGAAGGTCCAATGCACTACTTTTGTGAGAAATTTTTACAATTAATAATTGATGGGATATGTAGTGATTTTGCCAACACAGCCAGATATGTACGTTTTTGTACCCTTAACCGTTTTTAAACTGACTCGTATTTGTTAAATAGGACTTTTATTAATGTAATGAGTAATCCAGGAATATCACGAGTTAATTGACTCGAGAAAATAGGAACTCTACAGAGCACAATGACTACAATGAATGGCTAAATGACTACCGGACACAAAGGGTGGGATGGTGGTGGTGGGGGGGGGGGAGTACATTTCATTTTAGAGAATTTGGCAGTACGTCCAACCGGCCTCACAACCGCAGACCACGTGTAACCACGCCAGCCCAGGACCTCCACATCCGGCTTCTTCACCTGCGGGATCGTCTGAGACCAGCCAACCGGACAGCTGATGAAACTGAGGAGTATTTCTGTCTGTAATAAAGCCCTTTTGTGGGGAAAAACTGATTGGCTGGGCCTTGCTCCCAAGTGGGTGGGCCTATGCCCTCCCAGGTCCACCCATGGCTGCGCCCCTGCCCAGTCATGTGAAATCCATAGATTAGGGCCTAATGAATTTATTTCAATTGACTTATTTCCTGAACTGTAACTCGTTGAAATTGTTGCATATTGCGTTTTTTATATTTTTGTTCAGTATAAATCAATGGGGGCCCCCTGGTCGTTAATTTGACCATGGTTACTACAAGTTTAGATAGCTGGCTAGACTAATTTAACAATCTAAAAAAAATGTAAGCTGACATGGGCTAATTGAGTGATTGTCATTGACTGACATAACAAGAGGAAAACTGCTGATGCACACCCAAATTTCGAAATTGCACCTTTTTAACAGAACCTTGTGGGCCTGAGCCCAATCTGGCCTGGTTAAAAGCAGTACACCATATAGGGAATAGACCTGTGTGTGTGCAGAAAATGGCTGGCGAGTGTGAGAACTTAATGGACATATTAAATGCACTATAAGGGGATTTGGTGTGGGCGTGATCAACTGACTGCCTCATCCATCATTGGGACGTTTCAGATGCAGTGCTGTGTTTCTGGTCCGTTGCCAGACCGTTATTTAACAACCGGTCATTTGCAAATGGATCTGAAGTGGCAGATCGATGTTGACTGGATTGAAGGTAGTCTTGGCAGATAGCAGTATGACAGCCTTACAAGGCTATGGAGGTTTCTGTACTCTGGTTCCTGTGGTTCAGACATGGCCTCATCAATTAGTTGTGTGTCTGTGTTAGTGGTAGGACTGGGCGATATGGCCTAAAACTCATCTCGATTATTTATGATTCTTCAAACTTATGGGTGATTCTCGATTTTAAATGTTTTCTCTAAATAAGCTTTGTTGTACAATTAACGGTAAAATACACTGCATTTAAAACAGTCAGCAATAATCGAATGAATTCAGAGCTTGTGAAAGAATACCTAGGCTGAATATATGCCTTCCACAACCGTAAGACCAACTAATAATGTAATTATTTTATCAAAATAGTTGTACCTGTTTTTGGATTTTTGCATAATCACTTATCTGGCTTTCAGGTCTGTCTTTAAAAATACCCTTTTTGTTACAATTTGAACCAGAACCATGCATAATGCACATCCACTAATAATGTAGCAGGCATTATAGAAAATTAACACCGGTCTCATAAACAATCTCTCAAGCACAAGCCCACGTGCTAGTGAGTAGCTAGCTATATTTCAAGTTTAGCCAACTTGGATCTAGGTATAATTTCACAAGCTCTGAATTGAGCTAACAAGGCAAAACAGTTAAATTGTTATGCACACAACCTTCTGTCCGTCTCCAACTGTTTGAACAACATGCTAGCCTGTCGACTATGGAGGACTAAAAGTGCCACAATTAAATAAATAAATACACCATTAAATAATTACTTAAATGTGTCATTAATTAATTAAAATTAGAATTAAATACATAAATGTGTAATTAAATGTATCATTAATTAATTCAAATACCGATTCATTTTATGTAAAATACATATATAATTATTTCACTATTTACATTTACATTTCATGATCCTGCATTGCAGTGATTCATGAATTACTTAAAACTGTCAAACTGACCCATCAAAGTCAGTGGGCGGGGCTAACGCGAATCTAGTCTGATCCATTGCTTTGGTCTGAAGTAGAGTAGGCCAACCTGGATAGAGACAATGGAGGATCTCCGTGAACTTTCCAGGGAGTTGGTTAGAGACATTTTAAACTTAGCAGAGGATGTAGAAGCAGGACCTGCTGACCCAGAGCATGTAGCTAGTAAAGCAGAGGAACTTATTGAAGGTGAATAGCGCCACCCAGTGTATTGGAATGTGTTCAGTAGCTCTGCATCAATCCATTATCCGGAATTGATTTGTCTTGGCTTGATGCAGAGGGTAACCAATCAGGCGTTAGGTTCCGCCTACCAACTTTTGATGGGTCAGTTTGACAGTTTTAAGTAATTCATGAATCACTGCAATGCAGGATCATGAAATGTAAATGTAAATAGTGAAATAATTATATATGTATTTTACATAAAATGAATCGGTATTTGAATTAATTAATGATACATTTAATTACACATTTATGTATTTAATTCTAATTTTAATTAATTAATGACACATTTAAGTAATTATTTAATGGTGTATTTATTTATTTAATTGTGGCACTTTTAGTCCTCCATAGTCGACTTTGTTCAGATCTTGAAATCAAGTTGCCTACCTTATTTCTCAAGTCGCCAATTCCTAATATAATTGTTTTCTGCTTATTGCACATTTTATAAAAACACAGATTAAACAGCTAGTATAATCTTCTTTATTTGACTAAAATGCTGCTAGCGATACATGGTACCGTAATGCGCGCGTGACAAACTGAGCATTAATTTTCCAGAATGAATGTTCAGTGGGACATCCGTTTTAGTAGAGTCTGCTCTGCTCAAAATTTGAGGAGTTGAAACATTTTATTTATTTATATATATATATAAAACTGGGTATGGTTCGAAAGGTTAACTTCTCCTCTATTACATTAAAATAATGTCTCTGTGTTTCGGTGTCCATATGACCGATTCTGTTGGACCAAACATCAAATGCAAATAGCGAGATGAAATCGTTTGTCAGAGAGGCAGAAGTGATCTCTCATCTTTGTTGTTGTGTGGTAGAGGGAGGGGCTTGGGAGAAAGAGGCGACGTGAGAGGTTTCACTCGCCAAAATCTGTCCAAAATAAGCCCTATGCGCTTATTTTGAACCTAAGCTTGTCGCCTGCCTTCCCGCCTTTGGTACAACGACTCTCATTGTTAGGGCGGAGACATGAGCATCTCGTCATATACAGATATCTGGTGTAAATGGGAAGGTGCACAGCACAGAAGGAGAGGACCAGACCAAAAAGACATGAGAACAAGCGGACATAAACGCACATAAAAACGAAAAAAAAAAAACTCGATTCTGCGATACAGGCATTTGGAATGTCGCGCAAAAACATACATTGGAATTAATAAAATATATCGGCCAGCCCTAGTTAGTGGTGGATACTGTCACACCACTAAGTCTTGCATGGCATTGTGAAATGTACGTAGTAAATCAAATAAGAATGTATGACATTTTAAAGGTGTCAAAGTACCATAAAAAGTAATAATTAATATAATTCTTCATCCCTCTTGTCAGTGATACATTGGCTTATGCACCTATATCTAGATATAGAATAAAGCGGCAACAGCTCCTGTTAACCATGTAACGACCATGCAGTTCTAAACTATACACACATCCCCACCCTTTATTGAACAGGGAGCAGAACCAAACTTTGTAGGTTTGCATCGCAAATGGCACCCTTTTTCCTATATAGTGCACTACCTTTAACCAGGGCCCATAGGACTAGTAGTGCACTATATAGGGAAAGGGGATACCTAGTCAGTTGCACAACTGAATGCATTTAACCGAAATGTGTCTTCTGCATTTAACCCAACTCTTCTGAATCAGAGAGGTGCAGGGGGCTGCCTTAATCGATGCCCGAGGAGCAGTTTTTGTTAACTGTCTTGCTCAAGGACAGAACAGCAGATCCTTCCACCTTGCCGGCTCAGGTATTCGGACCAGCGACCTTTCAGTTACTGGCCCAACGCTCTTAACCGCTAGGCTACCTGCCGCAGTTTTGGGCTAACCCAGCTCTGTTGTGAGAGTGTCATGGGGTTTGAGTGGCAGCTCCAGATTAGCAGCCTTGTTTTTCACATACGGGATGTATTTAGCAGATCTGTGACACCCTTCAGGACTGGGATTTACATTTTTACATTTACATTCAGGCCTGCTGGAATATAGCCTCTGGCTGTGCAAGTGTGTGTGTTTTTGTCTGGCTCATCCTCTGTCTGTTTACGGTATTTGACTTTGTGTGTACTGTATCACATGGCTGTTCCTCCTTGTTAGAGAAGCAGCAGGCATTCCACAGATGGTGTCTCAGCTGCCCTAGATCCTACTGATTGACATCCCACTGTCTGACAGCAAAATCATACTCAGTCAGAAAGGAGGGACAGTGTCAGATTGAGACAGAGGGACCTATGATGCGGATCATCTCTGTCAGTTGTCAGAAGTGTTGAGCCATGTCTCAGGTGACTCTCATGGAGCCCAGTGATGGGTGTGGCTGCATCTTCTCTGACAGCATTGGCTGCTGCTCCTGTCTCTCTGCCCCTGGACAATTCCACAGTAACAGAATGATGCTGAGACTCAGATTTTTCACTTTAAAATGTATGTCAAACAAAAAACAATGATTGCAAAGTTAAATACACCATACAACGATGCACAAGGACAACTTTTAACAATTTCCACAGAACATTTTACAAAAACACATTTAATTGAACAGTGCAGATGCAATGTTTGGTAACAGAATGATGGTTTGTACTGTTTGTGCTGTCATTCTGTTACCAAACTTCACATCTGCACTGTTCAAGTAATACCACCCTGCATCCCACTGCTGGCTTTCCTCTGAAGCTAAGCAGGGTCGGTCCCTGGATGGGACACCAGATGCTGTTGGAAGTGGTGTTGGAGGGCCAGTAGGAGGCACTCTTTCCTCTGGTCTAAGGAGATCCCAAGGCAGTGAAGGGGACATTGCCTTGCGTAGGGTGCCATCTTTCAGATGGGAAGTTAAACAGGTGTCCTGACTCTCTGTGGTCATTTAAAAATCGCATGGCACTTATTGTAATAGTAGGGGTGTTAACCCCGGTGTCATGGCGAAATTCCCAACCCGGTCCCATTCCATCATGGCCACTTAATTATCCCCCTCATTCCTAATTGGCATATCACTCCTCACCTCTCCACCTGATAGCTGATGTGTGGTGAGCGTTCTGGCACAAAAATGGTCACAGTGAATCACCCAGGTGGGTGCAACACATCGGTGGTGGATGAGGTGAGTTTCCCCTACTATGTAAAAGCGCTTTGAGTACCTCCAGTTGGTAGAAAAGCGCTATATAAATCCAATCCAATTATTAAATGTGTTTTTGTAAAACTTTCTGTGGAAATGTGTTAAGTTGTCCCTGTGCATAGTTGTATGGTTTAACTTTGCAATCATTCGTTTTTGTTTGACATACAAAAAACTGAGTCTCAGCATCATTCTGTTATTGTAGAATTGCCCCCCTCCCTCTGTGGTAGTTCCTCTGCAGGATGAGTGGGCAGGGGATCCCTGCAGGCATGGACTAAAAGGCTGAGCTCTCATATCCTTCCTGTCTGCATGCTGTCAGGGATGATGCCAATTAATCTACACTGTTATGTGTCTCAAATGGCACCTAGGGTTCTGGTTAAAAGTAGTGCACTATATAGGGAATAGGGTGTCATTTGGGATGCAACCCACTGTGTACTGCAAAGTGAGTTCAGCTTGTTTGATAGGGAGAAATTAGGTGTGAATGATCTTTTATTGACATTCATTGATTACGTATAGAATCTTACAGCATCTAGGCAATTTGATTTACTGTATTGTGTACTTTTAAACTATTTAAAAACAGCTTTGCTGTACAGAAAAGGGACATCGGTTGGTACCTTGTCCATGCTTTGTTGTGGAATGCCTGACCCCCTTTCGCTAATTGCGTTCAAGTGACCTCACCCTCTGAATACCTCCTGGTCCTAATTTCTGAATATGTGGAAACCTCCTCCATTGTGATACTCTGAGGCTGTGTCCGAAATGGGACCCTGTTCCCTATTTAGTGTACTACTTTTGACCTAAGCCCTATTGGCCCTGGTCAAATGTAGGGTGCTGTACAGTGAATAGAATGCCATTTCAGACACAACCTAGGTTTATGTTGCATAAGTGTGCTAAATCAATGAAATGGCTGTGTTTTATGCAAGACTAATCTACATAGTCAGTCCATTTAGTTGGTCAAGGTTTCCAGCCAAAAGTATTGTTATGTGCTGTTGCTTCTCACCCACAATAACATGGAATGAAGCCTGAGATGGGCAAGTAACTTTGCCTGAGACCTGAAGATTTGTGTTAGCTCCTTGAGCTAATGCCTAGGCTTTGTCTCAGCGAGTTACATTCTAACCAAATGGGTCTTTCTCAGCTCTGGCCCATCCCTCCTGGTCAGTTGGCCTATAACCAGGCCCGCATGCTCTCTTTCTGGGTTGCTGCCAGGTCATATGAATGCGTGGCTGTCCTGTTCTGTTATGTATTGCTCTGTAATCTACTGGCTGTGTCTGGGTCTGCCTGCCAGAGGAAGTGATGTGCGTACTAAATGGCACCTTATTCCATTTGGTATAGGGAATAGGGTGCCATTTGGGACACAGTAAGAGTTAGAGGACCTCCCTGCATTCCTGGCATTTTTTTAAAATTCTGAATTAACCAAAAAAGGTTATTTGAGGTAGCCAGGGTACCAGTCAGGTTAGCTACCATTCCACTCCTTGTACTAACACAGAATACAAGGCTATCTTCCAGCGACGCTGCTCCTTAGTGGAACTCCCTATCAGCTAACATGCTGACTAGACTGGGCAAGCGGGTGTCCGTGTGCACCATCGCACACATGTTGATTTTGTCCATCCACACCAGACGCGATCAGGACACGCAGGTTGAAATATCAAAACCAACTCTGAACCAACTATATTAATTTGGGGACAGGTGGAAACGGATGAAACATTCATGGCAATTTAGCTTGCTGGCTTGCTGTTGCTAGCTAATTTGTCCTGGGATATAAACATTGGGTTGTTATTTTACCTGAAATGCACAAGGTCCTTTACTCCGACAATTAATCCACAGATAAAAGGGTAAACCGAGTTTGTTTCTAGTAATCGCTCCACCTTCAGGCTTCTCCTTTGGACTTTATATGGAGGTTGGCAACCAGCTTTAAGGTGCATTGCCACCACCAACTGGACTGGTGTGTGGACCTAAGTTCATCTGTCAATCACCAACGTGGGTATATGCTCCTAAAAACCAATGAGGAGATGGGGAAAGGCGGGACTTGCAGCGCGTCAAGCGCTCGAGCAGTTTGGATAAAATTATTGAATAACATGTATGTGTACATTTATTTTGGAGCGCACGTAACGCGAGTGGTGTGGTCAGCATGTACAGTGGGGGAAAAAAGTATTTAGTCAGCCACCAATTGTGCAAGTTCTCCCACTTAAAAAGATGAGAGAGGCCTGTAATTTTCATCATAGGTACACATCAACTATGACAGACAAATTGAGAGAAAAAAATCCAGAAAATCACATTGTAGGATTTTTAATGAATTTATTTGCAAATTATGGTGGAAAATAAGTATTTGGTCACCTACAAACAAGCAAGATTTCTGGCTCTCACAGACCTGTAACTTCTTCTTTAAGAGGCTCCTCTGTCCTCCACTCGTTACCTGTATTAATGGCACCTGTTTGAACTTGTTATCAGTATAAAAGACACCTGTCCACAACCTCAAACAGTCACACTCCAAACTCCACTATGGCCAAGACCAAAGAGCTGTCAAAGGACACCAGAAACAAAATTGTAGACCTGCACCAGGCTGGGAAGACTGAATCTGCAATAGGTAAGCAGCTTGGTTTGAAGAAATCAACTGTGGGAGGAATTATTAGGAAATGGAAGACACACAAGACCACTGATAATCTCCCTCGATCTGGGGCTCCACGCAAGATCTCACCCCGTGGGGTCAAAATGATCACAAGAACGGTGAGCAAAAATCCCAGAACCACACGGGGGGGACCTAGTGAATGACCTGCAGAGAGCTGGGACCAAAGTAACAAAGCCTACCATCAGTAACACACTACGCCGCCAGAGACTCAAATCCTGCAGTGCCAGACGTGTCCCCCTGCTTAAGCCAGGCCTGTCTGAAGTTTGCTAGAGTGCATTTGGATGATCCAGAAGAGGATTGGGAGAATGTCAGATGAAAACAAAATATAACTTTTTGGTAAAAACTCAACTCGTCGTGTTTGGAGGACAAAGAATGCTGAGTTGCATCCAAAGAACACCATACCTACTGTGAAGCATGGGGGTGGAAACATCATGCTTTGGGGCTGTTTTTCTGCAAAGGGACCAGGACGACTGATCCGTGTAAAGGAAAGAATGAATGGGGTCATGTATCGTGAGATTTTGAATGAAAACCTCCTTCCATCACCAAGGGCATTGAAGATGAAACGTGGCTGGGTCTTTCAGCATGACAATGATCCCAAACACACCGCCCGCGCAACGAAGGAGTGGCTTCTTAAGAAGCATTTCAAGGTCCTGGCCTAGCCAGTCTCCAGATCTCAACCCCATAGAAAATCTTTGGAGGGAGTTGAAAGCGTGTTGCCCAGCGACAGCCCCAAAACATCACTGCTCTAGAGGAGATCTGCATGGAGGAATGGGCCAAAATACCAGCAACAGTGTGTGAAAACCTTGTGAAGACTTACAGAAAATGTTTGACCTGTGTCATTGCCAACAAAGGGTATATAACAAAGTATTGAGAAACTTTTGTTATTGACCAAATACTTATTTTCCACCATAATTTGCAAATAATTTAATAAAAAATCCTACAATGTGATTTTCTGGAAAAAAAAATTCTCATTTTGTCTGTCATAGTTGACGTGTACCTATGATGAAAATTACAGGCCTCTCTCATCTTTTTAAGTGGGAGAACTTGCACAATTGGTGGCTGACTAAATGATTTTTTCCCCCACTGTAAGTCTTTCATCTGCATGCCTGTGTGTGCTCTTCCACTGAAACCCGTTTAAACCTGTCTGACGGCTGATATATAAAGGCTAAAGGCTAAAAACAGCCTTATTGAAGGGGGTGTGTTGTCTACCATCATTCACTTCCGGAAGTTTACTCGAAAGATGAGTGAACCGTCCCTTCACCTCATTTTGTTATAACATCTTTGAGACAGACGTTTATGTGACACCCAGAATGCATTGTATGTCAACAAAAATGCCGCCACACATAGCTGGCAAATAGCTTAGCATTAGCTCATCATAATCAGTACAACCTTCAAGGAAGTATTTTTACATGCATATTGTGACCATTACAATCTATGCAAGATTCGGAATGCATGGTTTGTCACCAGTAAAACATGAATTAAACATTAAATACATTATGCTCCATACATACTGTATGCTACAGTAGAAACGACAACACACTATACAGAAAATAAGGCACTTACTTTTGCTTGGAATGCACTTAGGTCCAAAGTTTATTATTTGTAAGGAAAACAACAATGAAGGCAATGCGGGCGCCAGAGGGAAAATGTGCCAGGGGGAAAATGTTTTGCAAGGCCTGTTCTGACTTGAGATGCACAAATGTCTGCATACTTGATCTGGGGAAACTGGGGAAGTGCTTGGGCTCTCGTGGAAGATACGTTTGTCTGGCTCAGTAAAGCCTCAAACATAAATTGTCCGCAACAGTGAAATGGGCTACTTCTATATGAATTAATGAGGAGGAGGAACACACTTCAATTCAAACTGTTAGAAATTAATTTGAAATTGACAAGTTGAAACATCGCCTATAGATAATTAGCAGGCAGTGTGCCTTGGTTTGAGGGCAGCATGGGTTAACGGTCCTGTTGCATAACAATCACATTTTGGAACGGTGAGTGCATTCTGACATCACGCACATAAAAAAAACCATGCTAGGGTGACCGTTAGAGATTTTTGGAACTCACACGTGAAAAGGTTAACATTTGGGGGGAGGGGGATCTTCATACTTTGTTCACCTAATAGCAGGAACAGCACCATCTAGTGGTCAGAACCTGGCACTATCAGGATGTAGGATGGGACATAAACCAAACAACTTCAATGACCGTCTCTGAACAGGGGAAAAAAACATCACCAAATTCACTAGGAATAGATGACATAGGATGAAGAAACAATACTGCGAGCCGCAGCTCCATACTACTTGTCAGACATGGAGAACTGATACTATATACTCATTGTTGGGGTGGAAATGGCTTTTAACCATTCCTTTGGATCCCTCATGTCATATTCATTGTTAGAAAAAAGTTTGGTCCAAATCGGATATTAGCCACTATATATTAGCCACTCTCAGAGATCAAATTATATTTCAACAAAATAATGTTGCAGGAATGCTAATCGTATCTATTTCTAACAACCAAAACTATTTCAGAACAATCTGAGAAGGTGTGTGTTTCGAAATCCTCTTTCTCTTGCTTTTTGAGGTGGAAAGACCCTATTGTGATCGGCACCAATAGCTTATGTAAAGTCTATATCAATAGGCTACCAGTTGCATTTTTCGATATGAAAAGGAGACTGAAATGTGACTGATCTGCTCTACACAGGTAGGAAAGTGTCCAGACGACTGTGAGCTTATTGACCAGTAGGCTAGGTCTGAATGTTCTGAAAGCTTAATCAACCATTAATATAATAAGAAACCCATCGACCCCTTATGGGCCATCAGCAGGACAAGTCTTGCTGAGACTATGAGATGGTAAATAATAATAATACTATTAACGGCAGCACTGCTTTATCAAATGTTTAAATTGCTATTTTATACTGCGACGTGAAAATAGTTTTCATGTCGGCCTTTTACCAGATATATGCTGTTTATTTTCAGAAATTTGGTAGCCTATGCTACAAAATATAATATTCTGCCCATATTAATATAATTATTTTAGGCCATGGCCTAAAGAACTGTAACATGATTGAATGAAAAGCAGCAAACAGACACAACATTCTTTCACATTCTTTAATAAGACTCAAACAGAAACAGGCAAAAGTCTACAGCTCGATTCCGTTTCCCTGCCAAATAGGCCTACAAGAAAACTATGTATTTTGACGATGTTGAGTGCGTGGTGGGGGTCTTTACGCAGTGTAGTACCTTCCACAAAAAGTTTTTCTCTACAAAAAGAAATGTAAGCATCTTCAAGGGACTTTGCTCACTCTTGAGTATGAAGTTGGCCTAGCTTTGTGGTTTGATTTTATTATATTATTTAAGGTAACATCTTTAGTCCAGTTCTTTGAGCACAAAATACCAGTTTCCTGGTTCAGCAGGTGTGTTGAGGTGTTTTTGCCTCTGGAATGGTGACTCTGTGGGCTGGAGTCCATGTTCAATGTTATAAAATGCATATTTTTGACAGGTTGCACACTTTATCCTGGAGACTTCTTTCTTTCTTTACAATGCACAGTCCCAAGTGAACGGTAGCTACTAATATGTTAAATTACTATCCTTCAGTACCTTTTTCTTAATCAGGGTAATGTACAGCAAGATGGTGCCGACACACAGTCACCCTGTTTCTAGCTCCTAGACAACTTTGCAGTATTTTGCTACGTTTTTTGCTGCAGCTGCAATAACATCTACAAATCTGTTTATGTGACCAATAAACTTTTGATTTGATACCGTAGCATATGTAGAGCATATGAGCGTAACAATCTGTTTGATGTGAAACATTCACAAACACGAGCACGCCAACCCGTAGCTCATATCCCTACGCCGTGATGTAGATTTGCTCTGAATCACAAAGCATGAATCATGCTCCAATGTCTCGGTGAGAGTGAAGAGGGAAAAAACACAAATGGATGGAAGAGGACTAGGGAGTACAGCATGGAACAAACACATAGTGCACTACTTTGAGCAGAGCACCATGTAGGAAATAGGCTGCAACCTGTGGTCCTTCACTGTTAAGGCTGCTTGTGTGACTATGTTCCCTGTGTTTTCTAGGAAAGCTATTGATTAGCGTTTTAATCACGGCTGGCAGGTAATCCTTCTCAGCACTAGTTTGTGTGCTGCTGCCCTCTGCTTTTACACTGTGTGTACAACATATCGGGCCTCTTGTCTGTCTATAGAGCTGAACTGTGCTGTGCTGGCTTGGCAATTTTTTTCTTCACATTGTCCTTTCCAGCAAGCTTTCAGGAACTGAAGTGGATGCATAATCAGGCCAGCCCAGTACAGCTCGGCTTGGTTTGGCCCTCTATTGAATCAGGCATGTTTATGGTCTGTCTGCTGCCATACTCCCTGTGGCTGGATGAGGCCAATGCACGGACGAGAGAAAAACGTAGGGTATAAATGTAACCTTTTGAAATGTAATTTCACCCCTACATTTTGGGGGTCAGTTGCATGTGTTTGTCTACAATGAAATGTTTTCATATTCAACAAGAGGCTGTTTTTCTCTCTTGCATGACATTGTGTTGTAACTTGAGGAACTCAACATTTCTGAGTTCTACACGACAGATTATATTTTAGTTTGCGTTTAAAATTGCTCCCTATTCCCTTTGAGGCAGCCTATAGGGAGGTCAGAGACCTGCCAGTGTGGTGCCAGGACAACAACCTCTCCCTCAATGTCAGCAAGACAAATGAGCTGATCGTGGACTACAGTAAACTGAGTTACTCCCTATTCACATCGATGGGGCTGTAATGGAGCGGGTCGAGAGCTTCAAGTTCCTCGGTGTCCACATCACTAAGGAATTAACATGGTCCACACACACCCCCACATTTGTGAAGAAGGCACAACAACCTCAGGAGGCTGAAAAGATTTGGCATGGCCCCTCAGATCCTCAAAGAATTCTACAGCTGCACCATTGAGAGCATATTGACTGGCTGCATCACTGCTTTGTACGACAACTGCAAGGCACCCGACCGCAAGGTGCTACAGAGGTTTGTGAGTACGGCCTAGTACATCACTGGGGCCGAGCTCCCTGCCATCCAGGACCTCTATACCAGGCAGTGTCAGAGAAAAAGACTCCAGCCACCCAAGCCATAGACTGTTCTCTCTGCTACCGCTCGGCAAGCGGTACCAGTGCACCAAGTCTGGAACCAACAGGACCCTGAACAGCTTCTACCCCAAGCCATAAGGCTGCTAAATAGCTAATCAAATGGCTACCCAGACTACCTGCATTTACCCTTTTTTAACGAACTTTCCTGCACTGACTCTATCCACACACTCACACATACTGACACACACTACATACCCCCACACACAACACGCGCACATATGCATACTGACCACACACACACACACTTCCACACTCACCACATACGCTGCTGCTACAGCTCAGACTATTACAGTGCATTTGGAAAGTATTCAGACCCCTTAACTTTTTCCACATTTTGTTACATTACAGCCTTATTCTAAAATGGATAAAATTGTTTTTTTCCTCAATCTACACACAATACCCCATAATGACAAAGCAAAGTCTTGGGTATGACGCTTCCAGCTTGGCACACCTGTATTTGGGGAGTTTCTCCCATTCTTCTCTGCAGATCCTCTCAAGCTCTGTCAGGTTGGATGGGGAGCGTTGCTGCACAGCTATTTTCAGGTCTCTCCATAGATGTTTGATCGGGTTCAAGTCCGGGCTCTGGCTGGGCCACTCAATGACGTTCAGTGACTTGTCCTGAAGCCACTCCTGCATTGTCTTGGCTGTGTGCTTAGGGTCATTGTCCTGTTGGAAGGTGAACCTTCGCCCCAGTCTGAGGTCCTGAGTGCTCTGGAGCAGGTTTTCATCAAGGATCTCTCTGTACTTTGCTCCGTTCATCTTTCCCTCGATCCTGACTAGTCTCCCAGTCCCTACTGCTGAAAAACCTCCCCACAGCATGATGCTGCCACCACCATGCTTCACCATAGGGATGGTATTGGCCAGGTGATGAGCGGTGCCTGGTTTCCTCCAGACGTGACGCTTGGTCAAAGAGTTCAGTCTTAGTTTCATCAGACCAGAGAATCTTGTTTCTCATGGTCTGAGAGTCCTTCAGGTGCATTTTGGCAATCTTCAAGCGGGCTGTCATTTGCCTTTTACTGAGGAGTGGCTTCCGTCTGGCCACTCTACCATAAAGGCCTGATTTGGTGGAGTGCTGCAGAGATGGTTGTCCTTCTGGAAGGTTCTCCCATCTCCACAGAGGATCTCTGGAGCTCTGTCAGAGTGACCATCGGGTTCTTGGTCAACACCCAGTTTGGCCGGGCGGACAGCTCTAGGAAGATTCTTGGTGGTTCTAAACTTCTTCCATTTAAGAATGATGGTGGCAACTGTGTTCTTGGGGACCTTCAATGCTGCAGAAATGTTTTGGTACCCTCCCCCAGATCTGTGCCTCAACAAAATCCTGTCTCGGAGATCTACGGACAATTCCTTTGACCTCATGGCTTGGTTTTTGCTCTGACCTGCACTGTCAACTGTAGGACCTTATATAGACAGATGTGTGCCTTTTTCCAAATCATGTCCAATCAATTGAATTTACCACAGGTGGACTCCAATCAAGTTGTAGAAACATCTCAAGGGTGATCAATGGAAACAGGATGCACCTGAGCTCAATTTTGAGTCTCATAGCAAAGGGTCTGAATACTTATGTAAATAAGGGATTTCAGTTTTCATATTTAATACATTTGCAAAAATGTCTAAAAACCTGTTTGCTTTGTCATTATGGGATATTGTGTGTAGATTGAGGATTTTTATTTGTTTAATCCATTTTAGAATAAGGCTGTAATAAAATGTGGAAAAAGGGAAGGGGTCTGAATACTTTCCGAATGCACTGGATCTGTCCTGTTGCCTAGTCACTTTACCCCTACCTAGCTGTACATAGCTACCTGAATTACCTCGTATTGCTGCACATCGACTCTGTATTGGTACTTCCTGTATATAGCCATGTTATTTTTACTTGTTATTCATTATTCACTGCAGTTACTCCTCGTGTCACTATTTTTATTTTATCTTTAAAGCTGCATTGTTGGAAAAAGACCCGTAAATAAGAAATTCACTGTTAGTCTACACCAGTTGTTTATGAATCACGTGACAAATACATTTTGATTTGATTAGATTTATTTAGTGTACAACTTTTGACCAGGAACCTAAAGAGCAGTGCGCTATAAAGGAAATTGGGTGCCATGTGGGACTCTTACCATAGTTGACATTGCTTACAATGAGATATCCAGTAACTGACAGTGATTGTTTTTGTTTTCACAGAATTGAACATGGAGTACAACCCCTCTGACCATCCTCGGGCCAGCACAATATTCCTCAGTAAATCTCAGACGGATGGTGAGTTGGTCTCAATAAATCAATGAATCTCAGAATCTTTGGAATCCCTCAACGGGAGCATTTAACATGGACTTTTACCTAAAGCCTTTAGGGAAGACCAAAGGTTTTCCTGATCATGTGTCCTGATCAAGAAAACCCCCAGGTTTATCAGTGAAAGCTCCTGGGCCCATATTCATAAAGCATCTCAGAGTAGGAGTGCTCTAGAATCCGTTTTTGCATTTTAGATCATAATGAATAAGATCACATGGACAGGGGGGACCTGATCCTAGATCAGCACACCTACTCTGAGACGCTTGATACATACGGCAGTACAGTATAACCTCTATAACACAATACAAAGTATGATATTACAATCCCAGATCACATAGCACCATTGAACACAGTCAGCTTTGAGCTCGGTGGTAATTTATGCCTTGCCCTGGGGTGTTTCACTAGCAGTACCAGCAGCCTCTGGGGATTCTCATCCTATCACACTGTTACTGTGTTTTTCTCTGATAAATATTAACATTTTTCTAGGAAGGATAACATTACAACACATACTTATGACTGATTCGAAGAACTTTGAGTCATGCTTAGTTATGTTGTACTGTAACAAGACAGTACTAGCAGCAGAGCAGGTTAAGTGACACCGTTGTCCAGAATCGAAGCTGCATCTGAGAAAAGGTGACATTTGATACTTACCCATGTATTAAAGTGAGAGCCAATGATAGTTGTGCGTTTTTTTGAGTTGGACAGGTAAATTAAGTAATGGATTTTGGTTCTCTTTCAGTGGAGTTGCCTAGCAACAATGGTGAGTATAAGTTTAGGCTACTGTATGTCATGAAGTGGTTCTGCTTCCCCCTAGCTGCAGAGTGGAATCTGTCTCTAATGTTCTCTATGCCTAGACAGCATTAGGGGTGAATCCTAGCTTCCACTTAAGTGAATGTTTTACTTTAATAGTTATGCATTGATGTCAAGTTACATTTTAACCTATGTGGAAGCTAGGACTTGCCTTTATGACTAACCAGCTCTGATAATGTGATATTAACCGCGTTGTCCTCTTTGTGCACACTTTGAAATGCTTCTCTCTCTACAGTTTGTCACAAATATTCCATGTAGGGTCCATAGAAGCCTTGCTGTTTCAGCTCAGAATGTCTTGCTGATCATGCTGGCAAATCTACCATTATGCTTTTTTCTATTGCTTGTGCAATTTCTAGGGCAATGCCGATAACCAAGGATCAAAGCCAAACTCTTTGTCTTTTTGTCTCTGTGTTTAGTGCGTGAAAAAAGAAAGAGCCTCTTCATCAATCATGTGAGTATTAAATGCTTATTAAATATAGGCAAATATATTATTTCATGATATTGGACAATTAGTCTTTGTAACTGATTCATAATGTATGAATTGCCCATGATAATTCCTTGTTGTTTTACAAGTTAACACACATTGACGAGTCAAAGGTAATGTACAACATTATTTATGTGTCCTCCATGGATCCATTCAATTGCAACTCATGTGACATCATGTTAAATTCATGTTGTTAGTGCCGGCTTGCATCATTCATGGTAACATGTTAGGAGTGAAGAACTCTCTGCATTATTGTAAATGATTAACAATCTTTAGATAGCCGATACACAATTACATTTCATGTCTTCATTTGTTATGCATGTCCATCGCATGCTACGTTTGAGGAAGTAGCCTACTGTAGAAACCTTATTTCATGTATCAATATGCCCTCTACTAACAACATGCCCTCTAATAACAGTCAGCTTTTATAATTGTAGCCATAGATGTGTATTTGTAATTCTACTTCATTATCGTAGCATGGATCAAGGAGACGAAAACACAGCTCCTGTTCCACAATCTTCCTCGATGACAACACTGTCAGTCAGCCCAACCTTAAATTCACCATCAAATGGTGAGTGTATGTCCCAGTTACATTTGCATGAGTTGACCTTGTTATGACAAATGCCTCAACAACGACCTGTTTTTTCTTCTCTACAGTGTATCCCTTGCAATATATTACCATATAAAGAACAGGTAAGAATACCCTATCACTTTGAGCAAGCAATGCCTTGAATGGAGAGTTTGGCTAGCTAGTGTAACAGTTCAGTAAAACATTTAACCTTTCCTGAATTGCCTGTTTCAGGGACACAGATGGAGGAATGCGGCAAGACATTTTTGACGAGAAGCTTCACCCTCTCACGGTAATAGCCGAAGCAATCCGTGCATGTGTTCATATTGACCCACTGTGTTTTATGCGTGCATGCGTGCATGAATTTAGTTTTTATACAGTGACCCTGTTCATAAAGCCTTCATGTTCTCCTACTCCCACAGAAATCAGAAGTGCCGTCTGACTATGACAAACACGACCCAGAGCAGAAACAGATCTACCGCTTCGTCCGGATGCTGTTCAGCACTGCTCAGCTCACTGCAGAATGTGCCATCGTTACACTGGTAAAGGAGGGGGATGGTTGACTCCATTGTTTGCATCCCAAATGGCACCCTATAACCTATATAGTGCACTACTTTTTACCAGGTAGCTTGCCAATGGGATACTCAATGTTTCATCAGAGGTGTCATACAGTAGGCCTATATCTTTTTAGAAAAGTTCATTCTCAACTCATCAGCAGTGGTGGAAAATAACCCAATTGTCATACTTGAGTAAAAGTATAGATACCTTAATAGAAAGTTACTCAAGCAAAAGTCAGCCAGTAAAATACTACTTGAGTAAAAGTATTTGGTTTTAAATATACTTAAGTATCAAAAGTAAATGTAATTACTAAAAAATACTTTATCAAAAGTAAAAGTATAAATCATTTAAAATTCCTATTATTTAGCAAAGCAGACTGCACAATTTTCTTGTTTTAGTTTTATTTTTGGTTAGCCAGGGGTACACTCCAGCACTCAGACATTATTTACAAAAGATGCATTTGTGTTTAGTGAGTGCCAGATCAGAGCCAGTAGGGATGACCACATGTTCTCTTGATAAGTGCATGAATTTGACTATTTTCCTGTCCTGCTAAGCATTCAAAATGTAACGAGTACTTTTGGTTGTCAGGGAAAATGTATGGAGTAAAAAGTACAATATTTTCTTTAGGAATGTAGTGAAGTAGAAGTTATCAAAAATGTAAAGTACAGGTACCCCAAAAAACTACTTAGGTAGTACTTTCACACCTTCTCAGACTGGGCAGACAGAACTCCTCTCCACCAAGTTATTTTATCCCCTTTAGCGACATGTTTGATCATCTGGTGTCCTGTTGGTTACTGTCTCAGTATGTATATCCCCGGTCAGACACAGGCTTGGAGTGTTCCTGTCTCAGGCTGATCACCAGAGGCTGCCTAACTAGCCTGTGAGTGCATCCCAAATTGCACCCTATTCCCTATTTAGTGCACTACTTTTGACCATGGCCCATAGCTCTATATAGGGAATAGGTTGCCATTTGGGACACAGGCCCCAGTCTGTCAGAAGAAGCCTCCTAACTAGCCTGTGTCTGTGGACGGCTGGCAGGCAGATTCAGAGGCTGTCAAGGGCAGCAGTGGAGGAAAACTAGGTCAACCGCCAAAGCCAGTAAGCCACTGAGTCATCAACGTACAGTAGGAGGCCTGGGGCTACTACTCTACTGCCTGTGGAATACACAGACGGTCTGCAGCCAGAGCAGAGAAGGGCTAATGTCAGCATCACAGAAACGCATTTTCCACACACCACGTGACATTTCCATGCACCAATGTTGTGGCCTTGTCTTCAATTTACACACATCCTTGGCTTGTCTCCTGAGATCATCCTGAGAGCGCACTGGGGGCTGATGGGAGCTGTGAGAGAGGGATTAGGGTGTGTGGTGTGCCTTGGGTGAGTAGTTGTGGGGTTGAGGGGGAGTTCACAGGAGGTCACTGTATGATTCAAGCTTGAGATACGGGTCAGATTTTGAACACAGCTCTGTGTGTGCCAAGCATTATCAGGAGATTAACATACTATTTAGGGAATAGGGTGCCATTTGGGATGCAACCAATATCACAAAGGTAGTTGCCTCAATTGCCTCGTGACTTTAGTATTAATTTTCCCATTGTGTTTTTCAGGTGTACGTTGAGAGGCTGCTGACGTATGCAGAGATAGACATTGGCCCAGGGAACTGGAAGCGTATCGTGCTGGGAGCCATCCTGTTGGCATCTAAGGTCTGGGACGACCAGGCTGTGTGGAACGTAGACTACTGCCAGATCCTCAAAGACATCACCGTGGAGGACATGTGAGTTGATCGATCAATCGATCAATCAATCAATCAATCAATCAATCAATATATGGAACAAAGACTACTGTCAGATCCTCAGACATCACTGTGTATAACAAGTCTGCTACACTTATATAGTCATTACAATTGTGTGAGAAATACAAACAGGTGAGACACTGAAGTATGTCACGTCTAGAGTGTATGTCCACGACTGGAATGGGAACATGATACATTTTATTTTCAGGATGTTATTTTCAACAGGGACTCTTCTGCCGGCTAATTGTAGCTGACCTGTTTTGCTGCTTGCATTTGAAAATACACACTTTTTCTGTATAAATGCTTAGACTTAAAGCATTACTGACTTATGGTTGACACTGGACCACATTTTGAAATCAAAAGCATGTACATTCATGTTTTTACACAGACGCTTTGGAACGTGCCCCTAATATGTTGGTTTTGATCTCTAGGACAGTGAGCTGTCTACGTAACAGTGCCACCAATTGTTGTGAAAAAAAATAAAATCTCACTTTTTTCTGAACAGGAACGAGTTAGAGCGTCAGTTTCTGGAGCTTCTTCAGTTCAACATCAATGTTCCGTCAAGTGTTTATGCCAAGTATTACTTTGACCTGCGCTCACTGTCAGAGACCAACAACCTGAGCTTCCCTCTTGAGCCCCTGAGCCGGGACAAAGCCCAAAGACTAGAGGTGAGCCACCACTCAATCTAGCTGTTTATCAATGATCACATTTATTTATAAAGCCCTTTTTACACCAGCAGCTGTCACAAAGTGATTTTACAGTAGAGCACTTTCTGACAACTGCTGATCTGAAAATACATTTGATAGATTCATTGATGGCAGCTGGTCCTCTGAATAGGCTTGGTTTAACACTTGGACCTGAAGATGTAGTCCATGCCTGAAGGGCAATAAAAATTCAGTTCAAGCGATACATCTGAGTTTGTTTATCGATTCACCATGTTCTGTTGTTCCTGCAGGCAATCTCGAGGTTGTGTGACGACAAGTACAAGGATGCCAGGAGAGCTGCCAAGAAGCGCTCCATGAGCGTGGACAACCTGGTCGGGGTGCGATGGGTCCCTGCCATCCTCTCCTAACAACCAGGAACATAGACTAGACCTGAGACTGGGCCTCAGGCCAGCATGGGGACATCCAGTCTTTTTACCTAGAGTTGCAAAATTCTGGTAACTTTCCCCAAATTCCCAGGTTTTCTAGAAATCCTGCTTGGAAGATTCCTGGAATCAGCAGGAAATCTGGAATCCTCCAATCTCGATTTCTGGAAAACCTGGGAATTTGGGAAAAGTTACCGGAATTCTGCAATCCTAACATAGACAGACAGGCAGACATTGTCCCCATCACAGATAGATGCCTTCACAGTGCCGCTGCTCCTGTAACACAGAGGGAAGAGCTCTACAGGACTGGTATTTCACTGACTGTTAAGAAAAAGAAAAATGAGAGCTTCTTTGTGATATAACAGAAGTAGCCAGATGATCACTGTGGCAACATGAGCTTTATGCGTTGTAGCAGCAAACCAAGAGAGAAGTTGTCAGAAAACAAAATGTCAATGTAATTTGACCTCTTATCCTGGATCATACCAAACGAAAACAGACTGAAACGGGGAGGGACGACCTGAACTTGTCCAATAAGTGTGTTTTCGTTGCCGTTGCAAAACGTTTTGCCACAGTGTCCACTAAGGAATATGACCCTGGGTCTAGACTATCCAACCTGGCATGACGGGACAGATGGTTGCCTTTGAAGATGGTTCTGTGGCTTTTGGTGAACAGGTTTTTATGTATTTTTTATTCATAGTTGTTTTTACTACCTACTGCTACAGCCGACCAAACCCAAGTACAGTATTTGATCAGGTAAAACAGCCTTCTAGCTGTGCAGGTGTTTCTACTGGAGATCTACATTCACATTCCAGAATCATTTAGTTCTTAATGAACAAATTATTTCACAAGTTGACCATATTAATACCTTTCCACTAGTGTACAGTTACTGTACCTCCCAATACCCAGAATGTTGTATTCAAATATGCAGCTAAATTCATAATTGAAAGCTCTTGGAGATATATGTGAGTGATTTAGCTACTGTGAATGTGTCATCCACAGGATTCAAAGTACAGTTGAAGTTGGAAGTTTATTCATTAAAACTCATTTTTCAACCACTCCACAAATTTCTTGTTAACAAATTATAGTTTTGGCAAGTCGGTTAGGACATCTACTTTGTGCATGACACAAGTAATTTTTCCAACAATTGTTTACAGACAGATTATTTCACTTATAATTCACTGTAGCACAATTCCAGTGGGTCAGAAGTTTACATACACTAAGTTGACTGTGCCTTTAAACAGCTTGGAAAATTCCAGAAAATGATGTCATGGCTTCAGAAGCTTCTGATAGGCTAATTGACATCATTTGAGTCAATTGGAGGTGTACCTGTGGATGTATTTCAAGGCCTACCTTCAAACTCAGTGCCTATTTGCTTGACATCATGGGAAAATCAAAAGAAATCAGCCAAGACCTCAGAAAGAAAATTGTAGACCTCCACAAGTCTGGTTCATCCTTGGGAGCAATTTCCAAACACCTGAAGGTACCACGTTCATCTGTACAGGCAATAGTACGCAAGTATAAACACCATGGGACCACGCAGCCGTCATACCGCTCAGGAAGGAGACGCGTTCTGTCTCCTAGAGATGAACGTACTTTGGTGCGAAAAGTGCAAATCAATCCCAGAACAACAGCAAAGGACCTTGTGAAGATGCTGGAGGAAACCGGTACAAAAGTATCTATATCCACAGTAAAATGAGTCCTATATCGACATAACCTCAAAGGCCGCTCAGCAAGGAAGAAGCCACTGCTCCAAAACCGCCATAAAAAAGCCAGTCTACGGTTTGCTACTGCACATGTGGACAAAGATTCTACTTTTTAGAGAAATGTCCTCTGGTCTGATGAAACAAAAATAGAACTGTTTGACCATAATGACCATCGTTATGTTTGGAGGAAAAAGGGGGTTCTTGCAAGCCGAAGAACACCATCCCAACCGTGAAGCACGGGGGTGGCAGCATCATGCTGTGGGGGTGCTTTGCTGCAGGAGGGACTGGTGCACTTCACAAAATAGATGGCATCATGAGGAAAGAAAATTATGTGGATATATTGAAGCAACATCTCAAGACATCAGTCAGGAAGTTAAAGCTTGGTCACAAATGGGTCTTCCAAATGGACAATGACCCCAAGCATACTTCCAAAGTTGTGGCAAAATGGCTTAAGGACAACAAAGTCAAGGTATTGGAGTGGCCATCACAAAGCCCTGACCTCAATCCTATAGAAAATGTGTGGGCAGAACTGAAAAGGCGTGTGCGAGCAAGGAGGCCTACAAACCTGACTCAGTTACACCAGCACTGTCAGGAGGAATGGGACAAAATTCACCCAACTTATTGTGGGAAGCTTGTGGAAGGCTACCCGAAATGTATGACCAAAGTTAAACAATTGAAAGGCAATGCTACCAACCACTAATTGAGTGTATGTAAACTTCTGACCCACTGGGAATGTGATGAAATAAATAAAAGCTGAAATAAATCATTCTCTCTACTATTATTCTGACATTTCACATTCTTAAAATAAAGTGGTGATCCTAACTGACCTAAGACAGGGAATTTTTACTAGGATTAAATGTCAGGAATTGTGAAAAACTGAGTTTAAATGTATTTGGCTAAGGTGTATGTAAACTTCCGACTTCAACTGTAGGTTATGTTGACAAGAAAGCAACCAATGAAAGGATAGAAATGGGTTATCATACTTGATACACTGTGTGGAGCATGAGTGTTTTTTGTCTCAGAACTCTGGATGTTTTAAGCTACAATGTTGTTTTTTTAAGAACAAATACCTGAACCCTGAGCCAACTTATATATAACATAGCTCCTTCAAACTTTACAGTTACATTTTCTTTTTTAAATGTATTTTTGATTCAAATATTAATATTGTTAAATTCATGATCAACTTTTATTTGTGTTTTATCACTTGTCAAGAAGACCCTACTGACAACTGAAGCACTAGAATTG
>NC_140010.1:26593130-26595349 GCF_964263955.1 Coregonus lavaretus | reverse complement strand
ACTATGACCACGTAGAGACCATAAATAAAGATGAGTTTGTAATAAAATGGGTTATGAGCTCACTTCTCCTCTAATAAAGACACTAGGAATCAAATGCCACAAAACATTTGCAATATTATTCATATAATGTCTACAATAAAATGCTACTGGTTCATCTTTGCTCCTGCTGAATTAAGAATACTATTTTTCAAGTATCCTTATTGTATCCACATCTTGCTTTTCATTACTCCTTCTTGGTCAGGTCGTTATTGACTTAAATTAAGCCAAAATGAAAAATTAATCTTATCTTACCTCCCTAGTTTTACATTGAGGAGGAATACACACCAACTGATAAACAAGATGGGTACAACTATAGTTATTTAATCCATATTGAATCCATATATTCTCTTTCCTCCCTAGTCTTACATGGAGGACCACCTGAAAAACAAAAATCGTCTGGAGAAGGAGTGGGAGGCTCTGTGTGCGTACCAGGCTGAGCCCAACGCCTCCACTACAGGCCTGGGGGCCGGGAACATTAAGAAGAACCGCTCCAATGCTGTGGTGGCCTGTAAGTTATTTTTGTCTTCTTTTAAAGGATGTTTATTGGATAGAGCGGAAACGTAGAACAGAGTGTGCTGAAAGAGCAGTGAATGGGATTTCAACCCATGCTCATAGCAGTACATTATACATGAGGCCTGTAAGTTCTCCTGTTCTCTATACCCTGATCTAAGAGACCTTTACCTTCGTCTTGCACTTTGATTTGTCCCTGCATTATAGGTAACTGACCTCTGAGATAAAATACTGTCTTTAAATGCTGTTAGATACAGTGGGGGAAAAAAATATTTAGTCAGCCACCAATTGTGCAAGTTCTCCCACTTAAAAAGATGAGAGAGGCCTGTAATTTTCATCATAGGTACACGTCAACTATGACAGACAAAATGAGGAAAAAAAATCCAGAAAATCACATTGTAGGATTTTTAATGAATGTATTTGCAAATTATGGTGGAAAATAAGTATTTGGTCACCTACAAACAAGCAAGATTTCTGGCTCTCACAGACCTGTAACTTCTTCTTTAAGAGGCTCCTCTGTCCTCCACTCGTTACCTGTATTAATGGCACCTGTTTGAACTTGTTATCAGTATAAAAGACACCTGTCCACAACCTCAAACAGTCACACTCCAAACTCCACTATGGCCAAGACCAAAGAGCTGTCAAAGGACACCAGAAACAAAATTGTAGACCTGCACCAGGCTGGGAAGACTGAATCTGCAATAGGTAAGCAGCTTGGTTTGAAGAAATCAACTGTGGGAGCAATTATTAGGAAATGGAAGACATACAAGACCACTGATAATCTCCCTCGATCTGGGGCTCCACGCAAGATCTCACCCCGTGGGGTCAAAATGATCACAAGAACGGTGAGCAAAAATCCCAGAACCACACGGGGGGACCTAGTGAATGACCTGCAGAGAGCTGGGACCAAAGTAACAAAGCCTACCATCAGTAACACACTACGCCGCCAGGGACTCAAATCCTGCAGTGCAAGACGTGTCCCCCTGCTTAAGCCAGTACATGTCCAGGCCCGTCTGAAGTTTGCTAGAGTGCATTTGGATGATCCAGAAGAGGATTGGGAGAATGTCATATGGTCAGATGAAACCAAAATATAACTTTTTGGTAAAAACTCAACTCGTCGTGTTTGGAGGACAAAGAATGCTGAGTTGCATCCAAAGAACACCATACCTACTGTGAAGCATGGGGGTGGAAACATCATGCTTTGGGGCTGTTTTTCTGCAAAGGGACCAGGACGACTGATCCGTGTAAAGGAATGAATGAATGGGGCCATGTATCGTGAGATTATGAGTGAAAACCTCCTTCCATCAGCAAGGGCATTGAACATGAAACGTGGCTGGGTCTTTCAGCATGACAATGATCCCAAACACACCGCCCGGGCAACGAAGGAGTGGCTTCGTAAGAAGCATTTCAAGATCCTGGAGTGGCCTAGCCAGTCTCCAGATCTCAACCCCATAGAAAATCTTTGGAGGGAGTTGAAAGTCTGTGTTGCCCAGCGACAGCCCCAAAACATCACTGCTCTAGAGGAGATCTGCATGGAGGAATGGGCCAAAATACCAGCAACAGTGTGTGAAAACCTTGTGAAGACTTACAGAAAACGTTTGACCTGTGTCATTGCCAACAAAGGGTATATAACAAAGTATTGAGAAACTTTTGTTATTGACCAAATACTT
>NC_140010.1:26345630-26588130 GCF_964263955.1 Coregonus lavaretus | reverse complement strand
GGGTAAACTTTGTGGTCCTGTACTTTATCAATAATTAAGTAATAACCTTTCTCTCTCTCTCTCTCTCTCTCTCTCTCTCTCTCTCTCTCTCTCTCTCTCTCTCTCTCTCTCTCTCTCTCTCTCTCTCTCTCTCTCTCTCTCTCTCTCTCTCTCTCTCTCTCTCTCTCTCTCTCTCTTTCCCCAGATGGACCACGACCCACGGAACCCAGCCTACATTGCTACTCAAGGCCCTCTCCCCTCCACGGTGGCTGATTTCTGGCAGGTACAGTCCTCTCTTTCATAAAATCAATATCTTCTCCAGTCTTAAACAAGAAGGGAACCGTGTTATTAGCAGTGTAATTCAAACAGGAAACAAGTGCTTTTTGTAGACGCCATAGCCTCCATATATACCGCTACACAATCTACTTGCAAACGATAATCAAATATCAGTACACATTAAACATACAGATAGACCTGGTTGTGTCACGCTAGGAGAGAAAGGGAGGTCGTCTTGAATTAGATTTTATTATTTAATGCAATCGATAAAGTGGTTCATTCTTATTCTACCTCTCTGGTAATGGTACTATGTAGGGAATGGGGAATGGGTCACCAGTGTGCTACTGAGTGGAAGGAATGCCTGGCCCAGCATGAGGACAACTGGAGTATGTGCCTCCCCCTGTCCCTGGACCCCCTCTCTGCCTAATCCCTGTTGGGCCCTGGACACACTCTGAGAGGGGGGATGGAGGCTCTATCTCTCCCCTCTCCTCCCTAATCTTCTCCCTCTTGTCCATTCACTGGCCCTCTCCACACAGGATGCAGCTCTCTCTCTTCTTCACCTCTTTTAGCTCTCTCCCTCCCCCTCTCTCTCGCTCTATGTCTTTCTCTTTCTCTCTCTCTCTCTCTCTTTCGCTCTCTCTCGCTCTCTCTCCTTCCCCCACTCTCTTCCCCTCTCCTCTTCCCCTCTCCGTCCCTCCCCCTCCCCTCCCCCTCTCTCTCCCCCTCTCTCTCTCTCTCTCTCGCTCTCTCTCTCTCTCTCTCTCTCTCTCTCTCTCTCTCTCTCTTTCTTACCCCTCTCTCTCAACCAACTCTACCTACATGTACACTACCAGTCAAAAGTTTGGACACACCTACTCATTCAAGGGTTTTTCTTTATTTGTACTATTTTCTACATAGTAGAATAATAGTGAAGACATCAAAACTATGAAATAACACATATGGAATCATGTAGTAACCAAAAAACTGTTAAACAAATCAAAATATAGTTTATATTTGAGATTCTTCAAAGTAGCCACCCTTTGCCTTGATGACAGCTTTGCACACTCTTGGCATTCTCTCAACCAGCTTCATGAGGTAGTCACCTGGAATACATTTCAATTAACAGGTGTATTTTGAATTGTTTAACACTTTTTGGGTTACTACATGATTCCATATGTGTTATTTCATAGTTTTGATGTTTTCACTATTATTCCACAATGTCGAAAATAGTAAAAATTAAGAAAAACTCTTGAATGAGTAGGTGTGTCCAAACTTTTGACTGGTACTGTACATATTACCTAAATTACCTCGACTAACCTGTGCCCCCACACATTTACTCTGTACCGGTACCCCCTGTATATTGCCTCCCTACTGTTATTCTACTGCTGCTTTTAAATTATTATTATTAATTTTTTTACTTATCTATTTTTTACTTAACATTTATTTTTCTTAAAACTGCATTGTTGGTTAAGGGCTTGTAAGTAAGCATTTCACTGAAAGTATTCGGTGCGTGTGACAAATACAATTTGATTTGATCTCTTTCCCCCTCTCCCATAATCATTAAGGCGACTCAGAGTTTGGGGAGCTTCCATATTCAGGCTTTAACTGAGGTTATTGTCAAGTGTCCATTCCAGAAGAATGATGTTCTACAATCATCAAGGGCTGGTTTCCCGGACACAGATTAAGACTAGTCCTAGACTAAGAAGCTCTTTCAATGGAGAATCAAGTAATAACCTTGATGTAACTTCACATTTATTCAGGACCATTATAACTGTAGTTATTGGGAGGGTTGTTCAATGGGCTTAAAGTGGCAATCAGCAGTTGAAACAGTAACAAAGCGTCCTCCCAGCCCCTGTTGCGGTAAAAAAGCTGAGAGATGGGGCTGGAGAAATGTAAACACTCTCAAATTCATAAACAGACATGTGGATGCAAGGACTGACCATCCATGACATCACAATATAGTTTTAACCATGTTTTGAAGCTTTATAGGGTTTGTTTACATTTACTTTGTTTACAAATATTGGAGTAAAACAGGCTTATATTTTGGGTTCTGATGGGGTACAACAGTTTAAATAAGCTCATCATGCATTTATAAGTTATATTCTTCAAGAATGAATGGGTACATACACAATATTAATTTAAAAGTCCAAAAATGGATGTAGCAACTGCAGATTGCCCCTTTAAGATGACCTACTTTAATTGGTATCTTTATTATGAAATGTTGAGCCATAGGTGAGAGCATCCTGGTCATCTGATGAGTGTAACAATAATGTTTTATTAGCACCATTAACCTGCCTGCAGTTTTTCTATCCTGCCAATGGCTCTCTGGAGCCTATCTACTTTCTGGCCAACGGCAAATCAACTGGCTGTATGTCAGCAGGAAAAATACACCTACACAGACACTCCTAGTTGTGGAATGACCCAATAGGGGGAGGGACTGTCTCAATAACGATAATGTATTTATTTGTTAAGGGACAGATACAATTAAAACATTGACAGTCAGATGCACTGCACCATCATGCTTTAGTGTGCGCTAATTTGCACCATCAACCCCCCTAGATATGTAGCTGTTATTTTTTTTACCAAACTGTTTTACTGTTGTTCAAGTTTTGACAAAGACAACCATTTCGAGGACTTTAATAAATTCACAGCGACAGCTAACAGTGTTTTTACCAATTGTCTTTTGGAAAGTAGATGATACTATAATTTAGATGCAGATGATTCAATAAGATAAATGAATGGATGATAATGAACCATTTTAATGAAGCGTTTTATTCCAGAGAAATTGAGAACAAGAAATATTGTTGTTTTGTCTGTTTCCACTAGTGAATGGGCTCCTACATAATAGGGGGTTCAAAGTGTGTGTGGGGGCGTCTGAATAGAATAGTGTGAGTGTGAGGCAAGTGCGGGGTGTGTAGGCATGTCACAAGGCAATTATCCGGCGTTGCCGTGTGACAAAATGGCGGTTCTCTGTCTTTTGTGTGCAGATGGTGTGGGAGAACGGCTGTGTGGTCATTGTCATGCTGACGACCCTCACTGAGAGCGGAGTCAAACAGTGCTACCACTACTGGCCTGATGAGGGGTCCAACCTTTACCACATCTATGAGGTACGAGGCCTGGCTATCCAATGTCGGCTGTTTGATCAAATTGACATTTTTTACATTATTCTAGTTGTATGTATTGTCTGTTCTAAATTGAAATATGGTTATAGTCGTTTTGATTTTAAAATGCATACGCTTGTGTAACAGAGTCATCTCAGCGTAATTTGGTTGTAAATTTACTCACTTTTAATTGTATTAATCTGTTTACTTAATAGCACAGTAATACACATTTTCTGTGTTTCTATAAGGTGCACTACATGTTTAAAATGGCATGCTTAAGCGTGTATTCAGGGTAACTCTGACCATAGAATTAGACCATGTAACTCATTCTACTTCTCTGACTCTGACATCACTTCCTCTTTTTGTAGGTGAACCTGGTGTCGGAGCACATCTGGTGTGATGACTTCCTGGTTCGTAGTTTCTACCTGAAGAACATGCAGACCAACGAGACGCGCACCGTCACGCAGTTCCACTTCCTAACCTGGCTCAACCAGAACGTCCCTGAGTCCAGCAGGACGCTCCTGGACTTCCGCAGGTAGGACTTCCTAGAGTCAGGGCTATCCTCACCGCTATCTAAAATTGCCAAAATCCGTGAACTTTCCCAAAATTCCCAGATTTACCAGAAATCCTGAAGGAATTTGGGGAAAGTTACATGGGATTTTGGGGAAAGTTACCAGAGTTTTGCAACCATATTGTTGTCAGATTGATATGGTATCAATAAGGTATTTTGTGGTATTAAACTTCTGGTACTCTTTTCATATTCTCTCTTATTTTCCTCTCACTTTACGTGCCAGTCTTCATATAGTACAATGACTACTAGGACTCAGTCATCTCTTTATTGCTAGCCCTGCTGCTCTCTAAGGTCCACAGAGGAACCTTTCAAATAACAGAACAAGTCTGAGTAGTGTGTTATATACAGTGCCTTGCAAAAGTATTCATCCCCCTTGGCATTTTTCCAATTTTGTTGCATTACAACCTGTAATTTAAATAGATTTTTATTTGGATTTCATGTAATGGACATACACAAAATAGTCCAAATTGGTGAATTGAAATGAACAAAAATAACTTGTTTCAAAAAATTCGAACAAATAAATAACGGAAAAGTGGTGCGTGCATATGGATTCACCCCCTTTGCTATGAAGCCCCTAAATAAGATCTGGTGCAACCAATTACCTTCAGAAATCAAAATTAGTTAAATAAAGTCCACCTGTGTGCCATCTAAGTGTCACATGATCTGTCACATGATCTCAGTATATATAAACCTGTGCTGAAAGGCCCCAGAGTCTGCAACACCACTAAGCAAGGGGCTCCACCAAGCAAGCGGCACCATGAAGACCAAGGAGCTCTCCAAACAGGTCAGGGACAAAGTTTTGGAGAAGTACAGATCAGGGTTGGGTTATAAAAAAATATCAGAAACGTTGAACATCCAACGGAGCACCATTAAATCCATTATTAAAAAAGTGAAAGAATATGGCACCACAACAAACCTGCCAAGAGAGGGCCGCCCACCAAAACTCACGGACCAGGCAAGAAGGGCATTAATCAGAGAGGCAACAGAGACCACAGATAACCCTGAAGGAGCTGCAAAGCTCCACAGCGAAGATTGGAGTATCTGTCCATAGGACCACTTTAAGCCATACACTCCACATAGCTGGGCTTTACGGAAGAGTGGCCAGAAAAAAGCCATTGCTTAAAGAAAAAAATAAGCAAACACGTTTGGTGTTCGCCAAATGGCATGTGGGAGACTCCCCATACATATGGAAGATGGTACTCTGGTCAGATGAGACTAAAATTGAGCTTTTTGGCCATCAAGATTCTTGAGGGAAACCTGTTTCAGTCTTCCAGAGATTTGAGACTGGGACGGAGGTTCACCTTCCAGCAGGACAATGACCCTAAGCATACTGCTAAAGCAACACTTGAGTGGTTTAAGGGGAAACATTTAAATGTCTTGGAATGGCCTAGTCAAAGCCCAGACCTCAATCCAATTGAGAATCTGTGGTATGACTTAAAGATTGCTGTACACCAGCGGAACCCATCCAACTTGAAGGAGCTGGAGCAGTTTTGCCTTGAAGAATGGGCAAAAATCCCAGTGGCTAGATGTGCCAAGCTTATAGAGACATACCCCAAGAGACTTGCAGCTGTAATTGCTGCAACAGGTGGCTCTACAAAGTATTGACTTTGGGGGGGGTGAATAGTTATGCACGCTCAAGTTTTCTGTTTTTTTGTCTTATTTCTTGTTTGTTTCACAATAAAAAATATTTTGCATCTTCAAAGTGGTAGGCATGTTGTGTAAATCAAACGATACAAACCCCCAAAACATCCATTTTAATTCCAGGTTGTAAGGCAACAAAATAGGGGAAAATGCCAAGGGGGGTGAATACTTTCGCAAGCCACTGTAGCCTGGTGTTATTGTATTTGTGGTGCACACTCATGAGATGAGATCTTCTGGGAAAGACAAGGGCCAGGATATGTGGTCAAAGAAAATATACTGCCATCGAACCACCAACTGTGGTGAGTGTAGAAATGTTGTATTTTATCACAGGGTGAGGGAATGGTGAGGGGAAATACTGAGTTCTCACTCAATTTCTTATCACATACTATTGCAGTAACACTTGAATCTGAATATTGGTTTGTGGTTTCAACAACATTTATCACACTTGAGGGTTCGAGAACATAAACTGCAAGCTAATTCCTCTCTCTGTATGCCAGCATGTATTTAATTAACACAACCTACTTCTGATCGAGCAGCATACTCTTTTTGTCAGTTTCATAGCTACCTACCTGTTTTGGTTTGGTTTTTCCTTTTGTTATTTTGCCAGCTAATTAGCGGTTGCCAGTGTCATTTTTGTGATGTTGCAGCTAGTAATATGAGCCCAGTTGCATAGTCACAAAAGTGATCATTGGAAACTGTGACTCTGCAACCAGGGGCCTTGCGGAACCCCCCTCCTCCTCCTCCTACCCCTCTCTCTCCTCAGCCTCTCCTCTCTCTAACGACCTCTCGCCTTTTGCTTGCTCATGATTTGCTTGACTTCCTCTGACTGATACTCTCTATAAGCGTAACTTCTCTAAGGATCGCCTCCCTCCTTTGAATTCCCCCACTACTCCCCCAACCAACCCCCCATTGGTGATCTGCTGTTGTCCTATGGTAACTTGGTTCATGGTGGGATCTGTGGGATCGGGACTTCTGAATTGTGAAATGTTTTCTCCGTTTGTTGCGCAACATTTTCTGTCAATTTACTTTTGATCGATGAAGGAATGCTGTTAATTTAAATCCAATTTATTAAAGAGATAATCATTGGGGATTATAGCGAGAGTATGAAACAAATCCTAGGCATAAGTATTCAGTGTCCTGCCACACATACTGTACATGTAAATATATAAGTACTGTAGTATACATACAGATGGAAGTTGAATTCTTATTTAGTTTCAGTAAGATCATTAGCCTACTTAGTGTACTTTTATGGGAGTGAGTGACCCCCTAACCCCACCACCACTTCCCCTAACCCCCACCACCACTTCCCCTTTAACATTGTAGTTCTTGCGCTCCATGATCAAAAGATCTGGTCCAGCATAATTCACCCCCACAACAACAGCTAGTTAACAATGTGAGGGCCGCTGTAGGGTGCTGCTGGCAGGAGTGTGTCTCCTTGTCTTGCCACTGTGTAATGTCTTTAATTGTACAAGGTTAATGCACGGGGGACACAGGGACTGAGTCTCAAATGGCACCCTATTCCCTATGTAGTGCACTATTTTTGATCAGAGCCCTGGTCAAAAGTAGTGCACTAAATAGGGAATAGAGTGTCATTTCGGACGCAGTCAGGCCTTTTACCCAGCAGCCACCACACCTCATTACCAAAATCCAATATATCACCACTGCAATGGCATATCTTCATTAAGTCAGTCTATTAATTATGGTTGTGAAATGTGGATGTATTATTTAAATGTTTTTGATTGACAAGGGATGTATCTTTCCTCCATAGTATCATTATAATATTTTACCTTGATGTAGACTTGTTCTTGATATACAGAAATGCATTTATATTAGGTCATTTTTAATTTGAGAAGTGTTGCCCAGTTAAAACCAAGCCTAAATGAGAATAACATTGGTTCAATCACTGGGTGTACTCTTTTATTTTATATTTCATTTTGATGTTGGGATTTGACATCATGTTTATGATGCTTTATGTCTTTTGTCTGTTCTGTTGCAGAAAGGTTAACAAGTGCTACCGGGGACGGTCTTGTCCTATAATAGTCCACTGCAGGCAAGTATAAACAGTATTCTACCTCAGTAAAGGAAGTAAATGATGTAACCACAGTATACCATGTGTCTGTAGTGGGTCTTATATCTATGAGGATTGCGCCCTCTCTCTGAGCCATAAGGTCCTAAAGGCTTCTTAACAGCTTCTACCCCCAAGCCACATGACTCCTGAACAGCTAATCATGGCTACCCGGACTATTTGCATTGTCCCCCCCACCCCACCCCCTCTTTTACGCTGCTGCTACTCTGTTTATTATCTATGCATAGTCACTTTAACTCTACCCACATGTACATATCACCTCAATTACCTCAACTAACCTGTGCCCCCGCACATTGACTCTGTACCGGTACCCCCTGTATATAGCCTCCCTACTGTAATTGTATTTTACTGCTGCTCTTTAATTATTTTTTATTTATATTTTTTTACTTATCTATTTTTTACTTAACACTTTTTTTCTTAAAACTGTATTGTTGGTTAAGGGCTTGTAAGTAAGCATTTCACTGTAAGGTCGACACTTGTTGTATTCGGCGCATGTGGCAAATAACATTTGATTTTTGATTTGATACGGTTGAATAGATGTACAAAGATCTATATCACAGTTCCCAAATATATATCAAACCTGAAATAAACGGTTGGAATATAGTTTATAGTTTACAGCTTGTGTTTTCAGTTTTCATATAACCATTAGCACAAGCAACAAAATGCTAGAGGCATTGTACAATACACAGATGCACCTTGCAGACAGATCACAGAGCTCTCTCCTTCTCTCACTCTGCTCAGCTCTGAGAGACCAGCCAGTCGAGGCTAGGCAGGCAGACATCTTAAGACGTGTTTTCTGTGGTCCGAGGCTGTTTGTCCCCAGCGTTATCTTTGATCAGTCCATAATGACCTGTGCTAGACATTGCTAGGTGTAGGTACATACTGCACACTGCAGACCTCAGATCACAGACGTAGATAGCAGCATCCCCCTTGAGTTCATGTCTGTGTCCCAAATGGCAACCTATTCCCTATATAGTGGCCCTACAAGGCCCTGGTCAAAGGTAGTGCACTATAAAGGGAATAGGGTGCCATTTGGGATGTACATCCTGTATACTGCAGTGGGATTGTGTTCAATTATCACTGCCCAGTGTGTTCAGGTACACAACAGACTGTGTGTGTATGTACACACACCACTCGTGTTTTTTGGGGGGGGGGTTTGGTTTTATTTTCACAGAGCCAACTTCAGTTGTAGATTATTTAGAAATGGAAAGACATAAGTGAAATACATAGTGAAAATAGTATTGCAACTCTATTCAACAGACAACATCTTTCTCTATACTGAGTGTTTTAGTTTTTCACCGGCAATTTGAAGGAATGTATTCTCCCTTGCATAATATTTCAGCTTTGCCACTTTTGAGGACGGTTCATTTTTTCCTGTTATTACATTTAATCTCGAAAACAATCTTTTTATTCCAAAATCATTATGCTTTGATGTTGTTCAGCCCTTGAAATAACATCAGTAGTTTTATATGCTTGGATACTAAACCGTCCTCTATACTGTCACCTGTTATAAGTGCATGGAAGCAAGGCACGCTTTTAGGAAGTGAAACAATATCAAACAAATAATATCAGCATTCAAAATGAACAACTTGTTTTCATTTTTAGGGCTATAAGAACAATTGTGTTGACTAAAACGATAACACATAGTTAATGACGATCGTCTTTCTCTCTCTCTCTCTCCCTCTCTCTCTCGCCCTCTCTCTCTCGCCCTCTCTCTGTCTCTCTCTCTATTGCAGCGACGGCGCCGGGAGGAGTGGAACATACATTCTGATTGACATGGTTCTCAATAAGATGGCTAAAGGTGGGAGTCAGACAGCTTTTATTTTCTCTTTACGCTTGTGTGGTGGAGGCATCGCCATGGCAACATTAAAGCCTTCATTTTTCAGCCGTGGGTCTTGAAATGCATTAGAGGGTGACTGGCTGGGGTGCAGCTTTATTGAATGAATGATCAATGGAGATTGAGAGATATTTTTGGATAATATTTTCCAAAGGCAGTATTCTCAATCACAAGTAATATTTCAGATTTTAAGAGTTCCTACTCTGCCAATTTAAATCAAGCAAATTGTAAGTGTGTTATGATCAGTTCATGATGTTTATTTGAATGTTATGCAAACTATATACATAATTGTGTTCATGTAGACTCACATGCACGTTATGTTGGAATGTGCTATTCTATTCAAATGAAAAGCACCTTACACCAATTGCTTCAGCATGACACACACACACACACACACACACACAGGTTCACCCCCTATTTTTTTCTTGACCTATTCTCCTCTGGTTTGTATGTGTTTGTGTGTGTGCGTGTGTGTGCATCCGTGCGTTTACATTTGTGTATTAGCGATTGCAAAATCTTCTGACCGGTGCTGTGACCTTGGCCTTAATGAAAGATCAAAGGCCAAAGCAGGCATCTTAGGCCTGCTGAGAGGGGCTTTTCCCAGGCTGTCACGCTGTGAGGCAGCCCAAAGGCTTTTTTCTCCGTGCCGGGGAGGAATCTGGGCCCGGCCAGTTAGGGCTAGGGTCCTCTTTGTCTGTCTCCTGAAAAGCAGGAGGCCCAGGTTGCAGCGACAGCGTTCCCTCAACCTGATCAAAGGACCTGTAGGCCACACAATCATTCTCTCCTCTCTTTTTTTACCCTCTCCTTTTCTCCCAAGGAATGAATTGTAAATTCGGAAGCAGAGAATTATGCAGTTTTTTTTTTTACTTACTCCCAAAGCCTGTTCTTTTTTTCTCCTGCTGTAATGTTCTCTCTAACTTAAGAATCGGCAGCACAAGTGCAGGAGTGCTTTCAGCCCGGGGTCCAGCTGCCAGCCATGGCTCTGTCTCTTTCACGGCTCCCACAAGGACTTGGGGCTTTCTCCTCTTTATTCTCAGGCTCCCCTCCTTGAAGGGAATCTTGCGAGGGAAACTCAATTGAGCCGTTTATACTGTTCCTATACAGTCTGGTTTATTAGAACCAGCACAATAGTACGATTGTTAGTTCCCAGAAAATAAAGAACTTATCAGTGTGGCGCTCGTAGAACTGTGCGAGCACCATTCTTTGTAACTGTAAAGTAAAAACTGTCATATTGAAAGAGAATGGCTTGAATGAGCTATTCTAGCTTATTATTATTTGTATGTGTCAAAACAAAAAGTTTGCTCTTATGATACACAGGAATGATTTTCTGAAGAATCTGTGGGAGGGGTTGAGGTAGTTAGCTACAGAAAACAAATAAAATCCATTTTCTTGTCATCTATTTTCATCACCACTCCTCATGAATTTAATTGTGTTGTGATTGTCTCTCCCTCGCTCTGTGAGGTTTCATGGTAGGCTTTCAGCGCCACACAGGCGATCATGTAGTCTGGCCCCAATTAGTTCAAGACCCAGATAGCCGTCTTCTTTGTGATCACAGCCGTGTTTGGTCGGCAGGGGAGCATGGAGCGGTGCCAACTGGGCACTGGGGCTGGGCCTGCTGCCAGCCTGACTGGGCACTGGTGCCGAGACAGGGAAGGGAGGCTGCTCTGCTCTCCCAGTAGCCAGCACATCTAGCTATTCACCTGGGCGGCAGCTTGCCAGGCAGGCAGCCAGACAGACACTCCCCACCCCTGGCTGCCTGACACT
The DNA here is from genome assembly GCF_964263955.1 of Coregonus lavaretus. Taxonomy (NCBI): domain Eukaryota; kingdom Metazoa; phylum Chordata; class Actinopteri; order Salmoniformes; family Salmonidae; genus Coregonus; species Coregonus lavaretus. The sequence continues at coordinate 26,576,896 of NC_140010.1, read as the reverse complement.
GAGACAGCCTATATGGCACCTTGTTTAGCTCACAAAGCAACAGGGGGGACAAAGCTTTTATCATAACAAATCCTTATTTTGAGATTTTTATGTCGTTTTTTTAAGAATCCTAGCTAAATACCTGACTCACTCTGATTCCGGTATCTTACATTTCGTGGTTTTACAAATACCTTTGTAAACATGGTCTTTTTCCCCAGACAGTTTTTTCTCCCCTCTCCTTTTTCATCCAGACAACAAGAACAATCTGAGCCTTGTTTGTAGCATCTGTGTGGAGATGGGATGAATGTAATAGTTTTCAATCGTTGCAAGGCGGAGTTCCAAAGGGAGCGAGTAAAAAAGGAGATTGACAGACGCTGCCTGGATTATCTCCTGGCTTTGAACTCGGTCCAATTTGTTGTTGGTGTTGTGTTACAGGTGCTAAGGAGATTGATATTGCTGCCACCCTGGAGCACTTGAGGGACCAGCGGCCGGCTATGGTCCAGACAAAGGTACTGTCCTCACCTCTACTGGGAACTCTAATGGACTCTTTTATTTTTGAGAGGGAGGGAGGGAGCTTACTATAGAGGCAGGTATCATTACGTAGTAAATTGGTGCACAAATGGTTCTTCACAACTGGATTTGGTGCAGGACTGATGCAATACTTTACAATGTAATGCAGTCAGAGCAGAAGTTATCTTGACATCCAATCCCCTCAATACATTTCCTCAAAGAGGATGATGTACCTCAGAGCCTTTGTACATCACCACCAGACCTCATTTAAAAGAGTCTAATACATCACCCCAGCCTACAGTCTACTAGAACAGACCTATCTGCACGAGAACAAAACTACGAAATGTAGAAACGTTATGATCCCTTTTTAATCTGAAAACCTAGCTTTAAGAAGTGTCTGCAATGCAGCTCTGATAATTAGCTTCAGAGGGATTGCCTTTGCTTTAGTGCAGTGCTACGTTTGTAGTAGGTGTACGGTGCTTCCTATATACTTCTAGAGAGAGAGAGAGAGAGAGAGAGAGAGAGAGAGAGAGAGAGAGAGAGAGAGAGAGAGAGAGAGAGAGAGAGAGAGAGAGAGAGAGAGAGAGAGAGAGAGAGAGAGAGAGAGAGAGAGAGAGAGAGAGAGAGAGAGAGAGAGAGAGAGAGAGAGAGAGAGAGAGAGAGAGAGAGAGAGAGAGGCTCAGTTAGTTCTGTGTCTTGTCTACGGTGGGATGTGTAACACAGGTACACTCAACAAATGTAGAACTTTTATGTCTGTTTCATTAAGCAGAGCTCTCTCTCCAGAGTGTCAGCTCAAATGGCACTAAAAACATAGAATGAACAATATTTATTCTGGTCAGACAATTCATAGTGCATCAACAGCCAGTTTGGAAACATGAATAATCATATTTTTGCTATTATGGTGATGAAAACATAATGTTTTATTAGTAGAAGTCTTTGTTTTCTGCAATACATTTCTGATGCAGTACTATTGATTTCAGTAGTTTAGGGTTCTACATCAGTGGTTTAGGTGCTACATACATAGTAGTATGAAAATGTATGCACTCACTAACTGTAAGTCGCTCTGGATAAGAGTGTCTGCTAAATGACTAAAATGTAAATGTTAGTTGTTTGTTTAGTTAGTAAATGCTAGTCTCACTCCCCCTAGTGGTTACTTATTGAATCACAGAGAAGTCAGGACTTTAATCTTTCACATGAATCGCTGTACTGTAGCTCCCCAGGTGTTTCGATTTCTGTAATATGAGTCTATTTCAAATTAATCTGGAAAGAACATTGGCTTTAACTTTACGTTGACTCTCTCTCTCTCTCTCTCTCTCTCTCTCTCTCTCTCTCTCTCTCTCTCTCTCTCTCTCTCTCTCTCTCTCTCTCTCCACCCTCAGGAGCAGTTTGAGTTTGCATTGACAGCTGTTGCAGAGGAGGTGAACGCCACACTCAAAGCTCTTCCACAGTGAGAGGAGTACCCACTACCGAGCGTCAGCAGCAGCTCTCCCCAGGGATCTCTCTCCTTCCCTCCTGTCTCCCACTCCACCTCTCCACCACTCCTCCTCTCCACCTCTCCATCTCTCATCCACCTCTCCACCTCTCCATCTCTCCTCCACCTCTCCACCTCTCCTCCTCCTCTCCATCTCTCCTCCACCTCTCCACCTCTCCTCCACCTCTCCACCTCTCCTCCATCTCTCCACCTCTCCTCCACTCCTCCTCTCCACCTCTCCGTCTTTGTGGATGTTGTGCGAGAAAGTGTGACCTGATCTTAGCCGTGTAATATAAAGCCTTCATTGTTTTGTCTATGGAGCTTGTTTCCAAACAGACAATTTAGTGCATAAAGAATTTGACTGATTGAAAATAAGTTGTATCTGTTAAATGATTGGAATATATTAATCACATAAATCTTGTTTTTAGATCTCTATGTATGCGTGTGTAAATGATTATCTTTGTCATCACATCTGAATCATAGGACATATTGAAGTTTGATGTCTTTTTTCACTTTGGTCCTATTATACGGTGTACTAAACCATAACATGTAATGTATATCAAAAGGAAAACTGCTCAATTAGGTCAAGTGAATACTGATGCTGATGCTAACTCTAGTTACCATAGTGATAATGATACCAAGCAATATGTGTTTCTTCAGATTGTCGAGACCTGGACAAATAATTGTAAGTTGTAAGTCGTAGACAACGATTGTGAGTAAACTAACTAATGTCAGTAAACTAAACTAAGTCATGCTAATGCCTGCCTCAAGTAAAGCAGTTCTATGGATTGGTGTGTGTACTGTATGATATTGTCCTTTTGTAAATAAAGCGTGTGATTATAAACTGGGTGGTTCGAGCCCTGAATGCTGATTGGCTGAAAGCCGTGGTATATCAAAACATTTAGTTTTACTGCTCTAATTACGTTGGGAACCAGTTTATAATAGCAATACGGCACCTCTGGGGTTTGTGATATATGGCCAATATACCATGGCTAAGAGCTGTGTCCAGGCACTCTGTGTTGCGTCGTGCTTAAGAACATCCCTTAGCCGTGGTATATTGGCCATATTCCACAAACCCCCGAGGTGCCTTATTGCTATTATAAACTGCCACTGGATGTCCCTGTGTTTTATTAACAGCTGAGTCAATATCTGATTCCCTAATGGCACCCTATTCCTTATATAGTGCACTACTTTTCACCAGGGCTCTATGTAGGCCATAGGGTGCCATTGGGGCCGTAGACCAGGCAGGTTTGTCTGCACTACAGGAGTACTGTCAGCTCTACCCCAACACTTTGTGCTTTGACTAGACTCATACCATTTAAATCACAAAATCTTATGTCAATCTCCATATGTTTGTGTCCATTGGATTGCATTCTGTTTTGTACATACATTATGTTCTGAATTGCAAATGATATGACCTGGTTGTATAGCATACACTACCAATGCATGGCTATTTCAAACTATTATTCGCCAGTAGTGTGTACAGTATTTCCTTTAGCCTCAAAATATATCCTAGTGAAACCTTGGTTAACATCTTTTGCTTAGCAGATATTACTTCACTTCTGTTTGACGAAACATATGATTGTACATTATGTATCCCATACTTCATGTCACCATGAAGAAAGCCAGAGATATGACTATTTACTTTGACAAGCCAAGGATATTTAATCATGCCATTTGAGCCATTCATTTCTGAACAATAGTAGTAGTGCCAGTACAGAAGAGGAATAGTGGATTGTTATTACATATTGGCATGAACTCCTTTTCCCTATCACAGCTGTGCGTTCCAAATGGCACCCGACTCCCTTTATAGTACACTTCTTTTGACCAGAGCCCTATTGGCCCTGGTCGAAAGTAGTGCACTATAAAGGGAATAGGGTGCCATTTGAAACACATCCAGAGTTAAAGTGGGCCATGTTTAGGCTGTGTCCTATACTGTCAACCACTGCAAAAACATTTTATCTTTCAACTCATTTATTTCAAGAGATGGCTGGTCTGTTCCACTGATCTGTATGTATATATTATTAGTCAAAAACCAACAGAAAATATTTTGTTCTATCAGTGAAGATACACTATTGTGAATAAAGTCCCATTATGGATGGTGCAACCTTGTACTCCCATTCTTTCCACCACTATCTGCTTTTACAGTTCCGTACATATTTATTTTTGCATTGTCTGAGTAGGCAAGAAACCTCTGTACAGACTACACTACAATCATCATACCTATTCAAAATGAGATCTGATCCTATTTCTCAAAGAGACCTTAGCACCGTAATTGTAAGGTCTGTGAGCAACAGCAGCACTGTATACGCAGGAAAGCCTAACACTAACAAAGCATTGGTCAATGTGGAGTGAGCGCCAAGTCACATCAGCCTGACAGTTAGCTTGGCGTCCTCCTCTTACCCTGCCAATCTCACCTCATTGTCAGCCAGAATGTCTGTGATTGGCTGGTTGCTATTCTGATCTCCAATCTGCATGGTGATTCACATGGCTTGGCAGCTTCATGCTACTTCAGACTATAGATTGTGCTGTCAACACTTCCAACCAACCACACAGTAACAGGATGGAACGCTGACTGACTCATGTCTCATTGTCACACTCACACACACACACACACACACAATGGAGAGAAGGAAGTCACCATAAGAAATATCAGTAATTATAAAAATATATATCAATAAACAACAAGCCTTATAGATAGAATCTATTCTGCTTTTCATAGTAAAAAGTTCAATTTACAGGTGGTATGGTAAGATAGCACACACACAAAAATAACTGCTCTAACTCTGCTCTTATGCCCAATCATCTGTGAGGATATAGAGCTCGTGGCACGTTCAGAGCTCTATTCAATCCGTATCGCGGAAGTTCAGCGTTACAGCGTGATTGAGATTTAAAGGCAATGTTCCCGCGTTAGCGGAGACTGCATTCGCGGTTAACACTGCATATGTCAGCTTAGTCAGAAATTACTGTTACATTTCTAACGCTTCAGCAATACAGATTGAATAGAGCCCATCGTCTCTCAAGTCATCGATTTGTTATTTTATGCTTTCTAAGTCAATATCTCAGCTAGCTACAGTACAGTATGTACCAAGCTCAGTATGTACCAAGCTCAGTATGTACCACGCTCAGTCAATAAGCTCTTGTTTTGCCTGGATAAGCACACTAAATAAACAGTGAAACACTATCTGAGTCCTAACCTTGCTCCTTCGGTCCCTCTAAGAACTGCCACAGAGCTAATAAAAATGACCAGCCATTATATTCTATTCTACCCTCTACAAACAAGGCACCTTTTCAGGACCATGGTCAGCTCTCTTCCCAGCACGTGTTCCACTACTGTATGTTAAATACATTTAATTAAATGTTGTGGGGTCCAACAGGTTTGTCTCACTGGAATACTTGGAACAGGCCCTTGTTAAAAGCCTACCTGTTTACAGAAATACCAGGATTTATCACATGACAGCTAGCTAGCTACAGGTTGTGGCACCACATCGTTGACCCTGAAAATAGCCGCTCCCCCTTTTAGTGATGTCATGCCAATACTGTGAATACTTGAAACAGGCCCTTGTTCAAAGTCAACCTGTTTTTATCCCTGTCTGACCATGTGAATGATGTGAGATTCCATACACAGCGACCATGGTCTCGTTTCGCTATAGTGTAATGCAAAATGATCAAAAGTTGTAGTTTTCTATTGGTCTGAGCGCCTCAGTTGGGTTAAAGCTTCAGGGCCATGATATGGTTGGCTGTTTATGTTTTGCGGTTTTGAGTCTAATCTCTGAATGCTGCTGGCTGTGGTGACATAGGCTACAGAAGTAGAACAGGAGCCTGATGGGTCTTCAGAGAGGTCATTTGAATAAAACCACCATGGAATATTTGAATGACTGTTGCTCCAACTGCCAACATCTGGGAGAATGTCCCAAACAACACTCTATCCCCTAGTACTTTTGACCAGGGCTCTGGTCAAAAGTATTGCACTATATAGGGGATAAAGTGCCATTTGGGACGCACAAAAAGACTCCGCATCACTTCAATCACTATAAAAATCTTTCTCATTACATCCAATCCAATTTGATTATTAATAGGCGTCACTGTGACTCTGGCATTTCATTTTGTTTCATCTCGCCCCCCATGCGTTCATCCTGGACACTTCTGGCATTTCATCGGTGTCATACGTGTGATGACCCCAATATTGCATGCTGTCACTCATCATTAGGCCGTTTATCAGCACCCCTCCAATTGCCGCACTCGGAGGGAATTTAACCATTTGCATACAAAAATTGCTTTCCTTCTGCATGGCATGAAATGACTGCTTTGCATAATTACAAATGATACGGGGATCTCAGACAAACCGTGTACTGGGGAATCAGGATGAATAATATGACTATAATAGAATAGCTACACTACAAGGTATGATGACACCCAGTGGGGGAACATGTCATGTGTTGAATGAGGAGAGGTTGTTAAGGAATTCCTCAGGTGTTATTTAGGTCTGTAAGTACCTTACATACTGCTAGTAATCAGCTTGTTATCAGCCATTAGAATGAGTGGAATGTCAGAACATTGTTTGGCTAAAAATATTAGAGCTGAGGTCAAGTTGTTTTCCTGTCAAAACGACAGTATTATTTTATTAGGGAAAGAATGTCAAATGCTCATATTGAAGGAACGAAGCTTGAATGGCTTTTTGGTTTCTGGATCTAAATGAATTTGGACCGATAAATAAAAGCTTTAAAAATAGTTTCAAAGAATGACAAAAGCCAAATATATCTTATAGTGATACCACTACTCAGAGTGATTGCCCATTGAAAGGTGACCTGTGTGTGTGTGTGTATGTTTATGTTCAAGGCTAGAGACAGCGAGGCTGGTGAAGTGCCTGGGCAGTTCTGGGCTGCTCTTCAGGTCTGGAGAAGCTTCATGCCACACAGTCACACACTATTCTGTGTATAGTGCACTACTTTTGACCAGGGCCCATAGGGATCTGGACAAAAGTAGTGTACTATGTAGTGAATATGGTGCCATTTGGGACACCTCCCTGGTGATGAGCTTGGAGCCTTGAGCAGTCAGCCAGATCCACCCTTCAGAATGGAGTACCCTCCTCCATCCCAAAGGGCCAGGGCTCACCCCTGCTGCCAGCACACACTCAACACTGGGCTGAGGAGACAACAGGACATAAGGACATTGAGGGCTTTCCCAGGGCTCCAAGTTGTTATTTTTTATTCTGTGGTATCCGGATATCTAATGGAACCCTAACCCTAACCCTATAACCTTAATCCTAGCTTCATGTCCACACCCCAGATCAGCCCTAACCCTAGCCATTGCCATAACCCTAACCCTAGCTTGATGTCCACACCTGGATCAACCCCAACCCTAACCCTAGCCATTGACCTAACCCTAACCCTAGCTTAATGTCCACACCTGGATCAACCCTAACCCTAGCTACAACCCTAACCCTAACCCTAGCCTGCCTTCTTCACCAGGAATCAAAGGGAGATATACTACCTGACCAAAAGACACCTGCTCGTCGAACATCTCATTCCAAAATCATGGGCATTAATAAGGAGTTGGACTACCCTTTGCTGCAACAACAGCCTCCACTTTTCTGGGAAGGCTTTCTTCTAGATGTTGGAAAATTGCTGCGGGGACTTACTTCCATTAAGCCACAAGAGTATTAGTGAGGTCGGGTACTGATGTTGGGCGATTAGGCCTGGCTTGCAGTCGGCGTTCCAATTCAGCCCAAAGGTGTTCGATGGGGTTAAGGTCAGGTCTCTGTGCATGCAAGTCAAATTCTTCCACACCGATCTTGGCAAACCAAACCATTTCTGTATGGACCTCGCTTTGTGAGCGTGGGCATTGTCATGCTAAAACTGTTGCCACAAAGTTGGAAGCACAGAATCGTCTAGAATGTCATTGTATGCTGTAGCGTAAAGATTTCCCTGTATCTGATCTCCATCACCTAGGACTTGACAATGGTTAATCAAATCTCCCAATTTTTGCCAATTTTTGCTCAATTTTGCATGCCTTCTCAAACAGCTGCAACTGTATATGCATTCGTAAATCAAGTCCTTTCTTGAGTTGGGCTCAGGGATGGAACAACTTTTGAGCATCTTTTGGCAGTTGATCTGCTTCTGTTCTGTGGGTGGCACTGTGTGCTCTTTTCGAAGGATGGGTCCCGGTCTCTCAGGGGCCCTGGGATCCGAGGGGATGGGGGTGGTCTGCCGGTCACTGGGATGACAACCCAACTTGGGATGGGGAGGGGTTTTAGCGGGTGGAATAGTGGGGAACAATTGGAGGTTTACTTAGTAGCAATGCAAATATCTTGGTATAGCTATAAGCAAGCAAGCAAGTTTATTTATATAGCACAATTCATACATCGAAGCAATTCAATGTGCTTTACAAAGATGTTTATCAAAAATAATGAAAACATAAAAAATAAAAATAAAATAAAAATCACTATGGTACTTTTTAATCTATGATAAATAGATTTGAAACTTGTATCTCATTATGGTAAATGGTGAAATAAGTATAGCCAGTTATAATTGTAATGGCTTAGCAGATAATAAGAAAAGACAATCAGTATTTACTTGGCTAAAAGAGAAAGAATATAATATACATTGTTTACAGGAAACTCATTCAACTTCATCAATTTTAGATGAAGTTGTGTGGAAAAAGTACTTGGGAGGCAAAATATATTTCTCCCATGGGCAAAAAATTCAAAAGGGGTGATGATATTAATTAATAGTAATTTTGAACCGAATGTGCAAATTGTCCAAACAGTTCCTCAAGGTAGATGGATGATTTTAAATATGTTATTGGATCATAAACAGATATGTCTCATTAACCTATACGGTCCAAATAATGATGATCCACGCTTCTTTGAAAAATATATATAATAATTGATCAACCCTACAAGGAATACAAGACTATATTATTCTATTATTATGGTGGGAAATTATAATACGGTTTTAAATACCTCTATGGACCGTAAAGGAAATCACACTACAAACTATCACCCTCATGCACTTTAGGAAATCATGAATGTCATGGATATATTGGAACTAGGATATATGGAGGCTTACATATCCTGACCTAGTGAGATATACAGTGGGGGAAAAAAGTATTTAGTTAGCCACCAATTGTGCAAGTTCTCCCACTTAAAAATATGAGAGAGGCCTGTGATTTTCATCATAGGTACACATCAACTATGACAGACAAATTGAGGAAAAAAAATCCAGAAAATCACATTGTAGGATTTTTAATGAATTTATTTGCAAATTATGGTGGAAAATAAGTATTTGGTCACCTACAAACAAGCAAGATTTCTGGCTCTCACAGACCTGTAACTTCTTCTTTAAGAGGCTCCTCTGTCCTCCACTCGTTACCTGTATTAATGGCACCTGTTTGAACTTGTTATCAGTATAAAAGACACCTGTCCACAACCTCAAACAGTCACACTCCAAACTCCACTATGGCCAAGACCAAAGAGCTGTCAAAGGACACCAGAAACAAAATTATAGACCTGCACCAGGCTGGGAAGACTGAATCTGCAATAGGTAAGCAGCTTGGTTTGAAGAAATCAACTGTGGGAGCAATTATTAGGAAATGGAAGACATACAAGACCACTGATAATCTCCCTTGATCTGGGGCTCCACGCAAGATCTCACCCCGTGGGGTCAAAATGATCACAAGAACGGTGAGCAAAAATCCCAGAACCACACGGGGGGACCTAGTGAATGACCTGCAGAGAGCTGGGACCAAAGTAACAAAGCCTACCATCAGTAACACACTACGCCGCCAGGGACTCAAATCCTGCAGTGCCAGACGTGTCCCCCTGCTTAAGCCAGTACATGTCCAGGCCCGTCTGAAGTGCATTTGGATGATCCAGAAGAGGATTGGGAGAATGTCAGATGAAACCAAAATAGAACTTTTTGGTAAAAACTCAACTCGTCGTGTTTGGAGGACAAAGAATGCTGAGTTGCATCCAAAGAACACCATACCTACTGTGAAGCATGGGGGTGGAAACATCATGCTTTGGGGCTGTTTTTCTGCAAAGGGACCAGGACGACTGATCCGTGTAAAGGAAAGAATGACTGGGGCCATGTATCGTGAGATTTTGAGTGAAAACCTCCTTCCATCAGCAAGGGCATTGAAGATGAAACGTGGCTGGGTCTTTCAGCATGACAATCATCCCAAACACACGAGTGGCTTCGTAAGAAGCATTTCAAGGTCCTGGAGTGGCCTAGCCAGTCTCCAGATCTCAACCCCATAGAAAATCTTTGGAGGGAGTTGAAAGTCCGTGTTGCCCAGCGACAGCCCCAAAACATCACTGCTCTAGAGGAGATCTGCATGGAGGAATGGGCCAAAATACCAGCAACAGAGTGTGAAAACCTTGTGAAGACTTACAGAAAACGTTTGATCTGTGTCATTGCCAACAAAGGGTATATAACAAAGTATTGAGAAACTTTTGTTATTGACCAAATACTTATTTTCCACCATAATTTGCAAATAAATTCATTAAAAATCCTACAATGTGATTTTCTGGAGAAAAAAAATCTCATTTTGTCTGTCATAGTTGACGTGTACCTATGATGAAAATTACAGGCCTCTCTCATCTTTTTAAGTGGGAGAACTTGCACAATTGGTGGCTGACTAAATAAAAATTTTCCCCACTGTACATGGTGGAGGCTCAATCAAGCTAGTCGTCTTGACTACTTTCTTATGTCATTCTCTCTGGCACCAAAAGTTTAAAAGGTGTTGATAGGGGACAAAATGCGGTAGGATATTGGAAATGTAATCAAAGCCTATTGGATGATAACAAGTTTTTAACTAGGACAGAAAAATGTATAACTGACTTTTTCCGACATAACATAGGTACAGCAGATCCCCTTATTGTATGTGACACTTTTAAATGTACCTTTAGAGGCCATGCAATGCAGCACTCATCTAAAAAACAAAAGCAATTTAGGTCAAAAGAGTCCATATTAACAAAGGAAATGGAAGGACTAACAGTACAGATGGATAGCAATAAAATCTGTACCATAGAGGCTCAGAATAAGTTAGAGAAAAACAAAAAGAAATGGAGGAACTTATTCAAGAAAGATCAAGTGTAATATATTATAAAAAATAAAGCGAACTGGATGGAATATGGGGAAAAATGCACCAAATTCTTTTTAAATCTTCAACATAGAAATGCTACCAAGAAAATGTATTGAAAGTTGTTACAAATGACGGAGTCACCCATGATTCACCAAACTATATTTTGAAAGCAGAAGTAAAGTACTTTAAGCATATGTTTTCGTTTCAGTCTCCTCCATCTCCACTAACCGAAGCTAATTGTTTGGATTTGTTTTCTATTAATCATGTAAAATGAATGGCTGTACAGAAAGACTCATGTGAAGGCCAAATCATAGAGGAAGAACTTCTTAATGCAATTAAAGCCTTTAAGTTCAGGAATCTCCAGGGTTGGATGTCAAACCTTTTTTGATATACTCAGAGGACCGTTATTAGCATGTTTTAACCACTCCTATATAAATGTTATATTATCAGATACTCAACAAGAAGGTCTGATTTCATTATTACTGAAACAGGATCCAAGTGGTAAATATAAAGATCCAGTCCATAAAAAAAATTGGAGGCCTCTTACACTTCAGTGTTGTGATGCAAAAATTCTAGAATTAAAAAGGTATTGTCAGATATTATTCATCCGACAGGTTTTTTACATGGGCAATACATTGGAGATAATATAAGACAAGTACAGGAAACAATAGAACACTATGAAACATCTGGGAAACCAGGCCTGGTATTCATAGCTGACTTTGAAAAGGCTTTTGATAAAGTATTAGATCATTTATTTTGTTACTGTCCATATGTAGCTTGTTTTTGGTCACAGGTCCAGGAATGGCTGAAGAATTGCAACATTTACCTGGAGTTAACTCTGCAGACAGCACTACTGGGGATTTGAAAAGTCATAGTCAATCGATCAATAATATAATAATACTTTTAGCAAAAATGTTTATCTTTAATTTACAATCTCTAGAAACTATGAGAATAGAAAGATTCAGAACTTTTGTGAAACATCACAGCACAGTTGAAATAATATATCATTTACATTTTAGTCATTTAGCAGACGCTCTTATCCAGAGCGACTTACAGTTAGTGAAAAAATTTTTTTTTTATACTGGCCCCCCGTGGGAATCAAACCCACAACCCTGGCGTTGCAAACGCCATGCTATATCAACTGAGCTACATCCCTGCCGGCCATTCCCTCCCCTACCCTGGACGACGCTGGGCCAATTGTGCGCCGCCCATGAGTCTCCCGGTCGCGGCCGGCTGCGACAGAGCCTGGATTCGAACCAGGATCTAGTGGCACAGTTAGCACTGCGATGCAGTGCCTTAGACCACTGCGCCACTCAGGAGTTCAAAAACAGAAATCCAATATGGATGGTGTTAAGCGATAGATGGGAGGGGTTGAATGGAGCTGAAGGGTGGGACCAATAACAACAAGATAACTCATGTAAAATGTACTGTGTCCATAAAATGTATATAGGATCAGAACTTTTGTGAAACAGAACAGTTAAAAATATATGGCAAATAGAAATCAAACTGGATGGACATCAGAAATAGATGGGAGAGGTTGAGGGTAGAGGAAGGACTAAAAACAAACAAAATATAACTATTGGAGAATAGATTGTGTCCATAAAATGTATATATTGTGTATAAGCTGGAAGTAGAAGCCTAAGGTTTGTTGTCCATTAGTTTACTCCAATTAGCGGAGGGGTGGTAGGGTTAGTGGAAAATAATAAAGGAAAATATAGTTTTAAAAGATATGTATATATATATATATATATATATATATATATATATATATATATATATATATATATATATATATATATATATATATATACAAAAAAATACATAGGGGATTGGAAATGACGCAGACAATTACATTGATGGAAGCTACAATCTATCTGCAATATTAAAGCTGATCTACCCCCCCCAAAAACTAAAGATGTATAACAAAAAAATATTTCCTTCACTGGAACTAAGGGGCCTAGCCTGAACCATGAAAAACAACCCCAGACCATTATTCTTCCTCCACCAAACTTTACAGTTTGCAATATGCATTGGGGCAGGTAGCGTTCCCCTTGCATCCGCCAAACCTAGATTCGAACGGGTATGGCTAAAATTGCAGAATCCACTCATTTGAAGGTGTGTCCACATACTTTTGTATATATAGTGTATGTTCAACACTCAGACTTATGCAAGGATCAGATGTATGCAGTGATAAATAGATTATAGTGGCTCAGGCTGCTACTGCTCACTTAATGTTATTAAGTCTTTATCAGAACAGCATAGAACATCATTATTAAAAATCTGATATTATTAATTAAGAACACTCAGGACCTTCCTTTGGAGGCGAATGATGATGTGAAATGTATTACATGATGAGACAGAGGTTAAAATAACCCATATATAAATTAGGGTCAAACCAGATATGACAACTACTTTATTAATGATTCATGTTCTTTATTATTGGCAAGTTATTGGCAAGTCTCCACTATAATTCAACAGTAACTCTGAAATTGGTTGCATTTGATTAGAATGTAGGGTAACGATCAGTGTCATAACATATTATAACATTTTTAAATTTTAGTCATTTAGCAGACGCTCTTATCCAGAGCAGCTTACAGGAGCAATTAGGGTTAAGTGCCTTGCTCAAGGGCACATCGACAGATTTTTCATCTATTCAGGTCGGGGATTTGAACCAGCAACCTTTTGGTTACTGGCCCAACGCTGTTAATCACTAGGCTACCTGCTGCCCAGCAGGCATTGTAAAGGATGTTATAAAGCATTATATTTATGTACTTCATAGAAAATGTTGCCAAATGTAGACATGGGTTTTATAAGGTAAATGGCAGCTACTGCCACATTGACCATCAGATAGTATGTGTTCATCGGCCTTCATTCTCCACACTGCTCTCAGCGGCCTCTTCCTGTTAGTGAGATAATACCTGTTGTATTGTGGTGTTCTCTGCTGCCAGTGTTTTGTCCCTCATCTAAAAGTAATCTGTAATCTGGGAAGGGAGGGGGGTATTGGGGGGGATTGTTCCGAGCCGTCATCCATGCCTCCTGGAGACAAAACAACAGATATTGACCTCTGACCTGTGTTTGCATGAGAATTGATATCAATATTCTAGAGTCCCGGCAGTGGCAACTGGCTTTACACAATGGCCGGCTCCCGAATTCCAAACTCCTGATTCCTTTAATGAACCCAGAATAAAGTGTGTGTATGGGGAAAGCAGAGCGCGGAGAGAGGGAGGGAGGGAATGAGGGAGGATTGAGCTCATCTGCATTTCAGATGAGGCTTCTATGAGAAAATCAACCATCCATAATTCATTACATGTTTCCTACAGAGCCTAGCGACAGTGGAGATCCTAGCAACAGAATCCTAGCAACAGCAACAACCACCCCCTCACCCACAGCCTATCAAGAACCTGCATGTCTGATCCAATTTAGCCAATGGAGAGAGGGAAGGAAGTGAGAGGGGAAATTATGTGTTTCTTCTCTCTCTTCCAGCTGTGTGGACATACCACTGAGCCGCGACCTTTCGGTGTCTGCTCAGGTACACCCACCCCCCCACACACACACACACACACACACACACACAAGCACACACGCACACACACACACACACACACACACACACACAAATACAAACACAAATACAAACACAAATACAAACACAGCATGCAGAGACAAATACCATGTTTGTTGGAGAAATACTTATGAAAATAGTGTTTTATACACATCCACCTTGGTACAGAGACTGGACAAAAATAATGACAACTGTCGTGATGAAGACCATGTCAGTCAAAACATTATCACATCATCATTATATCATATGCTTTTCCTAAAGGAAAGCATGTCCGACAGGAATATCAAAAGATCCTAGAGGTTCTACTCCTGCAGGATCTTTAAAATTCCTTCTGGATAGTGCAAGTTCCTACAGTAGTCCTGTAGGAGCATCGTGAAAAACTTCTGACAACTTCACAGTTGGGCCACAATCAGTCCACAGGCATTCTATGGTATGAGGGGGAAAAACTAGTTGACTGAATCCAATATGTATTTGCATCTGACAGACACAACAGCTTCTTTCTATTTCCTGGCCTGAGGTGGGAATTATCTAGAGAGTCATTAATTGGCTTAGTCTAAGAATGGAAAGGGGAGGTTTAGCCTACCTGCTATTTCAAAAGCCAACACTGCTCATTCACAACTGCAATCTCTACCAGGCAATCTACAGTATCACAGACTCTTTCATCTCAGATGGTTTCTATCAAAATTGAAGTGTTGTTGTTTGTAATGCAATTTACAGGGCTTATCTGGCATACATAAAAGGGTGTGTCAATTTTACTCTGTATTGTCCATCCAGGCCAGGGAATCAGCTACAGAAAATGTGGCATTACTTAGCGTCCTACATCCATATAGTATTCATTTAAAAGTCAAAAAAAAGGATGTACCAATCCTGGAATGCCCCTTTAAGAGATGTAGCTTCTATCTACAGGAAGTTAAAACAGCTCTCTCTCTTTATGAAGAGAATTATTATTTTTTGATATTTTCTTTGAAAGTGACATTGAACTTCATCAGATCTCATCACCACCTCCCTCCCCTTGCTTTTTGAAAATGTGTGAGTATGGAGGATTCAGTGTGTGTGTAACTGATACAATTCTAGATGTGACAGTGTGTGGGTAGAGACCCCATTAAAGGGCTAGCGAGGCCTATGTGACGACAGGGTGACACACAGCTCATTTGGATCAAGATCAGAAAACTGCAGGTCCCCTGACAGGTGGTGATCTCCCAATGTGCTCTTAGAAATAAGAGCACTGCACTGACTCATATCCAGACATAGGATCGCCCAAATGACACCCTATTCCAAACATTTTGACCAGAGCCCTATGCACTACATAGGAAATAGGGTGCCAGTTGGGACCTTGATATATATTTCTAAATTAGGGAGAATTAATAATAATCTCCAGATTAAATGAATATGATAGGGTCAGTTGAAATCATTTTCCCTGGGCCAACAATAGTCAACTTTCTATTTAAAAAGGTAATGACTCTGTTGCCTGAATGTGCTAGTCTGGCGAGAAAACCCCCATCAGAATGGTATGGCATGGAATAACCAATAGCAGTATGGATTGGGTAACCAGCCATGCAATAACCTGTCCTAGCATATAATAGATATGTATTTTCCTATTACTTCTGTTCATGTGTCTGTTTGATTCTTCACATGTAGAGAGCTGCCATGGATCCTTGCCTACCGCCATATGGTGCACAGTCTTTGCCCTAGCTTTGGGGATTCACACATCAGTCTGTGCTCTGCTTCTATTAACAATTTAGCAATAGATGCTGTGGTCACACTTCAGGATATCCCATTTCCCTTTCTCTCTCACTCTCTCTCTTTCACTCCTCAGGATTGTTTTGCTCCATGACTGCTCAGATTAAAGAGATTGAATGGGATCTTAAGTGCTTACAAATTTGTAAAATATTGTACGAATTGGAATTCATAACATATCATACGAATTGGATGACGTGAGCTCTACTTTCAAAACTACTGGCTGAAATTATTTTTTTAAACGTTATACGGCATCTTTAAATCAGCAGCTTCCTGCCACTGTCTGACAGTTTGTATCTAGTTGGCTCCAGTCCAGATCAGCCTGAGACACAGGCCTGCTGTGAATCAGCATATTGGCAAATGGAACTGCCATAATTTAGTCCTGAGGGGATAAAAGCTGCTAAATAATAATCTCTCACATCCACCCCTTGCTATATTTGTATGTGCAAAACACTATTTTACATTATTTAAACAGACAACAAACGGGCTAATCATGGCAGTTGGTAGTAGGTACCTGCATATATCAAAGGAGTGTGAATCTCCTTGACCGCAACTTTTAATAACTGATAGCAACAACAACACAATCTGGCCCAATAATATTTTTTAAATGAGATGAAAAAAGTGTTGGATCTTCTGCACATGCGACAAGAATGCAACATTGATTTTCACTGCCGCACAGACAATACACAACTTTACATTTCTGTGTCACCAGAGGATTTTAGCTACACGGTTAAATTATTAGACTGTATTAGTGATTTAAATACTTGGATGTCTCACAACTTCCTCCAGCTAAATCAAGACAAGACCGAGGTACTTATTGTTGGAGCCAAAGCACAGAGAGAGAATCTGGCCACACATTTTAATTCATGGGTAATAAAGATAAAACACCAGGTAAAAAACCTAGGTGTTATTTTAGATTCTGAACTCAATTTCGAATCACACATTAGGAATGTGACCAAAATAGCTTTTTACCACCTGAGGAACATTGCCAAGGTGCGGCAGTTTCTCTCTCAGGCTGATACAGAGACTCATCCATGCTTTTATTACAAGCAGGCTTGACTACTGTACTGCTCTCGTGTCTGGTCTACCAAAGAAAGCCATTGGTCAACTGCAAAATGTACAGAATGCTGCAGCACGGGTACTGACCAAGACCAGACAGAGAGCACATATTACACTTGTTTTAAGGTCTCTGCACTGGCTGCCTGCGAGTTTTATAATTAATTTAAGATTCTTCTATTGTTTTTAAATCAATCCACGATTGTACACCTCAATACATGTCAGACATGCTTTTAAGTTATGTACCCAGTAGGTCCCAGGTCCTCTGGCACTGGCCTTTTAACTATCTCAAAGCCTAGGACCAAGAGGCATTGAGAGGTAGCCTTTAGTTACTATGCCCCCAGCCTCTGGAATAACCTGCCAGAGAACCTGAGGGAGGCCGAAACTGTGGACATATTTAAAAGAGATCTTAAAACAGACCTTTTAGCTTTACTTTTCCTTAGGGTGATTTTTAGTCATTTAGTTTTAATTGTTATTCTTTTGTTTTTTTATTTACATTTACATTTTAGTCATTTAGCAGACTCTCTTATCCAGAGCAACTTACAGTTAGTGAGTGCATACATTTTTATCCTCTTATGTTTGTTGTGTAGTAAATATTTCAGTTTTTATTTTCATTGTTTTTATTAGTTTTGTCCTGTGAAGTACATTGTGTTGCATTCCATGTCTGAAATGTGCTGTATAAATAAAGCTTGATTTGATTTGAACCAATGTACTGTTGGGTCCTTCCATGAAAAGAGTGCCTTTTGTGTTCCTTTGATATTTTAAGTAGAAATTGTGCACCAATATTGAATTTTACAAGCCTGTTATATTAAATGACGTGCGCTTTAATAAAGACCACATGGATAATTCAATAAATCCGATTTTTTATATGAATAAAGGCTTTCTAAAGTGCCACAATTCAGCATTTTGACATGTCCCTCCATCAACCCTGTGGCACTTCTAGGAAGATATCAACCCACTTAATCCAAACATTTCTCCAAGTTTCACCTTTATTGTAAAGTCATTTTGTTGCTTTGACAAAGTAATTTCTGAAGATTATTATTTATTTCATGTGATTAGTGATTCATTTACATCTGTCCCTCATTTTAAGGTCAACCCTGTTAGGTGAACTAAACTCTTGTTTTAATATGGTGAAACTATTTCTTTTTTTCAAAAGAAAATTGAACAACAAATTATAGTGTAAAAACAGGTGAGCTGGTTCTACTCTTTTTGACAATTTTTTGGTGTTTTGTGTTGGAAAACTGAGCGGGTCGAGTATAACCGGTTAACCCTGTTACCCATAGATAGATGAATCATCAACGCTGTTATGGTCAACCCTGTTACTTTATTTTACACTTAATAGCAAATATTGTTTATTATATTGACAAGATATTCAAGCGACCGCTCTAACAATGGAAATACATGTCCTCAAAGATGGAAGGCAGGCAGGAGGAGGCAAGATCAGGTTGGACCATTCTAGCTAATGAGAGGGCAGATACTCCTCTGAACAACAGGCCAAAGAGATAGATAGAGGCCTCATATTTGTATCTGTGCCATTCTAGCATCTGTGACAGCATGGGCAGCGCCATTGAGGCTATTTCAATTTTAAAGTAGTCCACTTCTTCATTGGCTGATTACTTCCAACTCATAGGAATCCCCACCTAGTTGACTACTTTAAAATGGTGGAATGGCATTGTCCATGCTAAAACAAGTTATATCAATGATGGTCCTCTGTAGCTCAATTGGTAGAGCATGGTGCTTTTAACGCCAGGGTAGTGGGTTCGATCCCCGGGACCACCCATACTTAAAATGTATGCACACATGACTGTAAGTCGCTTTGGATAAAAGCTCTGCTAAATGGCATATAATTATATTTATTATTATGAGTCCTCTATCGATCTCTATGACAACAGGCACAACTCCGATATAAAGTTGCCAAAATGCCACATGCGTCCACTTATATCAGTGCATTCATAACAACCTATTTAAATGAAAAGGTTTGCAATCACATTGCATAATTTAACACATAACACAGGATAAATGTGACAAAAAAAACACCACAAATTTCTCTTGAGAAACAGTGTTCAGTCCGACAGTCCAACCTCATGAAATAATCAACATATTATCAGATCAGATCGACCACTCCCACTCAAAGGAGCGATCTACTATACAGGCACAACAGGTGGATTCAGGACCATGGTCAGCGCATTGGCCGGACACCAGCTCCGCACTGGATTGTATGTGCAAACAGTTTATTGCACAAAGAAGCAAGGAAGAATAGAAAGCCCTGAAAGTGATTTCATTAATCCCAAAAGTGCACACTTTTTGCAATATGAAAACAGCTACACACAATACAATACAAACACTTTACGCCTATATCTTGAACTGTACGGCGGGTATGAAGTGAATAAGCAAATTAATAAGAATGAGCAAATAATAAGCAAATAATAATAATAATAATAATAATAGAAAATAATAAGCAAATGCTACTGTATAGGCATTCCGGCATGAAAACATGAAATCATTTTACATCATACCACGGCGGATATGAATACAATTGCTCACTTGAATCAGCAAACATGAAATCATCAAACATAGCCTAATATTACGGCGGGTATGAATACAGTAGCTCACTTTGAATTAAACACATATAGGCCTTTCTTGTGTGTTTCACGTTCTACAGCATAAGGCGTAGACGTCTAAATTTGGTGTTAAAGATGGAGATTATTTCAGCATAGTCCAAAGAGTCACTGAGTTCCCTTTCAAAGGAGAACAGGGCTATATTGTTGAGACGTGCAGTCAGCATGCAAGATCTGAGTGATGTTTTGATAAGGCCTGTAGTGGAGAAGTGTCTCTCAACAGTACATGAAGTCATAGAAAGGGTGATGATGGCCCTTAGTAGTCTATTGATGTTAGGGAAAATGTCAGGGCTGCAGCTGTCCTGACCTCCCCGCACTTTCCGACGCAGCATCCTCAACAGGGATATGACAGTGATAGGTGCTTGACGATTCACCGAGCTCTGCTTTGATTATGCACAATAGTAGGGAGGCTGCTGACTCAAGCAGCTCGTTTTGAATGTCTGGACTCATGAATCTAGTGTTTTTGGGCAGCTGCTCTAGTCTAGACGATGTTTTATTTTTTGATAATATTTGGATAAGAAAAAAAAAAAAAAAAAAAAGTAGCCTTTATTAAGGGCTTCTTCACTCTCCCTATGTCCACGTAGTGCAGAACCACTTTGACGTGATCACGATTCCTCTCTACAAATGAATAGTCCATGATAGCCAAGTGGATTTGATCGATTTAAAACATTACCCCGGCTTTGATTGCGATGGCTTGCAAACGAGTGGGGTTTGTTAGCCTGGTGCTTGAAGCATGCCTCACGAAGGTGCGTGCTTCCAATCCTTCTCTAACAAATTAGCCTTCCATAGTGGCATCGGTGAAATGGCTACACATTTTACAGAAAACAGCGTCCCTTGTCGAACTGTATTCCAGCCAATAAAGCCAATAAAACTGTCCGGGGGTAGTGGTACCATAGGATTGCCATCTAACCTATTAGATCCCAGGAACCTCCTACTGCCTTTTTCAAACGGTCTGATAAGTCAGGAGACAATACAAACAGCAAATCAAATTAATTGATTTCATTTATATATACAATATATATATATATTTTAAGCCAGCCTGATTGAGTGGGCAGTGTTCAATCTGGCTGGGCCTCTGCCCAGCCTGGCCCTGCCTTCGCTTCTGTGTGTGAAATGAGCCACATTAGCTCTGCATTTTCAATACACATAGTAGGTTGACTGGTGAGTAAATTAATTAAAAAGCTCTTAAATGTAAAGTCCCCATATTTGGGGACGCTATTTGATTTGTTTTATTCAATTCAGTCTGGTATGAGAACGGTAGCCCCTACCTGCAAAAGCAGGGTGTCTGCAGAAAGCTGAGTATCTTAGCTATTGATGGTGCCTTCAAATCTTTGGTGTGACTTACTACCATATATGGGCATACGAAATAAAACACGGAATACGTTGATACACACCGAAAGCCGTGACAGATCATGAGGATATCATATTTGTCTGCCTGTGACCTATGGTTATTGATCACCAGCCCCAAGAGTCAAAATGTTTATTTTACACAACGTTTTCACCAAACAGCAAACATCTAACAAGGTAAGCTTCGATTTGGTCTGCGTTTGAGCTATAGCTACATGGGGGGTATCCAATTAATCCTTAAATTGGTAGGAACAAATCTAGCCTATTGCCAATGTTATCTGATGGTGTATGACTTAATATCAACATCGAATGTCCACCGAGTGACTATATCTTTGCGCATCATAAATATGATGTTGCCTGCTTACCCGCTGTAGGCATCCATTACACAGGGGATTGGTTCCTATGGCACCTTGACAGTCTTGTAGCCAATGAGATAAGCTTTCCAGGGATATGCAGTTGACCTGGGTGGGACAAAGCAAGGCCTAGAACCTTTTATGCATAATGCGAACTACCTGGCTCAGAGAGGAGATGCACCGAGCACTCTACATTACATTGTAAACAGATTTCATCGCTTTAATTTCATCGCATTAGCATAAAAGATGGCTTCTCAAGGGGAGGAAAAAGGTCCAAACTAAGAATTTAGAACAGGAACCTAAAAAGAAGGCAGCTATGAATAAGTATACCAACATAGAAACTTTGAATAAAATACTGGAGTCCGACTTGGATCAGGGTAGCGATTTGGACAATGAGGATTGCTCTCTAGAAGGATTGGATCTGCTTTTAGATCTGTAAGTAAATTATTTGCATGACTTGATATAGCTAATTTACTATATGTGTTTCATTTTTTATAAGTTGTCTGCTTTTTGTGCTTTGGATTTAGTTTACATAGGCCGATGTAACATTTAATTTCAATGTTATATAATTCCAAAGTAGTTATTGTCTATGTTTCATATTATTATGTTTGCTGTTCTAAGTTTCATCCTTGTAACTTTGGAGAGGCCACTAAACTCTCATGGCTTGTCTCCAAAGTGTTGCTGTTTGCATTATGTGTGTGCTTCACACCTTCTATGTGAGTCACTGTACAGACGGTGTTTTGTAAATTTAGTCAACTGTAATTCTGTGTGTCTCACAACAATATATCAATTTATTTTATTCGCCACAGAGTGGAGGATGCAGAGAATTTGGATGATGACGTTTGGGAGCCACCCCTCCCCAGCAAGCGCCCCCCACCGGTCAAGGTCTTCACCCCCCAATGCTATGTCAATCACTCCGGCTAATGGTTCTACATCCACCACTCGACAAAGGCCCCACTCCTCTTCACCACCCCCACTGCAGTTTCAATCACCCCGTCTGATGGTTCTACATCCATTACTCCGCAAAGACCCCACTCCTCTTCAACCACCCCCACTACAGGCCCTGGCACCACTCCCCTCTCTGCAAGTTCATCTGGAGGTGTGGGGGCAGCGAGGAGATCTGGGCCTCAACAGAGAAGTGGGAGAGGCAGAGGAAGAGGCAGTGGAAGCAGCACAACAGAGGGAGATGAAACTGAGGACAGGTGGCATACGGTCCTTGAAGATGAGGAGCCAGAACAATTTATGTTTAAACCCAAACAACCTGAAGGCCCACAGTTGGTTAGTGATGAAACATACACCCCCTTACAGCTGTTTCAGCTCTACTTTACCACCTCTGTACTGGGAACACTAATTAGTTATACCAACAAGTATGGGGACAAGAAGCAGCAGGGGGGAAGGAAGATGTCCTGGAAACCTGTCACCATGGGTGACATGCTCAACTACATTTCCTTGGTGATTTACATGGGACTGGTAAAGGGATCAAGACTAGTTGACAACTGGAGCAAGTCCCCACTCTATTGGTTCGAGTTCCCCACCTCCATCATGAGTGAAAACCGATTCTTGGCTATCAACCGTACTCTTCACGAGTGACCCACAAAATGATCAGGAGAATGACCAGAAGAAGGGGACTACAGGGTATGATCGTCTTGCAAGAGTCAAGCCCCTTTATCATGACATGGTGGAGGCATGCAAAACTTCCTTCCAGCCTGCTCAAAATCTATCTATAGATCAGCGCATGGTTGTCTCAAAGGCTCGAATTGGCTTGAAGCAATATATGAAAAATAAGCCGACCAAATGGGGCTACAAGCTCTTTGTGCTAGACGATTCAGCCTCTACCTACACTTGGAACTTTTTCATCTATGAAGGCAAGGCGATCACACCCGCTGGGAAGGGCCTTAGTTATGACTCTGTCATGCAGTTGATGGACTTCCCCTTACTTGGCAGTGGGTACAAGCTCTTTGTGGACCATTTTTATACTAGTCCCATGCTTTTCATAGACCTCTTGAAAAATAAAATAGGGGCTTGTGGCACCATTCATCCTAACAGAATCGGTTTCCCCGAGACCAAGGTAAACGACATGACAAAGACAGCGGAGAGGGGGACCATACGTTGGATCAGGACTAACAAGCTGCTTTTTGTGAAATGGATGGACACTAGGGAAGTAACAATGCTCACCACACAGCATAAGGCATTCAATAACGACCATGTCTCAAGGAGGGTGAAAAATGCCAATGGGGCGTGGGTGAGGAAGACTGTCCCCGTTCCTGTTTCTGTGAAGGACTACAATGCCAGCATGAGGGGTGTCGACCTATCTGATGCTCTGATAGGCTACTACCAGGTCCTCAACAAGACCAGAAAGTGGTATAAGATAAAATGTTTTACCACTTTGTGGACATTGCTACAGTAAATGCTTTCATTCTCCACAAGCAGATGGCCAAAGCAAAAGGTCAAACCCCTCTCTCCCAGTTGGCCTTCCGAGAGCAGCTGGCGTTGGAAATGGCTGAATTGGGGGCCCAAAGCAACCTCACAACCATCACAAGACCCCCAACTCAAGGTGAGCGCCACTATCCAACACCAAAAGACAAAAGGATGAACTGCAAGCATTGCACAAAACACAGGGGTAGAAAAAGGGTGAAATGCCAGATCTTCTGTCCGAAATGCCAGTACGCTTTTTGTTTCCTGGCAGAGAGGGACTGCTTCAAAGACTATCACGACATGCACAAGCTATGGTGAAAGTGAAATCTAATCATCTACACCTGGGATGTAAAACGAACACGAATGCCATTTGTAAATAGTTCAGCTTATTTCTATTTTTGCACCTTTTTTAGTGAAGGACACGTGTATAACCAAGTTTGTGTTTGATAATACATTTTTATATATATTTTTAATGTATATCTGTTGCTTTTATATTGTTTTTGTAAACAGTTCCTTTGTATGTGGGACCAATACATTGGATACGCCTAGGCTAAACATTCAGGTACTTTGGAGAGGTTGAAAAAACACTTGGATATTCCCTGTATGTCCCGCGACACCACCACAATGTTTGAGAAAGTTTGGTAAAGCAGGAATTTAGTTTTTATAGTGAACAATAACTTTTAGGCACATCCAGTGTGCAAAAACAGTGCAATTACCACATTATGACACCACCACAATGTTTGAGTGAGGTTGATATGGTAGAAATTGTGTTTTTATACTGAACAAATAGCATTTAGGGATTGCAAATATGTAATAGCACTGGAATTATCTTATTTACAGACATATTCCACTTTGGAGAGGTTTAGGGACACTTGGAAACATCCCGTGACCACACCTGACACAACTTACTAAAACATCTGCCCATTTCTAGTTGTTAGGTCTATCAATCCCTTTTTTTCTGCTATTGTTCACATGTTGTGGAAACCATCTGATGTGTTTCCAGCTCTAGTCATCAATAATTCACTTATAGCTAGCTTGTCAATGAAAGATGACTTTCAAAATAAAAAAAACAAAAAAACGATTATTTTGTATGTGCTTGATCTTGTGTATTCTGAACTATGTAACTCCTATCTATCTTCTGATCATTTCCTCATAATCTCCCAGATGTCGTCTTTCCAGTTACTTTTGGGTATGTCTATTTAGGCGGAAAATCTACATTTTGCCATTACATTTAAGAGGTATTAATGTGGCTCATTTCACAGGTGTTTCAGAGTCCTGCAATAGAGCTAAGACGCTAATGTTTGTGTAAACTCTACATGGTTATGTTCTGTAGGTGTCACTGAGTAGGCTGATACCCCATTTCATGGGTGCACAATCCTTAGGTTAGGCTGCACAGTGCAATACGAATGTTCAATATGCACAATAGACTGACTTGGAAGGTAATTTCCCACAGTCAAAGTCCTGCAATAAGAGCTAAAAGTCTAATATTTGTGTAAACTCTTGAGAATTGTGTTCTGTGGTTTTAACTGAGTAGGCTGATACCCCATTTCATGGGTGCACAGTCCATAGCTAAGCCCCTAATGCAATTATGCAGTCTAAGTACACAAAAATGTATGCACACATGACTGTAAGTCGCTTTGGATAAAAGCGTCTGCTAAATGGCATATTATTATTATTATTATTATTATTAATACATCCACAGTGGGATTTTAACAGTTATTTCTGTTTAATGTCAAACTAATTAATTGTTGTATTTAATCTTAAATTATGAAACAACATTCCAACCTTGTTTAGCATTATCTAGTCCAAATATGGCATGATTCCACTATTTGTATCTGTTTGGATCACTTTCTATGCTGGACTCTTATTTTGAAGGCGAACTGTAAACGCCATTATTGTGGCTAATCTTTATTGTGGCTAATTTCACATAAGTAGGGAGACTGAATTTAATTTATAAAAAACGAAGGTTATCTAACTGGCAGGGGATGTGTTCAGTACAAGCAGCTAGTCAAGCAGTTATCAAAGACTATAGTAATCGAGTAGCAGCATGGAGAAGAGAAGACAGGAGCAGTAGGACGTGATGAGATCTGGAAATTCAACGACATCAGCCAAACCAGCAGCTCTCTCTCTCAAGTATCAAAGGGAGGTTTTATTCAGTGTGGAAAATCAATACACTTGAATATGTTTTCACAAAGGGGCTCATTGTCTCTCAGTGTGACTGGATTTAATGTATTCCTGCTGATGAAACGAATTAAGCAATATCTACCTAGCCCTCCACTCTAGTGAAGAGCCAGGAGCAGCCAGACAGGAAAATATTGAGAATGCTAATGTGGTAGAGTAAGGTAAGGTAGGCTAACTGAGTCTGGCTACGTCCTAAATGGCACCCTATTCCCTATATAGTTCACTACTTCTGAACTACTACGTGCCCCCTCAGATTTGTCCTGTTTAATAATATACAGTACCAGTCAAAAGTTTGGACACCTACTCTTTCAAGTTTTTTTATTTTATTTGTACTATTTTCTACATTTGTAGAATAATAGTGAAGACATCAAAACTATGAAATAACACATGGAATCATGTAGTAACAAATATTTGAGATTCTTAAAAGTAGTCACCCTTTGCCTTGATGACAGCTTTGCACACTCTTGGCATTCTCTCAACCAGCTTCATGAGGTAGTCACCTGGAATGCATTTCAATTAACAGGTGTGCCTTGTTAAAAGTTGATTTGTGGAATTTCTTTCCTTCTTAATGCGTTTGAGCCAATCATTTGTGTTGTGACAAGGTCGGGTTGGTATACAGAAGATAGACCTATTTGGTAAAAGACCAAGTCCATATTATGGCAAGAACAGCTCGAATAAGCAAAGAGAAACGACAGTCCATCATTACTTTAAGACATGAAGGTCAGTCAATAATCAAATCAAATTTTCAAATCAAATCAAATTTTATTGGTCACATGCGCCGAATACAACAAGTGCAGACATTACAGTGAAATGCTTACTTACAGCCCTTAACCAACAGTGCATTTATTTTTAACAAAAGAAGTAAAAAATAAAACAACAACAAAAAAAGTGTTGAGAAAAAAAAGAGCAGAAGTAAAATAAAATAACAGTAGGGAGGCTATATATACAGAGGGGTACCGTTGCAGAGTCAATGTGTGGGGGCACCGGCTAGTTGAGGTAGTTGAGGTAATATGTACATGTGGGTAGAGTTAAAGTGACTATGCATAAATAATTAACAGAGTAGCAGCAGCGTAAAAAGGATGGGGTGGGGGGGGGCAGTGCAAATAGTCCAGGTAGCCATGATTAGCTGTTCAGGAGTCTTATGGCTTGGGGGTAGAAGCTGTTGAGAAGTCTTTTGGACCTAGACTTGGCACTCCGGTACCGCTTGCCGTGCGGTAGCAGAGAGAACAGTCTATGACTAGGGTGGCTGGAGTCTTTGACAATTTTGAGGGCCTTCAAGAACTTTGAAAGTTTCTTCAAGTGCAGTCGCATAAACCATCAAGCACTATGATGAAACTGGCTCTCATGAGGACCGCCACAGGAAAGGAAGACCCAGAGTTACCTCTACTGCAGAGGATAAGTTCATTGGAATTACCAGCCTCAGAAATTGCAGCCCAAATAAATGCTTCAGAGTTCAAGTAACAGACACATCTCAACATCAACTGTTCAGAGGAGACTGCGTGAATCAGGCCTTCATTACATTTACATTTAAGTCATTTAGCAGACGCTCTTATCCAGAGCGACTTACAGTTAATGCATACATATATTTTTTTTTTCATACCCCCTGTGGGAATCAAACCCACAACCCTGGCGTTGCAAACGCCATGCTCTATCAACTGAGCTACATCCCTGCCGGCCATTCCCTCCCCTACCCTGGACGACGCTGGGCCAATTACGCACCGCCCCATTGGTCTCCCGGTCGCGGCCGGCTATGACAGAGCCTGGATTCGAACCAGGATCTCTAGTGGCACAGCTAGCACTGCGATGCAGTGCCTTAGACCACTGCGCCACTCGGGAGATATTAATGGTCGAATTGCTGCAAAGAAACCACTACTAAAGGACACCAATAATAAGAAGAGACTTGCTTGGGCCAAGAACCACGAGCAATGGACATTAGACAGGTGGAAATCTGTCCTTTGGTCTGATGAGTCCAAATGTGAGATTTTTGGTTCCAACCGCCGTGTCTTTGTGAGACGCAGAGTAGATGAACGGATGATCTCCGCATGTGTGGTTGCCACCGTGAAGCATGGAGGAGGAGGTGTGATGGTGTGGGGGTGCTTTGCTGGTGACACTGTCTGTGATTTATTTAGAATTCAAGGCACACTTAACCAGCATGGCTACCACAGCATTCTGCAGCGATATGCCATCCCATCTGGTTTGGGCTTAGTGGGACTATCATTTGATTTTCAACAGGACAATGACCCAACACACCTCCAGGCTGTGTAAGGACTATTTGACCAAGAAGGAGAGTGATGGAGTGCTGCATCAGATGACCTGGCCTCCACAATCACCCGACCTCAACCCAATTGAGATGGTTTGGGATAAGTTGGACCGCAGAGTGAAGGAAAAGCAGCCAACAAGTGCTCAGCATATGTGGGAACTCCTTCAAGATGGTTGGAAAAGCATTCCAGGTGAAGCTGGTTGAGAGAATGCCAAGTGTGCAAAGCTGTCAACAAGGCAAAGGGTGGCTACTTTGAAGAATCTAAAATAAAAAATATATTTTTGGGTTACTACATGATTCTATATGTTATTTCATAGTTTTGATGTTTTCACTTTTATTCTACAATGTAGAAAATAGTCAAAATAATAATAATAAAGAAAAACCCTTGAATAAGTAGGTGTGTCCAAACTTTTGACTGGTACTGTATATATTTCTGCCTTTTAGCACTGTTTCCCCATATGACCTCTAGCGACAGAACTTAAAAGAACAACACGTAGACTACATCCTAAATGGCACCCTATTTCCTATACGTAGACTACAAGAAGCTTAATCAAATCAAATCAAATTTTATTTGTCACATGCTTCATAAACAGCAGGTGTAGAATAACAGTGAAATGCTTACTTACAGGTCAATTTCCAACAATGCAGAGTTAAAGATTTTTTTAAAAAGGACATAGTGACACGAGAAGTAACTACACAGTGAATAACGAATAACAATAACGAGTAAAAAATAACATGGCTATATACAGGGAGTATGAGTACCGAGTCGATGTGTAGGGGTATGAGGTAATTGAGGTAGCTACAGGTAGGGGTAAAGTGACTAGACAACAGGATAAAATACAGTAGCAGCGGTGTATGTGGTGAGTGTGAAAGTCTGTGTGTGTGTGAGAGAGAGAGAGAGTGTGTGTGTAGCGTTAGTATGCATGTGTGCGCGTGTTATGTGTGTGGGGGCGTGTGTGTGTAGGGGTTTCAGTGTGAGTGTGTAGGTAGAGTCCAGTGTGTATGCAGAGAGTTAGTGCAAAAAAGGGTAAATGCAGGTAGTCTGGGTAGCCATTTGATGAGCTATTTAGAGGTCTTGCTTAGCAGTCTCATGGCTTTGGTGTAGAAGCTGTTCAGGGTCCTGTTGGTTCCAGACTTGATGCACTGGTACCGCTTGCCGTGAGGTAGCAGAGAAAACAGTCTATGGCTTGGTTGGCTGGAGTCTTTGACAATTTATTTGGCCTTCCTCTCACACTGCCTGGTATAGAGGTCCTGGATGGCAGGGAGCTCGGCCTCAGTGATGTACTGGGCCGTACTCACCACCCTCTGTAGCGTCTTGCGGTCGGGTGCCTTGCAGTTGCCATACCAAGCGGTGATGCAGCCAGTCAAGATCCTCTCAATGGTGCAGCTGTATAACCTTTTGAGGATCTGAGGGCCCATGCCAAATATTTTCATCCTCCTGAGGTGGAATAAGTGCTGTAGTGCCCTCTTCACAACTGTGTGTGTGGACCATGTTAATTCCTTAGTGATGTGGACACAGAGGAACTTCAAGCTCTCGACCTGCTCCACTACAGACCCGTCGATGTTTCATCACAGCAAGAGGAGGGATAGTAACAAGTCAAGCATCCTTCATTGGTGGTGACATCATACAAGGCAGTCAAAGGTTCGTCAGGGGACAGAACATGTTGATACATTTCAAGAAGGGGTCATGCAAAGAAAATGCTATCACAACTTTGACTTAAAGAGCCCTTCGCTGCACTCATGGCTCATACCTCGTTGCTTCTGTCTCTATTTGAAAGGAATTGGGACTGATGGGGTTAGGGTTAGGGGTGTAATGAATGGTTACATACAGTGAGGGAAAAAAGTATTTGATCCCCTGCTGATTTTGTACGTTTGTCCACTGACAAAGAAATGATCAGTCTATAATTTTAATGGTAGGTTTATTTGAACAGTAAGAGACAGAATAACAACAACAAAATCCAGAAAAATGTTATAAATTGATTTGCATTTTAATGAGGGAAATAAGTATTTGACCCCCTCTCAATCAGAAAGATTTCTGGCTCCCAGGTGTCTTTTATACAGGTAACGAGCTGAGATTAGGAGCACACTCTTAAAGAGAGTGCTCCTAATCTCAGTTTGTTACCTGTATAAAAGACACCTGTCCACAGAAGCAATCAATCAATCATATTCCAAACTCTCCACCATGGCCAAGACCAAAGAGCTCTCCAAGGATGTCAGGGACAAGATTGTAGACCTACACAAGGCTGGAATGGGCTACAAGACCATCGCCAAGCAGCTTGGTGAGAAGGTGACAACAGTTGGTGCGATTATTCGCAAATGGAAGAAACACAAAAGAACTGTCAATCTCCCTTGGCCTGGGGCTCCATGCAAGATCTCACCTCGTGGAGTTGCAATGATCATGAGAACGGTGAGGAATCAGCCCAGAACTACACGGGATGATCTTGTCAATGATCTCAAGGCAGCTGGGACCATAGTCCCCAAGAAAACAATTGGTAACACACTACGCCGTGAAGGACTGAAATCCTGCAGTGCCCGCAAGGTCCCCCTGCTCAAGAAAGCACATATACAGGCCCGTCTGAAGTTTGCCCATGAACATCTAAATGATTCAGAGGAGAACTGGGTGAAAGTGTTGTGGTCAGATGAGACCAAAATCGAGCTCTTTGGCATCAACTCAACTCGCCGTGTTTGGAGGAGGAGGCCTATGACCCCAAGAACACCATCCCCACCGTCAAACATGGAGGTGGAAACATTATGCTTTGGGGTGTTTTTCTGCTAAGGGGACAGGACAACTTCACAGCATTCAAAGGGACGATGGACGGGGCCATGTACCGTCAAATCTTGGGTGAGAACCTCCTTCCCTCAGCCAGGGCATTGAAAATGGGTCTTGGATGGGTATTCCAGCATGACAATGACCCAAAACACACGGCCAAGGCAACAAAGGAGTGGCTCAAGAAGAAGCACATTAAGGTCCTGAAGTGGCCTAGTCAGTCTCCAGACCTTAATCCCATAGAAAATCTGTGGAGGGAGCTGTAGGTTCGAGTTGCCAAACGTCAGCCTCGAAACCTTAATGACTTGGAGAAGATCTGCAAAGAGGAGTGGGACAAAATCCCTCCTGAGATGTGTGCAAACCTGGTGGCCAACTACAAGAAGCGTCTGACCTCTGTGATTGCCAACAAGGGTTTTGCCACCAAGTACTAAGTCATGTTTTGCAGAGGGGTCAAATATTTATTTCCCTCATTAAAATGCAAATCAATTTGTAACATTTTTGACATGCGTTTTTCTGGATTTTTTTGTTGTTATTCTGTCTCTCACTGTTCAAATAAACTTACCATTAAAATGATAGATTGATCATTTGATTGTCAGTGGGCAAACGTAAAAAATCAGCAGGGGATCAAATACTTTTTTCCCCTCACTGTATTGCTTGAATACAAGGATTCTGAATGATGAAACTAGTAAACAGCAGCTATATGGAGTACAGTCAGAATAGTATAAGAGATAAATAGGCGAAGTAGAGGCTGTATTTGGATAATAATACTTTGATAACAACACAATCAAAGTGGG
Organism: Coregonus lavaretus; assembly: GCF_964263955.1. Taxonomy (NCBI): domain Eukaryota; kingdom Metazoa; phylum Chordata; class Actinopteri; order Salmoniformes; family Salmonidae; genus Coregonus; species Coregonus lavaretus. The sequence continues at coordinate 26,544,759 of NC_140010.1, read as the reverse complement.
ATATTCAAGAGATAATTGTAACTTGGCATCCTCACGACTGCTCCCATAAAAGATGAATGGGCGTATTTGCAGCGATGTGTTGAAGGACAGTGGAGAGATTACACATCAAGCATCTATCCTAAAATGTCTCTTATCTATAATCCATATTTAAAACTCTCATCCTGCTACACCTGCTTGGTCATACATTATTAACGCAACGTGTCTCGGTCCAATGAGCTGGTTCCTCTCCTCCACTCTCTCTGCTTCGTCTCTCTCCTTCTCTCTCTCCCAGTCTCTCTCTCTCCCTCCATTTAATCCATTGGTAAATTACGTTTCTAAATGGGAAACGTAATTACACCACGTTTTTGAGCATTTTGAATAATAAATTATGATAAAATTAGTGCCATTATATTCCTTATTTTTATGAATTATGAAGGGTTCTGTGATATTTTTAAATGGAAAAAAAATAGTTAATGTCTGAATAGCTCTATGCTTCAGTAGGCCTTTAACAAGGGCACTATGATGGATTTGTGTAATAAAATGCTTTAACCAAAGGAGTCTTCAAACATCCTCAACCTTCTCTCATTTCCCCTTATCCTCTACTACCCCATTCATATTTCACCGAAATTCACACAGAACAATTTGTGATTAGGCATGTAAATAAAAATGAGAATTCTATATTTCTTTCTCCTTTCTTTCTCTCAGTCATTTACATTTATATTGAATTAGCGGCAGTGGAGAGAGAGTGAGGTGCAGAGGGAAGGAAAGCGGAGTGATTATAATGTGAGATTACAGACAGATTGCACAACCATTATGTTGTGTAATTACATAGGGAGAGAAGAGAAGAAAAGGGCCCTGATACCCAGATGGCAGGATCCATTTCATTTAGAAAAGGTCTCTGCTACCTCTCAACGCTCCTGTAAATATTATATAGACCAAGCAGCCATTTTTATAGGTCACAATTTATGAGAGACAAATATTAAACACAGCATTCAGTGGGATGGATTGTTGGCCCCATTGTACAATTTATGGCTGCATCGTTATCTCAGTTTTATGGGTTAATTTGACTGTATCGATCTCTTGTAATGCATGTACTATTACTCATGAAGCACATAGGGGGGTAATAGAATGAATAAAATAAATATCCGACAGCTTTATATAAGATCATGCTGTCCCTTATGTTCTATATAATGACAATATGGCCAATGCATAGGAACTGCAAAGTCAAAACTAATTAAATGAGTTGGTGTTAAATCCTGTAATAAATGACATGTAGAAATGTGTGAAGGTCTATGACATTTATTATAGCCTAGGTAGGCTATAGCCGATGACAGCATACAAAAATAATTTCGCTTTACTTACTATAAATAATTAAAGTCAATACACTTAGAGAGGCTAAACAAACCAAAGGAAATAGTTAAGCTGGAAAGAAACAAATGCTCACACAAACATAACTTATTGTTGTGTTTTCAACATTTTGTGTAAAAACAGTAGTTCTTGTTTTTTTCTACAGAGATATGTGCAAATGTGTTTCTCATCAATCCTAATTATCTTATTATCCTTTACACTTTATCTACAACATACTGATATAGACACATGATAAACCATTTATCTCTGAAAAAGATTTGACAATGGCTCTACCTATTGACCTAGCTCAGTTACTACCATCTTGTGCTTGTGTCTGTCATTGCCATCTATAAACTTTATTTTCTCTTTTTTCTTTTTGGACAGTATTTATGATAGACTATAATTATTATGAACTGATATGCAATCGTTTTGTAGTTGGAGGCTAAATTGTTATGACTTCTGAAAAATAAGCTTTTTAGGAAAATTAGGCTTTTATTTTGAAAAGAGGTGAGGTGTCACGTCACACAGGAAGTAGTCCTCCACTCCAGGTCAATGTTTATTTACATCAGAGAGGTGAAGTTGAAAGCTAATTTATAACTTCAGCGTCTTGGGCTACAGTTTTTATTTTTCACATTGCACAGGCCTTTGAGTTACTAACATAAGCACAGTTTATATACGTACCTGATTGTGTCGCGAGCCATGAGTGCCATACTCCCTCGTATCGAGCTGCTATCGTCCAGAGTTGTACGAATCCTGGGATGCAACCCTGGTCCAATGACACTACAAGGAACCAATACATATTTAGTTGGAACGGGGAAAAGGTATGAACGGGGAAAAGGTATTTTCGTTTTGTGGAAATGTATTCCACACCTGTGCTATTCGCGCATTTCCCGTCTTGGGCAGCATCGGCACATGCGCGCCTATCCAGGTGCAGTTGAAGGTCTAATGTAGTACAATTGTATTGAGAGAGTGTTATGGATATGGAACTACACAAAAGTATCAAACCGCATCAATGAAATACAGACCATTCTTGTTTTAAGGCGAGTGTTGATAGACACAGGAGAGCCTGCCGTCCCTGAGTACATCAACAGTCTCAAACAAGCCTTGAGCCAGTTCAACACTGCCATCCAGGAGATAATTGTCACCCATTGGCATCACGACCATACAGGTGGAGTGACAGACATCTGCAGGGACATCACTGGAGGTGAGTGACACATGGATGAGTCAGCCACAGATTGACAGCTTCAGAGGCCTATTAGGTCTGGTCCAGGGTGTTATGTGCTTTTTGCTGACGCTGACTCCGAAAGCCACACATCCCTTGTCCAGAGCTAGAAGCCTATGTGCTTTTATTTCTCCATGCAGGTTCTGAGTTACAAGTCAGCAAACTCCCTCGCTCTCCCCCAACTGACGAAAGAATAGGACCAAATAAGACGTACACTTACCTGAAACATGGAGACGTCATAGAAACTGAGGGGGCCACACTGAGGTGAGTGTGACGTTACTGTGTAAATAGTGTAGTGCCAGTGTTTTACTTGGGCAGCAGCTCACCGGAGCTGAGTACCGGCACCTCCATTTTTCTACTGCTAGAGCTCCTGCACCTCTTATAGAATGTTAGCTCAAAAGTATTGTGGAGCTCCTGCACCTAAATTTGAACAGTACCGGCACCTATTTCAGTCCAAGTCAAGCACTGTGAAGTGCATAAGCTTTATTATGGCTGTATGTACAGTAAGGGAAAAAAGTATTTGATCCCCTGCTGATTTTGTACGTTTGCCCACTGACAAAGACATGATCAGTCTATAATTTTAATGTTAGGTTTATTTGAACAGTGAGAGACAGAATAACAACAAAAAAATCCAGAAAAACACATGTCAAAAATGTTATAAATTGATTTGCATTTTAATGAGGGAAATAAGTATTTGACCCCTCTGCAAAACATTACTTAGTACTTGGTGGCAAAACCCTTGTTGGCAATCACAGAGGTCAGACGTTTCTTGTAGTTGGCCACCAGGTTTGCACACATCTCAGGAGGGATTTTGTTCCACTCCTCTTTGCAGATGTTCTCCAAGTCATTAAGGTTTCGAGGCTGACGTTTGGCAACTCGAACCTTCAGCTCCCTCCACAGATTTTCTATGGGATTAAGGTCTGGAGACTGGCTAGGCCACTCCAGGACCTTAATGTGATTCTTCTTGAGCCACTCCTTTGTTGCCTTGGCCATGTGTTTTGGGTCATTGTCATGCTGGAATACCCATCCACAACCCATTTTCAATGCCCTGGCTGAGGGAAGGAGGTTCTCACCCAAGATTTGACGGTACATGGCCCCGTCCATCGTCCCTTTGATGCGGTGAAGTTGTCCTGTCCCCTTAGCAGAAAAACACCCCCAAAGCATAATGTTTCCACCTCCATGTTTGACGGTGGGGATGGTGTTCTTGGGTTCATAGGCAGCATTCCTCCTCCTCCAAACACGGCGAGTTGAGTTGATGCCAAAGAGCTCGATTTTGGTCTCATCTGACCACAACACTTTCACCCAGTTATCCTCTGAATCATTCAGATGTTCATTGGCAAACTTCAGACGGGCCTGTATATGTGCTTTCTTGAGCAGGGGGACCTTGCGGGCCCTGCAGGATTTCAGTCCTTCACGGCGTAGTGTGTTACCAATTGTTTTCTTGGTGACTATGGTCCCAGCTGCCTTGAGATCATTGACAAGATCCTACCGTGTAGTTCTGGGCTGATTCCTCACCGTTCTCATGATCATTGCAACTCCACGAGGTGAGATCTTGCATGGAGCCCCAGGCCGAGGGAGATTGACAGTTATTTTGTGTTTCTTCCATTTGCGAATAATCACACCAACTGTTGTCACCTTCTCACCAAGCTGCTTGGCGATGGTCTTGTAGCCCATTCCAGCCTTGTGTAGGTCTACAATCTTGTCCCTGACATCCTTGTAGAGCTCTTTGGTCTTGGCCATGGTGGAGAGTTTGGAATCTGATTGATTGATTGCTTCTGTGGACAGGTGTCTTTTATACAGGTAACAAGCTGAGATTAGGAGCACTCCCTTTAAGAGTGTGCTCCTAATCTCAGCTCATTACCTGTATAAAAGACACCTGGGAGCCAGAAATCTTTCTGATTGAGAGAGGGTCAAATACTTATTTCCATCATTAAAATGCAAATCAATTTATAACATTTTTGACATGCGTTTTTCTGGATTTTGTTATTCTGTCTCTCACTGTTCAAATAAACCTACCATTAAAATTATAGACTGATCATTTCTTTGTCAATGGGCAAACGTACAAAATCAGCAGGGGATCAAATACTTTTTTCCCTCACTGTAAGTATGTGTGTGTGTGTGTGTGTGTGCGCGCGCTCGCAGAGTCCTGTTCACCCCAGGACACACAGATGACCACATGGCCCTTGTTTTGGAAGAAGAGAAGGCCATCTTCTCAGGAGACTGTATTTTGGGGGAGGGAACGGCCTTGTTTGAAGATCTCTATGACTATATGAAATCTCTGCAAATCCTGCTGGACTCACAAGCTGACCTAATATACCCAGGTTTGTTATTGAGCTCTAAAACACATTGCATCCCGAATGGCACCCTATTCCCTATTTAGTGCACTACTTTTGTCCATAGGACCTGGTCAAAAGTAGTGCACTAAATAGTGAATAGGGTGTCATTAAAGCAGACAGTGTGTCATTAAATGCACAGTGGACAAAAATGAATGGATGTCTGAAGAAACATGACATCATGATTTGAGAGGCTCTATTCTTCAGATTACTAGTTCACATTTACTACTGTAGTTCATATTTCAGCTATGCATAGGACTTGATACAAAAACATCTACATTACTTTCTTCCCAAACTCATTTCTTTAGGTCACGGCCCTGTGGTCCAAGACGCTGGTTCTAAGATCCAGCATTACATCAGCCATAGAAACCTCAGAGAGCAACAGATCCTCAGTGTCCTCCAGGCAGCCGGAGGGAACACATTTTCATCTATGGAACTGGTCAAAGTCGTCTACAAGGTATGTACAGTCAGGTCCATAAGTATTTGGACAGTGACACAATATGCATAATTTTGGCTCTGTACGTCATCACAATGGATTTGAAAGGAAACAATCAAGATGTGCTTTAAGTGTAGACTTTCATCTTTAATTTAAGAGTTTTGTCAAAATTATTGTATGAACCGTGTAGGAATTACAACCATTTTTATACATAGCCCACCAATTTTAGGGGCTCAAAAGTAATTGGACAATCTAGCATAATCATAAATTAAATTGTGAGTTTTAATACTTGGTTGCAAATCCTTTGCAGTCAATGACTGCCTGAAGTCTGGAACCCATAGACATCACCAGATGCTGGGTTTCTTCCCTGGTGATGCTCTGCCAGGCCTTTACTGCAGCTGTCTTCAGTTCCTGCTTGTTCTTGGGGTGTTTTGCCTTCAGTTTTGCCTTCAGCAAGTGAAATGCATGCTCAATTGGATTCAGGTCAGGTGATTGACTTGGCCATTGCAGAACATTCCACTTCTTTGCCTTAAAAAAGGATTTGGTTGCTTTCGCAGTATGCTTCGGGTCATTATCCATCTGCTCTGTGAAGTGCCGTCCGATGAGTTTTGAAGCATTTGGCTGAATCTGAGCAGATAATATAGCCCTAAACACTTCAGAATTCATCCTGCTGCTTTTGTCAGCAGTCAAATCATCAATAAATACAAGGGAACCCGTTCCATTGGCAGCCATACATGCCCACGCCATAACACTACCTCCACCATGCTTCACAGACGAGGTGGTATGCTTCGGATCATGAGCAGTTCCTTCCCTTCTCCATACTCTTCTCTTTCCATCATTCTGGTACAAGTTGATCTTTGTCTCATCTGCCCATAGGATGTTGTTCCAGAACTGTACAGGCCTTTTTAGATGTTTTTTTGGCAAACTCTAATCTGGTCTTCCTGTTTTTGAGGCTTACCAATGGTTTACATCTTGTGGTAAACCCTCTGTATTTACTCTGGTGAAGTCTTCTCTTGATTGTTGACTTTGACACAGATACGCCTACCTCCTGGAGGGTGTTCTTGATCTGGCCAACTGTTGTGAAGGGGTTTTTCTTCACCAGGGAAGTAATTATTCTGTCATCCGCCACAGTTGTTTTCTGTGGTCTTCCAGGCCTTTTGGTGTTCCTGAGCTCACCAGTGCGTTCTTTCTTTTTAAGAATGTACCAAATAGTTGATTTGGCCACACCTAATGTTTTTGCTATCTCTCTGATGGGTTTGTTTAGATTTTTCAGCCTAATGATGGCTTGCTTCACTGGCAGTGACAGCTCTTTGGCCTTTATATTGAGGGTTAACAGCAACTGATTCCAAATGCAAATGCCACACTAGAAATCAACTCTAGACCTTTTATCTGCTTACTTGTAGATGAACTAATGAGGGAATAACACACACCTGGCCATGGAACAGCTGAGCAGCCAATTGTCCAATTACTTTTGGTCCCTTAAAAAGGGGGACCACATACAGTGGGGGAAAAAAGTATTTAGTCAGCCACCAATTGTGCATGTTCTCCCACTTAAAAAGATGAGAGGCCTGTAATTTTCATCATAGGTACACGTCAACTATGACAGACAAAATGAGAAAAACAAATCCAGAAAATGACATTGTAGGATTTGTAATGAATTTATTTGCAAATTATGGTGGATAAGTATTTGGTCAATAACAAAAGTTTCTCAATACTTTGTTATATACCCTTTGTTGGCAATGACACAGGTCAAACGTTTTCTGTAAGTCTTCACAAGGTTTTCACACACTGTTGCTGGTATTTTGGCCCATTCCTCCATGCAGATCTCCTCTAGAGCAGTGATGTTTTGGGGCTGTCGCTGGGCAACACGGACTTTCAACTCCCTCCAAAGATTTTCTATGGGGTTGAGATCTGGAGACTGGCTAGGCCACTCCAGGACCTTGAAATGCTTCTTACGAAGCCACTCCTTCGTTGCCCGGGCGGTGTGTTTGGGATCATTGTCATGCTGAAAGACCCAGCCACGTTTCATCTTCAATGCCCTTGCTGATGGAAGGAGGTTTTCACTCAAAATCTCACGATACATGGCCCCATTCATTCTTTCCTTTACACGGATCAGTCGTCCTGGTCCCTTTGCAGAAAAACAGCCCCAAAGCATGATGTTTCCACCCCCATGCTTCACAGTAGGTATGGTGTTCTTTGGATGCAACTCAGCATTCTTTGTCCTCCAAACACGATGAGTTGAGTTTTTACCAAAAAGTTCTATTTTGGTTTCATCTGACCATATGACATTCTCCCAATCCTCTTCTGGATCATCCAAATGCACTCTAGCAAACTTCAGACGGGCCTGGACATGTACTGGCTTAAGCAGGGGGACACGTCTGGCACTGCAGGATTTGAGTCCCTGGCGGCGTAGTGTGTTACTGATGGTAGGCTTTGTTACTTTGGTCCCAGCTCTCTGCAGGTCATTCACTAGGTCCCCCCGTGTGGTTCTGGGATTTTTGCTCACCGTTCTTGTGATCATTTTGACCCCACGGGGTGAGATCTTGCGTGGAGCCCCAGATCGAGGGAGATTATCAGTGGTCTTGTATGTCTTCCATTTCCTAATAATTGCTCCCACAGTTGATTTCTTCAAACCAAGCTGCTTACCTATTGCAGATTCAGTCTTCCCAGCCTGGTGCAGGTCTACAATGTTGTTTCTGGTGTCCTTTGCCAGCTCTTTGGTCTTGGCCATAGTGGAGTTTGGAGTGTGACTGTTTGAGGTTGTGGACAGGTGTCTTTTATACTGATAACAAGTTCAAACAGGTGCCATTAATACAGGTAACGAGTGGAGGACAGAGGAGCCTCTTAAAGAAGAAGTTACAGGTCTGTGAGAGCCAGAAATCTTGCTTGTTTGTAGGTGACCAAATACTTAATTTCCACCATAATTTGCAAATAAATTCATAAAAAATCCTACAATGTGATTTTCTGGAGAACATTTTTTCTCAATTTGTCTGTCATAGTTGACGTGTACCTATGATGAAAATGACAGGCCTCTCTCATCTTTTTAAGTGGGAGAACTTGCACAATTGGTGGCTGACTAAATACTTTTTTTCCCCACTGTATAAAAAGTGCTGTAATTCCTACACCGTTCACCCGATTTAGATGTAAATACCCTCAAATTAAAGCTGAAAGTCTGCACTTTCAGCTCATATTCATTATTTAATTTCAACTCCAATATGCTGTGGTAGACAGCTAAAATAATAATAACCTGGTCAATGTCCAAATATTTATGGACCTGACTGTACATTATAACTTAAAGTTATGGGCCCGGTTGCATAAAACATCTTAAGGGTTTACCGTAAGGGTTTACCGTAAGGAATAATTTTCCCTTACCTAAAGGAATTGTTCAAGGGCATTGCATAGAGCGCCTCAAAAATGTCCTTAGGTAAGGGCATACTTAAGGGGTTTTACGGGAGTTTTAAGGCATGTATGGCAGAAAGAGTATCTGGTTACCATGGAGATGGCATGGTTTACTGACTCTTCAAAGAGATCGCTTTCATTTTGTGAGATGGCAAAATAGAACTTCTACAATCAAGACAGGATAACCAAATTGCTTCAGAAGATAATAAACCACTTTTCTTGTAGTTACTTTTTTCTCAACTTGTTTATATTACTTTCTATTATGTCAAGCTAGTGTACAGAGTAGCAATAGCTAACTAGCCAGCTAGCTTTGTAGCCATGGATTTTGCACCTTCCATTGTTTAGCTAAGTAGCTAGCTGGTTGATGTTCAAACTTTTCTAACCAGAGCAGATGAAAGCAACATTCACATCCACAAATGCTGTTTACATTGATATCCATACTGAATGAAGCGGTTAAGGGACCTAGTGGGCACCCTTAACTTTTTTCACTTAATTTAAGGGGGAAATTCACCTTAAAATGTTTTGTGCAACTGATTTAAAGTTAAGGAAATGTTAAGGGGAAAGTTAACTTAAGGTGTTTTATGCAACCAGGTCCTGATCCTCCTTTGGTTACATTCGGTAACATCCAGGGGCGGTGTGTTCAATAGGGCGATATGGGCGACGCACTGCCAAACGGGAAAAGGAAGGGATTTTTTTTCTAATCAATTATATCACGGCAACAGTAGTTATCAGTGTTGTAATCTAGACGTCTGATCTGCCACAGTGCCACACTGCCACTAAATGTCCAATCAGGCTAAAGTCGTGCTTCAAATGCCCCCCCCCCCCCCTTTTGGGGCGATTTCAGTCAGGTTGAAAATCGCCCAGAAGTCTGTCATAGACTCCCATGTAAAATCTATTTTTTTCATATTTCAGAGCTTTCAATACAATCTCTATGGGTTTCTGAGGGCTTGCACTTACGCGCTTTCGTCATACGTAACGTAACCATGAACGTAACTAAGAAAAGAGCGGGTAGCAGCGTCTCTGTTGCGACCTGCAGTGTGTGTGACGTTTGGTGTGGCGTTATCTTATGTTTTTAATCTTATGTTTTTAATTTGTACACTTAGTGGCGTTATTTTATGTTTTTAATTTGTACACTTAGTTTACAAACATTCTGCCAACCATGGATTTCCAGTGGTGGGGTCACGGTGTTGGACTGATCTTGTTGATCGTGTACATACCCACTACGAACGGACTAAATAATGAAAACGCTGCTGGCAGCGGAATCCAATACAGCAGGGAGTTTTTACTACAATGCAACTCAAATACGAACGCGATGGATATCCCAATGGCCCATCTAATACCTGATTGTCTGCGAGTGGATTACAAACCCAAATGCAAACGTGGAAAACGCGGGGGAATCAGACAACGACTTAAAAAAAAATTAAGAACAAACTTCCCTTACCCACCACCTTGCTGATTAATGCCCAGTCACTGAGGGGGAAAGCGGATGAGTTGTCAGCGAATCTGCGCTTCCAACACGAATATCGGGAGGCCTGTTTGCTGGCATTTACTGAGACTTGGCTGGATGACAGAGTCCCGGACAGAGAAGTGGAGCCGGCCGGCTTCACCCTGGTCAGAGCGGACCGCGATCTGACAGTCACAGGGAAACTTCACGGCGGGGGCGTCTGCCTGCTTGTCAGCGACCAGTGGTGTAAATCGATCCTGGTAAGAGAGCGACTCTGTACCCCCGACATTGAACTGCTTTCTGTGTCACTGCGACCTTACTATCTGCCCCGTGAGTTCCCCCAATTGTTTGTTACCGTTGTGTACATTCAACCAAAAGCTAATATAACAAAGGCATCAGAGATTATTTATAATCTGTCACAGAAACTGGAATCCATCTCCCCCGACGCACCCAAATTTATTTTAGGGGATTTTAACAACTGTACCTTGCACAAAGTCTTGCGCACATACCATCAGTATGTGAAATGTCACACTAGGAAAAATAGGACTCTGTTATGCTATGGGACAATACCAAAGGCGTTCTCTGCCACCACCAGACCTCCTCTGGGGACATCAGACCACAATGTGGTCTACCTCAGGCCAATTTACTGTCGCCTCCTGGAGAGGGAGAAACCCACAGTTAAAACTGTCCAGATCTGGAATGACAACAGTATCACTTGGGGTGTTTTGACTGTACAATGTGGGAGGTATTTGAGGACAGCAGCTCTGATCTGGATGAACTCACAGAGGTTATTTCAGACTATGTAAACTTCTGTGTTGAGTCAGTTGTGCCTACTAAGACCTGTAAAATCTTCCCTAACAACAAGCCTTGGGTATCAAAACATCTAAAATCACTACTTGATAGGAAGAAGGCAGTTTATGCTGGGGGTGATAGACAGGCTTTAAGAGATGTACAACGTGAGATAAAAAGACAGATACTGGTGGACAAGTTTTGCGGAGTGTTTGAGTTAGCTTTGCGAGGCAAAGATGAAACTGAGGGCTCCACCAACCCTGGTAAGCCAACACTTTTGAGATCAGTCAATAAATGCTTCTGGTATTGACTTATATGCTGCCCCTGTCTTCATGTTGTTGCAGGACATATCTTTTTGAAAATGTGTGTAGGTCACCTAAATCATCAGAAAAATTGCCCCACCTGAGAATTTTTTCAGGAGCCGCCACTGGTAACATCCCTTGGTAACGTAAGGTTGATATATGGTATGTGTCGATGCTGACCAAAGAATGTTACGTCATTCAAAGCCAACTAACACTGCTTTGCCTATAGAGTGATATGGGTTGGACGTTGCGTCACAATATTGTTTTGAATGTTTGTTTTAGGACTGATGAAGATTTGATCAAAAGTGCATTACTGTGGCTTCAAAACATGATGACATTTCTAAAGAAGGCAAATAATTAGTAGGAAAACCTAGATGCAGTATAACATTAGCTAGCTAGCTAAGATTGAGGGGAGATCTCCGTATTTTCTCAGCTAACGTTAGCATTGCTAGCTGTTTTTGAGAGCTATTTTTCTAGCATTTTTTTTTTTACTTCTGCTGCTACTATGATCTTTATTTTACTCTTATCTATCCGGATACCTAGTCACATTACCCTGCCTTCATGTACATATCTACCTCAAGGACCTCATACCTCTGCACATTGATCTGGTACTGGTACTCCCTGTATATAGTTCCATTGTTTCATGTTTTGTGTGGAACCCAGGAAGGGCAGCTGCTGATTTTCGCAACAGCTAATGGGGATCCTAATAAAATACCAAATACCATTCTTGTGTATTTTATTTTATTCCTCGTGTTAGTTACTAGTTTATTTTTTTATATACTTTTTAAAACTCTACATCGTTGGGAAAGGTTCGTAAGCAAGCATTTCACTATAAAATCTACACCAGTTGTATTCGGGGGCATGTGATGGAAATAAAATTTGATTTGACGAACTTTGCTAGCTAATGACAACATTGTCATCTGTCAACATAATGATGATGGCAAAAATGTTTACTACTAAATACTCTGTGTACTTTAGCTATGTCATCATATTCCCAAGCCCCCATAGTGTAATTTAGACAACAGTCATTAGCCCCTGTTCTACTTTTGAGCATCAGTATGGGTGTCTGTAGAACGTTGACAACAATGGCAATGACGCGACCGAGTGACGGAGGTGCAACCCATGAATTTAGAGATCTTCATGGTTCCAACAGACCCGAAATTCCGAAATCCGACTCAGGACCCGAGCAGTTCCGTGTCCTAAACTCAGACTTTTGTCTCGGATCTGGGACGGGTCTGATATAATTGCTACGGGTCTCGTGTATGTGCAATTAAAATTGAGTTACCGACTGGGCCCGATTGGACCCGTCCTCTGTTAATTTAATATGTGTGAGGTGATGAGAACTGCACGAGCTGAATTATCTGTGTCAGCCAAATGCAATAAAACGTGTAGCTTATGTCCGGCTGCTCACCTCACGTGCGCCTGCTTTTAAATATTAATATCATACAGTGGACACCTAGGCTTATGTGTATGCAATGCCCTAATGCATTTAGCGCTCAAATATCTGACAGCTGAACTGTGAGGTGGGCAATTATTGTTTTAGGAAAGTAAAAACCATTAAAACAAAAGGCGATAATGTTTTGAATATGCTACACATCGAAAGACAATTAATAGTTTTTTTGTAATTTGTTATAGGCTGTTTTTAAGGACATTTGGCCAATATCGCTTGTTTATTGATGGCGCTGGCAGCACCCAGTCGGTATCCTTTTCTCTCTTTCTACTCTCGGATCTGCATGGGTATCTCGGATCCGAACCAGCACGGATCTGCTTTGGTGTGTTTTTTCAAGGGCCTTTTCGGAACGGGTCTGACTGTCCTAGGGTCAATTCGGAACGGGTCTCCGTTTAAAAAATATATAATTTATGCATATCGGGTCGGGTGAGAACCTAGGAAGGGGTTCAACTTTTTGCACCCTCGAAGACCTCTGCCATGAATAATCTACTTTGTAACCCACTTTGTAAAATTTACTTTTCTGCAAAAGGAGACACCTGAACATCTGCATAGAGCAGCAGAGGTGAACCTTGTGCATCACCTAAAGAAACTGGAGAAGGAGGAGAAGATAACTGTTGGTATGTCTTAATTTCACTTACATTATGTTACACCATTCAGTTAATGTATTACCATTTTCTAGTAGTAAAACATTTTTAATTTACTATTTTTCTTTCAGCTAGTGATGATTCTTCTCACACCAACAAATGGAAGAGTAATTTGTGATAGATTATTTAATCAGGTTTATCTGTTGGAAAATTACATCCCTAACAAAGACCCATGCGATCTTGGATTCGAATGATTTACATTTCCCTGTTGAATACACAACTGAGCTTGATTTGACGTGAAGTAAAGAGTATTTGCATGAATCTTACTTTGTCATTCTTTATAGCACTGAAATTATTTACTGTCTGTACTTTATGTCTGAAGACAGCCAAAGGAGTGATTTTAAAATGTGGCACATCAATGTAGGGAGCTGCAAATGCACTGGTGGGTACCACTCATTTATACCCCTCATTCATTGGCAGGTAGCCTCAAGTTTAGTGGGTTGGGCCAGTAACCAAAAGGTTGCTGGTTTGAAATCCCGGAGCCAACAAGTTAAAAAATCTTGCTGTGCCCTTGAGCAAGGCACTTAACCCCAATTGCTCCATTGGTGACCCTGGCCGTGACCCCAATTCCTGTGGCAGCTCAGGGGGAGTTGGGATATGCAAGAAACACATTTCCATTACAAACTTATACAAGTGTGTAACAGGACAAATATAAGCAGCCCCGCAATTATTATTATTGCTAATATGCTGACATTTGGTGCATTATGAGTTGAACTGCTTTCAGAATGTTACTGTGGGCAGCTTAACTCTGATAAACTAGGATAAAGCACCAAGATAAAGCACACATTTAAACCCTGTGAAGTGTTCTTATTGTTATTTTCTTATTGAGAAACCAAGATTTAACAGATTTTTATATTGAGAAACCCAGATCAAACTGTATGAATCTATAATGTTAAATGTACAGATGCCTTCTAATAAATACATTGTTTTTCAATATAGAACAAACCGGTACTGAAAGTTATCATTTTATCATTCATATCCATTCACTGCCTTTGCTGATTGTGCAATAATATATACAAACAATTATTTTGGGGCAATGATCAATGCTAATACCCAAAGCCACTGATTATACCAATAAATCCTCACTAGGTGGCAGTGTTTATCAAGGAGAGGCAATAACTGAACTGTGGACAATGAGGAGGGGAGTAGAATGTCAGCCCATAATAGCATCGATTTTGTATTTAGGCCACAAGCAGAGAACCACTCAACAAAAGATATTGCCAATTGCTATCCACGGGTCTTTGCTCTTCAATATACAATACTGATTTGGGATTTTAAGAATGTAATAGGCAACTAAATACATGTTTTTGTTGCCTGGCCTCCGCCCTATGAACTGTCTGTAACTAGATCCCCTGAAATACTTCTAAGTAAATATATTTACAGGGTATAAAAAAGGATATGAAATAGAGCTAAAAAGCTTGAAAGACAACGCATAACATTAGGCAGATATGGCTACATTAGTTTATCTTTCCATATGCGCAAAACCTTTCCCTTGCTCAAACAGTGTCAATTTAATGGAGGAACATTAAACATTTATTTTATCAACAGCAGGTGTGGCCAATTACTGAGTGTGGCTATGTGGCCACTATAGGCAGACATGGGTGAAGTAATTAGTGTAATCAGTTCTAGCCCATGGAGGGTTTAACAGAGGATATGATTTGTGAGCAGGTCAAACGTTTGAACATCTGCCTGAGACATTTTGACAGTGCCATAGAGGCAAAATCTTACTGTGTTTGTGTGGCGGCTTGTTAATTGACTTATCAAATACAAACCTGAATAATTTTTACTCAAATTAAAATGAATTTAGGCCTAAGTAAAAGGGTGTTTACTATTTAGTAGACTGGGCTACATTTTAAAGACTTCATACTGTCATGTTTAATTATTTTAGTAAACAAGGAAGAAATATGACAACCTATTGAAGTTAAAAATACAGTGTAAACATCCTCATTAGTTGTGGTTAACAAACTTTAACCGGGCATTCATTGCATTGTGTCTGGCTTTTAGCTGCTATGGCTGGCTGCAGTGTCATCATTCTTGCCGTCTGTCCTGTGAGCAGTAAAGTCTATTGTGGTAATGAGTGCTGATGCCCTGCGCGTGTGGGGGAGGACTACTGGTAAGATAAACAAGCACCCAGTCATCGCAGAGGAACATGGCGGCAGAGCTGTTACATTGCCGTTTCCCGATTTCGAAGTTCCTCACATAGCAGTTTGCATTTATGGGATTTCAAGTTACGGTAAGTTGAGAGTAACTTACAATGGATGTGTTTTGTAGTGAAGAAGTATGTTTTTGTGCAGTTAGATAAAATATATGGTCGGCTATTGAATCCGTAATGTCAGTTTAGTCTTAGCACTGGGAAGCGGCGTTGTCGCTTGTTATCTGAAGCGAGATATTTCTTTAGATGGTTCGGGGATGACTCCTACACTAGACCTAGTTTTGGTGTGAAGCGTTGCTAAGAATTCAATGAAGTTGAACTTCAAATGTGTTTTACGAAGTAATTTAAATCAAAATTGTTTTGGTTTGTAAGTACATAGTCTGTGTGAGTTTCAGATAGAAAATTGGATTTCTATTTGGCAGATTCATTTGAAGATATTGAAAGACATGCCGATAGCGAACATGATGGTAAACTGCACATAGCTTGAGGTTTCTGCATCATGCAAAAGAGCTTATTGAAACCAAAAGAACAGCTGTGGTTGAAGAACCGAACGTCACTGTGGTTTACGAGTTCAAGTAGGAAATCCTCAGCAAGTTCGGCACCACATTTTCGATTGTTATTCAGTCTCATCAACTGTGTAACAATTATAAACGCATGGGATCTGAAAGGTGTAACATTGAGGTATGAGATCATTAAAACAAATGCACTTTAACTGTTCATCAACCTTTGACAGTGACGTCATATGGCGAACTTAATATAACAAGTGTTCCCACCATAGTTAGTTGTAAGTGACACAGTTCTTAAACAAAACTCGTTTGGCAATGAGATATTATAACCTAAGTGTTGATGGTTTGAGTGACTATCACCAGTAGTCACTCAACAGTTAAAACAAATATCTCAATCAGTCTTATTTTATTGCTTGCCTTGTGATAATCTGTGTTACTGTGTATGAGTGAATACTTTTTTGAATTGCTAGTAAAAAGTGTGAGGAGCATGGAATAATGGCTCCAAAATCAAGTACAGTTAACATTGAGCAGGGCCAGTGGGCCACCAATAAATTGGCCTGAAGAAGGTTGACCAAATGGCAGGTGCATGTTATCTAAAGTGAAATCTCACCTAATTAGTCAAAGTGCAATTAGTTTAAATATAAAGATTGGGTGTAAAAAAACTGGATCTAGACTTGTTGGTAGAGAATAGTGAACTAGTGGTCTTTGTTGGCCCTTTAAAGACTATTTGTTCTCTGCTGCCATATTACAGAGTAGTGTACTTTGAAAGGTATTGCATTACACAGCAGCATTTCTTGTTCTTTGTCTTTCCCTCTTTTCCTTATTAAATGCATGAATGTTACATGAAAACGGAACTTCGTTGACAGAGATAACAAGCAACTTAATATAATTTTTAGTTTTAGAAAATATTGTTATTTTGAATATCTTATTTTGCTTATAATTTTAGAGCCTTTTTTAGCCCTATCATTTGCCATATTTAATAGGCTATGCTGAAGGCTTGGCGTGCTTCTAACACACAGTGCATTACAGTACACAGTAAGGGATTTAGAAGGGATGCCATTGCATTGCTGTACACATTAAGAGCCTGGATCTTAACATGAGTTTGGCAGCTTTCCCAAAGAGTGATCCTTCGGTTGCATTTACACAGGAAGCCCAATTCTGATATTTTTTTCACTACTTCGTCTTTTGACCAGTCACATCCGCTCTGAAAAAGCCCTGATGTGAAAAGATCTGAAGTGATTGGTCAAAAGACCAATTAGTGGAAAATATATTAGAATTTGGCTGCCTATGTAAATGCAGACATAGTGGCTTGGAATCAGCATACCATGTGAGCAATATAATAATGCCTGGACCAATGGCAGAGGAGCGGGATGAAGCTTGGGACTTGACAGGGTAGTTTTTCTCTAGCAGGTTTCTACAGGCTTAAAGGCCCAGTGCAGTCAAAATGCAGTTTTTCCTTTCCTAAAAGTATGAAAATGTATGTGTTATTTAATGATAGTTACTGGTTGAAAATACAAGCTACACAGGATCTTCTAATCAGCAGGGTTTGCATTGGTGGAGTTTCTGCTTGCCTGGTGACATCACCAGGCGGTAAGTTAGTTAATAGACCGATAACAAAGATAATTCCAAACCTCTCTGCCAATAGGCCTAACAGCTAGTTTTCTCCTCCCCACTCAGACCACTCCCAGACAGTCCTAGCAAAATTCGGGGGGGGGGGGGGGGGGGACTTTTTAAAAGGATGTTCTACTCCAAAATGAATGCAAATAAAGCTATGCTGACACCATTTAAAATATAATTTCTACCTCCCAGAAATGAGCCCAATAACAGGCTAGTGGTAAAATGATTTGTTTAAATTATTTTAACGTATTGGACCATGCATATAGCCTATGCATGGTCCATATTATCAGGTATGCTATTAGCAATAAGCATAATCACCTGTAGCACAACTGATGCAGCATAGTGGCTATAAATAAATAGGCTGAAGAATTGGGTTGCCTATCTGCATTTACCTTATTGGGCTAATCATCTAGATTCAAAATGTGATCTTTTAACTACACTGAACAAAAATATATATACCCAACATGCAATCATTTCAAAGATTTTACTGAGTTACAGTTCATATAAGAAAATCAGGCAATTGAAATAAATTCATTAGGCCCTAATCTATGGATTTCACATGACTGGGAATGCAGATATGCATCTGTTGGCCACAGATACCTTAAAAAAAAAAAGTAGGGGTGGGGATCAGAACCAGTCAGTATCTGGTGTGACCACCATTTGCCTCATGCAACGCGACACATCTCCGTCGCCTAAAGTTGATCCGACTTGATTATGGCCTGTGGAATGTTGTCCCACTCCTCTTCAATGGCTGTGCGAAGTTGCTGGATATTAGTGGGAACTGGAACACGCTGTCGTACACGTTGATCCAGAGCATCCCAAACAGGCTCAATGGGTGACATGTCTTGTGAGTATGTAGGCCATAGAAGAACTGGGATATTTTCATCTTCCAGGAATTGTGTACAGATCCTTGCGTCAAGGTGCCGTGCATTATCATGCAGAAACATGAGGTGATGGCGGTGGATGAATGGCACGACAATGGGCCTCAGGATCTCATCACGGTATCTCTGTGCATTCAAGTTGCCATTGATTAAAATGCAATTGTGTTCGTTGTCTGTAGCTTATGCCTGCCCGTACCATAACCCCACCGCCAACACGGGGCACTCTGCTCACAACGTTGAAATCAGCAAACCGCTTGCCCACACAACGCCATATACGTTGTCTGCCATCTGCCCGGTACGGTTGAAACCTTGATTCATCCATGAAGAGCACACTTCTCCAGTGTGCTAGTGGCCATTGAAGGTGAGCATTTGCCCACTGAAGTCAGTTAAGACGCTGAACTGCAGTCAGTTCAAGACCCCGGTGAGGACGACGAGCACGCAAGTAAGCTTCCCTGAGACGGTTTCTGACAGTTTGTGCAGAAATTCTTTGGTTGTGCTAACCCAAAGTTTCATCAGCTGTCTGGGTGGATGGCCTCAGACGATCCTGCAGGTGAAGAAGCTGGATATGGAGGTCCTGGGATGGCGTGGTTACATGTGGTCTGCGGTTGTGAGGCCGGTTGGACGTACTGCCAAATTCTCTAAAACGACGTTGAAGGCTGCTTATGGTAGAGAAATGAACATTCAATTCTCTGGCTTGTAAGTAAGCATTTCATGGTAAGGTCTACACCTGTTGTATTTGGCGTATGTGACCAATACAATTTGATTTGATATTGACATTCCTGCTGTCAGCATGCCAATTGCATGCTCCCTCAAAACTTGAGACATCTGTGGCATTGTGTTGTGACAACTGCACATTTTAGTGGCCTTTTATTGTCCCCAGCACAAGATGCACCTGTGTAATTATCATGCTGTTTAATCAGCTTCTTGATATGTCACACCTATCAGGTGGATGGATTATCTTGGCAAAGGAGAAATGCTCAATAACAGGGATGTAAACAAATTTGTGCACCAAATTTGAGAGAAATAAGCTTTTTGTGCATATGGAACATTTCTGAGATCTTTTATTTCAGCTCATGAAACACTTTACATGTTGCGTTTTATATTTTTGTTCAGTGTAGTTGGCATCCTATTGATGAATTGTCCCCAATTATGTGCATAAACACTGACTATAATGTAGGCCTATCTGTTAGGGTAACTTGGGGTAATCCACCACCAAGAGTAAAACACCCCCTGCCTGTACTTCTCACAGAAACCACTTCATGCCACCATCCCCCCCCAACACTTTAAAACTGCTGTTTTAACCACAATTGCAAGAATTGTTGTGCATTGACTGCTTGTCAGAATGCATGTTTCCCTCACTATGGCACTCGTAACTTGAATGCGCCTCGAGAGGAATGTTTCTCTCGCATAGAACACACATCAAGCCGAGTAGGTAGATAAACTATTCTACTATGGGGTTGTCTGATTTTTCTATTCATTACACATTTTGTTTGCAGAGGAAAAGTAAATGTGGACTGTTATAGCATCTTCAAAGTGTGCCTCGGCAGACATTCTTTTTATCTATTTTTTTTGGGGGGGGGGGGGGAGTGGCGGCAATAATTTTGCCGTGGGTGCAGCACCACATAAATGGCTGCACCGGAAACACTGGAGAGTGTGTAGTAAGTGTGCCGCCGTCCCCACACTGAATCTGACTGTCACCTGGATGTCACACTGCAGGGACAGGTGTCTCAGTGAGTGTTCTGATCCTGATCCCCCCCCCCCCCCCCGTATTAACTGCTTTGGCCACAGACTGACTAACACTACCAGTGTTAACCCAACCGTCCAGGCAGTCACCACCTCGATGGTTAATGGATGGACTGCCAGTGCCACCTTACAGTATGTTTAAGGGGTCCATTCCTTTCTAGCATTCAGCAATATTGTAAAAGAGCAATTGCTGTCTTGAAATGGTGGTTGTAACATACTGCACTGGGGAGGAGACTGAATCTGTGGTGTCTGGACAGTCCCCACACACACAATTTGAATAACTGTACTTTGTGTACTCACAGACAGTCCCAACCCACCGTGGAAAACTGTTTGTAGACCACACAGCAAACGATAGTGAATCAGAATGAAGCGGAATGAACCAGTGGCCTGGGAGCCAAGTCCAGGGTTGCATAACAAGTGCTAATTTAGTTTGAGCTGTGGCCATAATTCTGCAGCTCTGTGACGGGGTCCTGGTGATAAAGTGGCCACTGTGCTACACCCTGTGTGAAAGCGCTGTAGACTAACAGCCAGGCAGACTTGGAACCAACCTCCTGTTTGTTTAGCTTGTTTGTAGGATTGTTTAGGGTTATTTTCCAGGAATCCCAGATTGCTGTGAAAAGGGTCAACAGTAGGTGCTTTCTAACCTGGTAACTGCAGCACCAGTTGTTAGGATGCAGTGTTCAGTTTGCCTGCTTGTTGACCAACCTGGCAGGGTTTCCATGGTTTAGTCTGGATATATTGTATAATTTACTGTTCTGGATGTGAAAAGCCTCCCAATGAACTCTCAAGTGTGTCATGTTATGGAAATACATAGGTGGCTATGGTGATTTTGAGTAATATCATCTTCATTACAATGTGATCATGATACCATATTGACATCCTAACTGTTATCACTCCTGACATCAGAGTGCAATAAGTATTTGTTGCAATTCTATAACTATAGGCTACTAAGGCTAAATGCTTGCTTTCCGGTATTATTCTGAAATAAAGATTTTTAGTCTTTTTACTCAAACCAGCTCATATTTCAGCTATCTTATACAGTTCCCAGTACCTCAAGTTCAATCTGTTACCATCTGGTTGCTTAGTAACACAAATTAATCATAGCCTGGAAGTAGGTCTTGCTGCGTGTGCCTGTGTGTGTGTAAAATGATTTTAATGAACAATTCCACTCAAACTATATTTTGGTATTTGTTTCATTAGTCAAGTGTTGATACAGTCCCAAAATGTTTTGCATGTCAGTAATCAAGTTTTCAACATATAGAACTTTCAAAATACAGAATGTGTCACACTTAGCTAGGCGAACATACTCGCTTAAAAGACCTTTGCTTGAAAAACAAGAAAGTGTCAATAGTAATGTTTGTACTAGCCAGTATACACTTCCTCAAAATATTCAGAATTAATCTGTTGACTCAAATGTCATTCATTTTGAGGACATCTTAGTTGCCCAATTTTACATCGAACTAAGATGTCTGGTGCAGTATTTCTCAAGTGTGCATGAAAATGATTAGTCTCTGGTTGAATGACATCAAACACTTAAAGAATCCCTACTGTTGATCAATCACTGACGAAGGGGCATAGACTTCGGCTACCGACTTTGGCTTGCCCCGAGTAAAAATGTTGTGTGCCCGTACAGCCGAAATAAAAATGGCCAAAGACCAAAACTAACCAAATCGTCACACAAATGTTCTGAACTTGGATTGATTGAGAACAATCTAATCTGAGCTGATGTTAGATCTGCGCAGGCAGGAGGCAAAGTCTACCATGACCAAGTTGGACAAATGAAAACAAAGGGTAGCATTACCTGTTTATTGAGTCATGACTTGTAAGCACTCGGCCAAAGGTCAGTGTGTGCTGCTCAGGCAACTAGGCCCATATAGCGTCAATGCCTTCAACCAGGAGAGAGATTCCATCTGAGCGAGGTGCCATTTTATCCTGATGTGTGTGTATTCAGATCACATGACTGGACCAAATCAATTGAGCTGAGTGAGCCAACATTACTCTTTGAGCTGCCCTCTCATTGGCGCATTCCAGTGGGAAAGAATGGTGAACTCCTGACCTCTGATCAGCTGTGAGGAACTTAAACACAGATCCTGTGATATGGTAATTGACAGACACACTGATTTAGGCCACATTACATTTTATGTCACACTGACGATGGTCTAGCAGCCAAAACGTTTGTTTTTGCTCTTGTTGCCTCTAAATGAATAACATGGCATAACATAACTTTACAAATCTCTCTTTTGAGTGCGGACCCTCTACAAATGTATCAACTTTTATATACCATCCTAAGCATAGCTCACTGGTCTTTTCTGAATTCTTCCTTCAATTGATTTATCGACTATCAACAGAAAGCTGATGTTCTCTGGCCACGCTCCCCCACCCATCCCCTCTCTCCGGTTCCCTGTGGTTGGTGGAGATCATGTTACAAGAGGAGGAAAGCACTGTTACTCGCAACACGCAGCATCACATGATCGTCCTGACTGACTGGGGGATTTGACCTGTCCCTGTTCAGAGCTGAAGTGTGTGTGTGTCACTGCTTTGTGTGCACACCTACAGCACCTGTTCTCATTTGGAAAAGATTTGACTTGTTTTTGTCCTGCATAGTTTTGAAATTCACTTAAAAGAGAAGCTGTGATGGATGTAGGGCATACTAGATTAATGTGCAATGAAAGAAGCAACCCTGAAACGATCAGCCATGGGTGCGAGTCAGTGAGGTTGTTTTTGATATGTAACCACCCTATGGGACCATGATGTTGCAGATCATATGATTTGGCATGATGAAATGCATGTGGGAAAGGGTTTAGGTTATTTATCTCAACGCACCTTATTGAAGCAAAAGCACCTCATCGATTAACATGTCAAAACCCACCTGCCTCATGGGTTCCAGTCCTTTCTGCCAACACGTTGCATTTTCTATTCATTTTCTATTCATTCCCAAAGTGGAAAAGCAGAAGTTGAAAAGGTCACAGCACCTGCTTGTAATGTCCCTGTATCATCAGAGACCTGAGTCTGTCTTCTGATGAGTGACGGTTGACTGATGATGAGTCAGACTTGGTGCTTTAGTCATAGGGCTGAGTCTTACCGGCACAGACCCAGCCCTATAGCCGCAGCCCCTGCCCTCCAATCTACCATATGCCCTTCTGCTGTAAAGTGTGAGTGATGTAGTGTGTGCTAGTCTAGGGGCTAGGCCCTGCTCCTCCCTCTGAATGGTGTGGTGGGGCGGCAGGGAGGGCCTGCTTCCTGAGCTGGGCCTGGTGGAAATCACTTTTAGTCAGCTTTCGTCCCCAAGCCTCCGTTTGGTCTCTCTGGGAGCAGGTGCATCTAAGTGCTCTGTGGTTTCATACAGTACGAATCAGACAAACCTCTCTTCTTCTACTCCACACACACACGGCGAGAAAGTCATTGCAAATGAACAATGTGTCTACAGAGAACTTGGCTGATTGCATTGAAAAACGAACTATAGCTCTCTTGAGCCAATAGGTTTGGATCTAACTGTAGTATTCCTCTTCTTGTTCAGTCTTTCACAGAGAGGAGTGGATGATGCCTGAAGGAAACCTGCAGCAGAAGTTCATTAAGAAGAATGTGTCTCATATAAAGCCAAGGTGAGTCAGCTGAATCAACCGTTGTCATTCCCTCCCTGATATTGTGCCGTTTCTGCTTTGGAACCGAGCTCCTGTGTTTACTATAAGAAAAGTAAGCCTTGTCCGAGCCAGAACGGGCCCATAGTGCAGGAGCCGGACTCTTAATGTACCGTGAAGATGATTGATTGTACAAGTACACCCCCTGGTGAGGACGCTAGTCAACGGTGTGTACTATATTTGTATCTAACAACAATCTACATTTACTAGCAATTACTGGTCTACACAATTACTAAATTACTGGCATGCATACATACACAACTCTATGACAACAAGCCCTTTGTTTTTTCTATAAAGCCGCTGTTCCCCTAATGTTATTATGTAATGTTCTGCAAAGTGAAAGTAAAGGGGGAGAGACCTCTGCAGGTTGACAGGGCTAGTGAAACGAAAGCCAGCTGCCTGCTGTGTCACACGCATACTGCCTCAACCTCTTTTGCCAGTCCATTATTGCCTCTGCTTTCTGTCATGTGACAAGAGTAGGCCATTATCTTGGTGAAAAAGGAAACCACTTTTCGGGCCGGGCGTCAGAAGCTATTGGAATTTTCGAGCACTCTACTCTGGCTGTGCTGGATTCGGTGGGGGTGGGGAGGGGGGCGGGGCCAGGGAGGAGTGGGGGGAGGGGATTGGAGCTCATCGGCCGGGTGGTTCGAGGAGGATTTGTGCTGTAGTTTGTCAGCTGTCATTAGGAGCAGATGACACAGGAGGGTAATCTGCTGTTTGCGCACGTCCTTGCTCCAGCATGTGCCTCTGTCTACATCGCTGTGTGGTTTCTACAGTGCCGTGACTGCCTGCCTGCCTGCCTGCCTTGACTCAACGTTACTAGGCTATCTAACAGAGGGCTGCTCCTGTTTTTTGCTATGAAACGGAAACTACAGTAGCCATGGGTCAGACACTGTGGACTTACGGACCCACGTTTGGTCAAAGCGGTAAGTAATGGATAAATAGGCCTAGCTATTGTTTCACAATGGAAGTGGACAATGCATTATTTTGTATAGAATTGTTTGTTTCTTGGTACATTGGTGCTGTTTTTAGGCAAGTGCTTGTGTGGGCTTGTATCTACACAACAAACTTCCAACTGTATTCTGAAAGGTATTTAGATGTCCACAGTACATTCCATTAGCTCTTTGTTGTGTGTTGTCAGCAGTCCTACATGATGTCACCTGAGAGGAACAGGACAAGCCTCTTGTAAACAACCCACAAGTCTGATCAGGGGGCTGGGTTACTGAATTAACTGTTTGTATAGAGCTGGTTCTGGGAATAATGTGTGGCGCATTAAGTGTGTACAGTTTATGGCCGACAGTAGGACATTTTTCTCTCTATAGGGAATGTGGGTTTTTTTATTTCTCAGACTGTCATACAGAAGGCCACTGGTCATGGAGCATCTCTTCAGTAGAGGGCTGAGGAAGGTGAACTTGGCTCTTTAACACCCTGCCTGCTCCCTGCCTGGCCTGGCATAGCATAGGGGATAAAGAGGTGCCACTGACAGTCAACAAAGCTTCCGTGCGACTCTGGTTTAGTTTTTGTTTTCTGAGCCTAAATAGCGTAGCCTGAGTGCCAGTCTGTCTGTGCTATCATGCCAACTCCCTGTCACCCATTTGGCTTGACAAGGACAGCAATTTAGTAGGCCAGAGCACAAACGGATCTCTAACCAGGCTATATAATGTGATGCAGCTTCAGCCATTGATGCTGTTGCTGTGTGTTTTCATATGGATACGATAAAGCCAGTGAGTTCAATGTTTTGGAATGCAGCTGCAAGGCAGCGCTAATGTTTTGGGACCTTATGTCCACTGTGCCAATACTGCATGATTCCTGTCTGTGTGTTAGGAAATTAGTTAGCCACAGGGTAGGTGTGTTCAATGGAATTGATCCGGTTCCATGATCAATGCATTCTAACATTGGTTGCATCCTAAATGGCACCCTATTCCCTATGTTGTGCAATACATCAGACCAGAGCCCCATGGACCTATATAGTGAATAGGGTGGCATTTGTGTCAGACATTGTCAAGCCCACATAGGCGGTAATTGTTCAGCCTGTTATTTCCATGTTGCCTTCCATCGGCCCGTTGAGCATAATCTAAAAACTGTTTCTAAACCAATGTTGTGTGCTCAGTCAGTGTACATAAATCTATCTTGGAGGATAATTTGGAATAACTCTAAGTAAATTACAGTGATTGACTGGTCGCTTTATTCAAATAGTAATTTGGGCTGTATTTGCATTGAGAGAGACAAACGGGACAGAAGTGGAAGTGGGTCATTGACGATGAGCACACTTGGTCTACACTCCACTCCACTTCGCAGCCTGCACACACACAGTGAGGCAGTCGTTTGTGGCACATTCTAGCACACAAGTGTCACAAGCCATCAGAAAATTAGAAAAACAATGAAAGACGGTGTTAGAAATGCCTATCTTGATTTACCATGGTAGCAGCCAGAGCTGAGCAGGTAACATCTGGTTGGTCCAATGCTGTCTGTCAATATGAAGAGTGACCCATTTCTTTGGATACATCCACAGTCTTGTGGATATTCTGTGAAATCGCCATTAATTCACAAG
The DNA here is from genome assembly GCF_964263955.1 of Coregonus lavaretus. Taxonomy (NCBI): domain Eukaryota; kingdom Metazoa; phylum Chordata; class Actinopteri; order Salmoniformes; family Salmonidae; genus Coregonus; species Coregonus lavaretus. The sequence goes on along the minus strand of NC_140010.1, from coordinate 26,518,326 downwards.
AGAAGTGTTCGCAAATTGAGCTATGTGGGCGTGAGTCATCATAGGTTGTCCCAAATGGCACCCTATTTCCTATATAGTTCCCTATACACTGAGTCTACAAAACATTAGGAGCAGCTTCCTAATATTGGCACCCTATTACGCTATATTGGCACCCTATTACCCTATACAGTGTATTCGGAAAGTATTCAGACCCCTTTACTTTTTCCAAATTTTGTTACGTTACAACCTTATTCTAAAATTGATTAAATTGTATTTTCCCCTCATCAATCTACACACAATACCCCATAATGAAAAAGAAAAAAAAATATTTTTTGCAAATGTATTAAAAATAAAAACTGATATCACATTTACATAAGTATTCAGACCCTTTACTCAGTACTTTGAAGCACTTTTGGAAGCGATTACAGCCTTGAGTTGTCTTGGGTATGACGCTACAAGCTTGGCACAGCTGTATTTGGGGAGTTTCTCCCATTATTCTCTGCAGATCTTCTCAAGCTCTGTCAGGTTGGATGGGGAGTGTCGCTGCACAGCTATTTTCAGGTCTCTCCAGAGATGTTCGATCTGGTTCAAGTCTGGGCTCTGGCTGGGCCACTCAAGGACATTGAAACTTGTCCCAAAGCCACTCCTGCATTGTCTTGGCTGTGTGCTTAGGGTCATTGTCCTATTGGAAGGTGAACCTTCTCCCCAGTCTGAGGTCCTGAGCACTCTGGAGCAGGTTTTCATCAAGGATCTCTGTACTTTGCTCTGTTCAGCTTTCCCTCGATCCTGACTAGTCTCACAGTCCATGCCGCTGAAAAACATCCCCACAGCATGATGATGCTGCCACCACCATGCTTCACTGTAGGGATGGTGCCAGGTTTCCTCCAGACGTGACGCTTGGCATTCAGGCCAAAGAGTTCAATCTTGGTTTCATCAGACCAGAGAATCTTGTTTCTCATGGTCTGAGAGTCATTAGGTGCCTTTTGGTAAACTCCAAGCGGGCTGTCATGTGCCTTTTACCACTCTACCATAAAGGCCTGATTTGGTGGAGTGCTGCAGAGATGACCATCAGGTTATTGGTCACCTCCCTGACCAAGGCCCTTCTCCCCCGATTGCTCAGTTTGGCTGGGCGGCCAGCTTTAGGAAGAGTCTTGGTGGTTCAAAACTTCTTCCATTTAAGAATGATGGAGGCCACTGTGTTCTTGGGGACCTTCAATGCTGCAGAAACCTTTCTCCAGATCTGTGCCTCGACACAATCAAGTCTCGGAGCTCTACGGACAATTCCTTCGACCTCATGGCTTGCTTTTTGCTCTGACATGCACTGTCAACTGTGGGACCTTATTACATTAACATTTACATTTTTGTCATTTAGCAGACGCTCTTATCCAGAGCGACTTACAGTTAGTCTCATGTAGACAGGTGTGTGCCTTTCCAAATCATGTCCAATCAATTTAATTTACCACAGGTGGACTCCAAGTTGTAGAAACCTCTCAAGGATGATGAATGGAAACAGGATGCACCTGAGCTCAATTTCGTGTCTCATAGCAAAGAGTCTGAAATAGTTACAGTACCAATCAAAAGTTTGGACACCTACTCATTCAAGGGTTTTTCTTTTCTTTTTACTATTTTTTACATTGAAGAATAATAGTGAAGACATCAAAACTATGAAATAACACATATGGAATCATGTAGTAACCAAAAAAGTGTTAAGCAAATCAAAAATATATTTGAGATTCTTCAAATAGCCACCCTTTGCCTTGATGACAGCTTTGCACACTTGCCATTTTCTCAACCAGCTTCACCTGGAATGCTTTTCCAACAGTCTTGAAGGAGTTCCCACATATGCTGAGCACTTGTTGGCTGCTTTTCCTTCACTCTGCCGTCCGACTCATCCCAAACCATCTCTATTGGGTTGAGGTCGGGGGATTGTGGAGGCCAGGTCATCTGATGCAGCACTCCATCACTCTCCTTCTTGGTAAAATATCCCTTACACAGCCTGGAGGTCTGTTGGGTCATTGTCCTGTTGAAAAACAAATTATTGTCCCTCTAAGCCCAAACTAGATGGGATGGCTTATCGCTGCAGAATGCTGTGGTAGCCATGCTGGTTAAGTGTGCCTTGAATTCTAAATAAATCACAGACAGTGTCACCAGCAAATCACCCCCACACCATGACACCACCACCTCCATGCTTTACGGTGGGTACTACACATGCGGAGATCATCCGTTCACCCACACGCGTCTCACAAAGACATGGTGGTTGGAACCAAAAATCTCCAGTTTGGACTCCAGTCCAAAGGACACATTTCTACCGGTCTAATGTCCATTTCTCGTGTTTCTTGGCCCAAGCAGGTATTTTCTTATTATTGGTGTCCTTTAGTAGTGGTTTCTTTGCAGCAATTTGACCATGAAGGTCTGATTCACACAGTCCCCTCTGAACAGTTGATGTTGAGATGTGTCTGTTACTTGAACTCAGTGAAGCATTTATTTGGGCTACAATTTCTGAGGCTGGTAACTCTAATGAACCTATCCTCTGCAGCAGAGGTAACTCTGGGTCTTCCATTCCTGTGGCGGTCCTCATGAGAGCCAGTTTCATCATAGCGCTTGATGGTTTTTGCGACTGCACTTTTTTGAAATGATCAAATCAAATTTTATTAGTCACATGCGCCGAATACAACAGGTGCAGACATTACAGTGAAATGCTTACTTACAGCCCTTAACCAACAGTACATTTATTTTAAACAAAAAAAAAGTAAAAATAAAACAAAAAAAAGTGTTGAGGAAAAAAAAGAGCAGAAGTAAAATAAAGTGACAGTAGGGAGGCTATATATACAGGGGGGTACCGTTGCAGAGTCAATGTGCGGGGGCACCGGCTAGTTGAGGTAATATGTACATGTGGGTAGAGTTAAAGTGACTATGCATGAATAATTAACAGAGTAGCAGCAGTGTAAAAAGGATGGGGTGGGGGGGCAGTGCAAATAGTCCGGGTAGCCATGATGTCCGTGTTGACTGACCTTCATGTCTTAATGTAATGAAGAACTGTCGTTTCTCTTTGCTTATTTGAGCTGTTCTTGCCATAATATGGACTTGGTCTTTTACCAAATAGGGCTATCTTCTGTATACCCCCCTACCTAGTCACAACACAACTGATTGGCTCAAACGCATTCAGGAAAGGAATTCCACAAATTAACTTTTAAGGCACACTCAATCAATCAAATTGTATTTATAAAGCCCTTTTTACATCAGCAGATGTCACAAAGTGCTATACAGAAACCCAGCCTAAAACCCCAAACAGCAAGCAATGCAGAAGTAGAAGCACGGTTAATTGAAATGCGTTCCAGGTGACTACCTCATGAAGCTGGTTGAGAGAATGCCAAGAGTGTGCAAAGCTGTCATCAAGGCGAAGGGTGGCTATTTGAAGAAACTCAAATATAAAATATATTTTGATTTGTTTAACACTTTTTTTGTTTAATACATGATTCGATATGTGTTATTTCACGGTTTTGATGTCTTCACTATCATTCTACAATGTAAAAAAAAAAATTAAAATAAAGAAAAACCCTTGAATGAGTAGGTGTGTCCGAACTTTTGACTGGAAGTGTATATAAATAAGGTATTTCTGTTTTTTTTATTATTATACTTTTGTAAACATTAATAAACCTGTTTTCGCTTTGTCATTATGGGGTATTGTGTGTAGATTGATGAGAAATGTTTTATTTAATCAATTTTAGAATAACGCTGTAACGTACCGATATGTGGAAAAAGTTAAGGGGTCTGAAGACTTTCCGAAGGCACTGGACATGTGCACTACTTTGGATCAGGGCCCATAGAGCTCTGGTCAAAAGTAGTGTACCATATAGGGAAGGTACCCAGGAAGTGTGAGTGGGCCAGGGGACGTCGGCAGGACGGAGCCCTGATTCAATTTGACCTGAGGGATCAGCCTGATAATGGCTGACTCCAGCTCTCATTTATCGTCTCGTGGAATTGATTATTCTGCAAACAAAGAGATTGTTCACCAACATGCGTAGCTATAGCGCTGCTTCGGGAAAACTAGGGCTCTTAATCCACACTAAAGAAGATTTAATACCCAGTGTATATGTCTGATGGGAGGGCTTGAGCCCTGTTACCAAGTATTTTCTATAGGCTAAGAACTCTGTCTGTACAGGCTTAGACATCCTCCAAAAGTCTGACTGTCACTGACTGCTACATCTCACTGAGTAGGAGGGTCCACTAAGTCATGGCAGTTTCTGCATTCATGGTATCTCAACATTCTCAATAAGGCTATTCTGAACTCTGTGACATAGGAAAGAAATCAGGCCTATGTAATGAGAAATGTTTCAATTTATATTATTCCTGTATTTGGTTGTGCTGGCCAGCCTTAATAGTCTTGTCAAAGCACTTGACTCTCCAGGGAATAGGATGATGAAGAAGAGGGCTCTCATGTCTGATGATGATTATGACATCATGGTGTTGATCCTATTAAATTAGCATTCTAATACCTAATTCTATGGTTGATCCAATGTGGGTGTATTCTCAGTGCCAGCAGGGTAATGACCTCACAGATCATAGAAAGAGTGCTGGGACAGATTGTTCCATCACCGTCTGCGGCAGGCACTCTCTTGATGAATTAACAGTAATGTAGCATACCACAAAATGCTTACACCCCAGCATCTTCTCCTTCCAATCCAATACTAATGACATTAGAGGAGCCAAGTGCCTCACAAAGTAAACCGATTTAAAACAATTTCTGCAGAGAGAAGGAAACAGTTCAGAGGTCAACTGAGCCATTAAAGAATTAACTGTTGGATTGATCACCGCTTCCTAATGGGATTATCTTCCTGATCAAGACCACTGCTCATGTAGTGTGTTATTTTCAACTATAAAACCATGAACATTTGAAGTGTGTTGACCTTTTGCAGGCCAAAAACTAATTTTGAATTCAGAATATTTTTACACTTAGGAGGAGTGAGAGTAATGCCTATTTTCCCTCACGTGTTATGGACCCGTGGAAATTGGAAGACTTATTGTAAAGATCAATTTCCTAGAGTGCATTTCGATGAGTGAAAATGTCACTAAACTGACTAACAAAAATAGGTCATGGTTTTTTTCTCAGCAAGTATAAAGGTGCAAAGGTGAAGGAATCTTCTCAGTCCTGGGGATGAGGAACTTCAATACTGAATGGAAGATTAAGCACGCTGGACAGCCAGCAATGCGTTTTTAAAGGTATATTCCGATTGAGCTGACATATACAGCGTTTACTGTGAATGCAATTTCTGCGAATGTGGCAACATTGCCTTTTTAAAAGCTGCATTGTCTTCAACCCGCAATCGGATTGAAACCCGCCTGAGGTTACTCCTCTGTTGTTATCATCATGACAGACCATTTTAAAGGGCTTTTGCCATTTTTTGAATGTGAAAAAGTATTATACATTGGAAGACCTTGCTCCAAATCACCATAGTCAAAGCCTGGTATTCATAGCTGACTTTGAAAAGGCTTTTGATAAATTATGACAGGAATTTATATATAAATGCCTGGAATATTTCAATTTTTGAGAATCTCTTATACAATGGGTTAAAGTTATGTATAGTAACTCTAGGTGTAAAATAGTAAATGGCTACTTTTCAAAGTACTAAACTGTCAAGAGTAGTAAAACAAGGTTGTCCACTATCGGCGTATCTATTTATTATGGCCATTGAAATGTTAGCTATTAAAATCAGATCCAACAATAATATCAAGGGGCTGGAAAAACAAAGGTGTCATTGTACGCTGATTCATGTTTTCTTTTAAATCCACAATTTGGATCCCTCCACAGCCTCAGAGGATCTAGATACATTTTCTAACCTCTCTGGATTACAACCAAATTATGATAAGTGTACTATATTATGTTTTGGATCTAAAAACGTTTACCAATAAAGTGGTCTGACGGTGATGTGGACGTACTCGGTATTCATATCCTGAAAGAAAGAAATGATCGCACGACAATACATTTGAATAGAAAGTTGGTAAAAATAGATAAGATCTTGCTACCATGGAAAGGAAAATACCTGTCTATTTGTGGAAAAATCACCCTGAATAATTATTTAGTCATCCCAGTTTTTCTATTTTCTTATGGCCTTGCCTACACCTAGTGACCTGTTTTTAAAATAAAAATAAATGAGCAAAATGTATTCAATTTTATTTGGAATGGCAAGCCAGACAAAATTAAAGGAGCCTATTTATATAATATGAATTCGGAGGGCAGAAATGATTAAGTATTAAAGCATTAGACCTCTCACTAAAGGTTTCAGTCATACAAAAGTTATACTTAAATCCGAACTGGTTCTCTAGCAGATTAATGTCTCACCCCATGTTCAAGAATGGCCTTTTTCCCTTTATTCAGATTACAACCTCTCACTTTCAGTTATTTGAAAATAATCTCCAAAATATCGCTATTTTTGTTCTGGGATTGATTTGCACCTTTCGCACCAAAGTAAGTTCATCTCTAGGAGACCGAACGTGTCTCCTTCCTGAGCGGTATGACGGCTGCGTGGTCCCATGGTGTTTATACTTGCGTACTATTGTTTGTACAGATGAACGTGGTACGTTCAGGCGTTTGGAAATTGCTCCCAAGGATGAACCAGACTTGTGGAGGTCTACAATTTTCTTTCTGAGGTCTTGGCTGATTTCTTTAGATTTTCCCATGATGTCAAGCAAAGAGGCACTGAGTTTGAAGGGTGGCCTTGAAATACATCCACAGGTACACCTCCAATTGACTCAAATTATGTCAATTAGCCTATCAGAAGCTTCTAAAGCCATGATCATTTTCTGGAATTTTCCAAGCTGTTTAAAGGCACAGTCAACTTAGTGTATGTAAACGTCTGACCCACTGGAATTGTGATACAGTGAATTATAAGTGAAATAATCTGTCTGTAAACAATTGTTGGAAAAATTACTTGTCATGCACAAAGTAGATGTCCTAACAGACTTGCCAAAACTATAGTTTCTTAATAAGGAATTTGTGGAGTGGTTGAAAAACGAGTTTTAATGACTCCAGCTGTAGATAGCAGAGATTTTTGATGTACCGATTCCATGGCACATGGTTTATGAACTGATTTTCAATTTAAATGATTATATAAAATTTGTGCAACCAATAGAATTAATGAATATATATATATATATATATATATATATATATACACATATACATATATATACAGTGGGGAGAACAAGTATTTGATACACTGCCGATTTTGCAGGTTTTCCTACTTACAAAGCATGTAGAGGTCTGTAATTTTTATCATAGGTACACTTCAACTGTGAGACGGAATCTAAAACAAAAATCCAGAAAATCACATTGTATGATTTTTAAGTAATTAATTTGCATTTTATTGCATGACATAAGTATTTGATCACCTACCAACCAGTAAGAATTCCGGCTCTCACAAACCTGTTAGTTTTTCTTTAAGAAGCCCTCCTGTTCTCCACTCATTACCTGTATTAACTGCACCTGTTTGAACTCGTTACTTGTATAAAAGACACCTGTCCACACACTCAATCAAACAGACTCCAACCTCTCCACAATGGCCAAGACCAGAGAGCTGTGTAAGGACATCAGGGATAAAATTGTAGACCTGCACAAGGCTGGGATGGGCTACAGGACAATAGGCAAGCAGCTTGGTGAGAAGGCAACAACTATTGGCACAATTATTAGAAAATGGAAGAAGTTCAAGATGACGGTCAATCACCCTCGGTCTGGGGCTCCATGCAAGATCTCACCTCGTGGGGCATCAATGATAATGAGGAAGGTGAGGGATCAGCCCAGAACTACATGGCAGGACCTGGTCAATGACCTGAAGAGAGCTGGGACCACAGTCTCAAAGAAAACCATTAGTAACACACTACGCCGTCATGGATAAAAATCCTGCAGTGCACGCAAGGTCCCCCTGCTCAAGCCAGTGCATGTCCAGGCCCGTCTGAAGTTTGCCAATGACCATCTGGATGATCCAGAGGAGGAATGGGAGAAGGTCATGTGGTCTGATGAGACAAAAATAGAGCTTTTTGGTCTAAACTCCACTTGCCGTGTTTGGAGGAAGAAGAAGGATGAGTACAACCCCAAGAACACCATCCCAACCGTGAAGCATGGAGGTGGAAACATCATTCTTTGGGGATGCTTTTCTGCAAAGGGGACAGGACGACTGCACCGTATTGAGGGGAGGATGGATGGGGCCATGTATCGCGAGATCTTGGCCAACAACCTCCTTCCCTCAGTAAGAGCATTGAAGATGGGTCGTGGCTGGGTCTTCCAGCATGACAACGACCCGAAACACACAGCCAGGGCAACTAAGGAGTGGCTCCGTAAGAAGCATCTCAAGGTCCTGGAGTGGCCTAGCCAGTCTCCAGACCTGAACCCAATAGAAAATCTTTGGAGGGAGCTGAAAGTCCGTATTGCCCAGCAACAGCCCCGAAACCTGAAGGATCTGGAGAAGGTCTGTATGGAGGAGTGGGCCAAAATCCCTGCTGCAGTGTGTGCAAACCTGGTCAAGACCTACAGGAAACGTATGATCTCTATAATTGCAAACAAAGGTTTCTGTACCAAATATTAAGTTCTGCTTTTCTGATGTATCAAATACTTATGTCATGCAATAAAATGCAAATTAATTACTTAAAAATCATACAATGTGATTTTCTGGATTTTTGTTTTAGATTCCGTCTCTCACAGTTGAAGTGTACCTATGATAAAAATTACAGACCTCTACATGCTTTGTAAGTAGGAAAACCTGCATAATCAGAGTGGCGCAGTGGTCTAAGGCACTGCATCGCAGTGCTAGCTGTGCCACTAGAGATCCTGGTTCGAATCCAGGCTCTGCTGTAGCCGGCCGCAACCGGGAGACCAATGGGGCGGCGCACAATTGGCCCAGTGTCGTCCAGAGTAGGGGAGGGAATGGCAGGCAGGGAGGTAGCTCAGTTGATAGAGCATGGCGTTTGCAACGCCAGGGTTGTGGGTTCGTTTCCCACGGGGGGCCAGTATGAAAATAATAATATATGCACTAACTGTAAGTCGCTCTGGATAAGAGCGTCAGCTAAATGACGTAAATGTAAATGTATCAAATACTTGTTCTCCCCACTGTATACTACCAGTCAAAAGTTTACATTTTATTGAGTGTGCCTTAAAAGTTAATTTGTGGAATTTATTTCCTTCTTAATGCATTTGAGCCAATCAGTTGTGTTGTGACAAGGTAGGGGGGGTATACAGAAGATAGAGCTATTTGGTAAAAGACCAAGTCCATATTACGGCAAGAACCGCTCAAATAAGCAAAGAGAAACAACAGTCCATCATTTACTTTAAGACATGAAGGTCAGTCAATACGGAACATTTCAAGAACTTTGAAAGTTTCTTCAAGTGCAGTCGCAAAAACCATCAAGCGCTATGATGAAACTGGCTCTCATGAGGACCACCACAGCAATGGAAGACCCAGAGTTACCTCTGCTGCAGAGGATAAGTTCATTAGAGTTATCAGCCTCAGAAATTGTAGCTGAAATAAATGCGCCAGAGTGCAAGTAAGAGACATCTCAACATCAACTGTTCAGAGGGGACTGTGTGAATCAGGCTTTCATGGTCGAATTGCTGCAAATAAACCACTGTTAAAGGACACCAATAATAAGAAGAGACCTGCTTGGGCCAAGAAACACGAGCAATGGACATTTGTCCTTAAGGCTGGAGTCCAAATTGGAGATTTCTGGTTCCAACCGCCATGTCTTTGTGAGACGCGTGTGGGTGAACGGATCATCTCTGCATGTGTAGTTCCCACCTTAAAGCATGGAGTAGGTGGTGTTCTGGTGTGGAGGTGCTTTGCTGGTGACGCTGTCTGTAATTTATTTAGAATTCAAGGCACACTTAACCAGCATGGCTACCACAGCGTTCTGCAGCGATACGCCATCCCATCTGGTTTGGGCTTAGTGGGACTATAATTTGTTTTTCAACAGGACAATGACCCAATACACCTCCAGGCTGTAAGGGCTATTTTACCAAGAAGGAGAGTGATGGAGTGCTGCATCAGATAACCTGGCCTCCACAATCCCCCGACCTCAACCCAATTGAGATGGTTTGGGATGAATCGGACGGCAGAGTGAAAGAAAAGCAGCCAACAAATGCTCAGCATATGTGGGAACTCCTTCAAGACTGTTGGAAAAGCATTCCAGGTGAAGCTGGTTGAGAGTGTGCAAAGCTGTCATCAAGGCAAAGGATGGCTATTTGAAGAATCTCAAATATAAAATATATTTTGGTTTGTTTAACACTTTTTTTTTTTTTTTTTGGTTACTACATGATTCCATATGTGTTATTTCATAGTTTTGATGTCTTCACTATTATTCTACAACTATAGAAAAACCGTTGAATGAGTAGGTGTGTCCAAACTTTTGACTGGTTATTTATATATATATATATACACACACACACACACACTGCTCAAAAATATAAAGGGAACACTTAAACAACACATCCTAGATCTGAATGAATGAAAATTTTATTAAATACTTTTTTTCTTTACATAGTTGAATGTGCTGACAACAAAATCACACAAATTATCAATGGAAATCAAATTTATCAACCCATGGAGGTCTGGATTTGGAGTCACCCTCAAAATTAAAGTGGAAAACCACACTACAGGCTGATCCAACTTTGATGTAATGTCCTTAAAACAAGTCAAAATGAGGCTCAGTAGTGTGTGTGGCCTCCACGTGCCTGTATGACCTCCCTACAACGCCTGGGCATGCTCCTGATGAGGTGGCAGATGGTCTCCTGAGGGATCTCCTCCCAGACCTGGACTAAAGCATCCGCCAACTCCTGGACAGTCTGTGGTACAACGTGGCGTTGGTGGATGGAGCGAGACATGATGTCCCAGATGTGCTTAATTGGATTCAAGTCTGGGGAACGGGCGGGCCAGTCCATAGCATCAATGCCTTCCTCTTGCAGGAACTGCTGACACACTCCAGCCACATGAGGTCTAGCATTGTCTTGCATTGTCTTGCATTAGGAGGAACCCAGGGCCAACCGCACCAGCATATGGTCTCACAAGGGGTCTGAGGACCTCATCTCGGTACCTAATGGCAGTCAGGCTACCTCTGGCGAGCACATGGAGGGCTCTGCGGCCCCCCAAATAAATGCCACCCCACACCATGACTGACCCACCGCCAAACCAGTCATGCTGGAGGATGTTGCAGGCAGCAGAACGTTCTCCACGGCGTCTCCAGACTCTGTCACGTCTGTCACATGTGCTCAGTGTGAACCTGCTTTCATCTGTGAAGAGCACAGGGCGCCAGTGGCGAATTTGCCAATCTTGGTGTTCTCTGGCAAATGCCAAACGTCCTGCACGGTGTTGGGCTGTAAGCACAACCCCCACCTGTGGACGTCGGGCCCTCATACCACCCTCATGGAGTCTGTTTCTGACCGTTTGAGCAGACACATGCACATTTGTGGCCTGCTGGAGGTAATTTTGCAGGGCTCTGGCAGTGCTCCTCCTGCTCCTCCTTGCACAAAGGCGGAGGTAGCGGTCCTGCTGCTGGGTTGTTGCCCTCCTACGGCCTCCTCCACGTCTCCTGATGTACTGGCCTGTCTTCTGGTAGCGCCTCCATGCTCTGGACACTACGCTGACAGACACAGCAAACCTTCTTGCCACAGCTCGCATTGATGTGCCATCCTGGATGAGCTGCACTACCTGAGCCACTTGTGTGGGTTGTAGACTCCGTCTCATGCTACCACTAGAGTGAAAGCACCGCCAGCATTCAAAAGTGACCAAAACATCAGCCAGGAAGCATAGGAACTGAGAAGTGGTCTGTGGTCACCACCTGTAGAACCACTGCTTTATTGGGGGTGTCTTGCTAATTGCCTATAATTTCCACCTGTTGTCTATTCCATTTGCACAACAGCATGTGCAATTTATTGTCAATCAGTGTTGCTTCCTAAGTGGACAGTTTGATTTCACAGAAGTGTGATTGACTTGGAGTTACATTGTGTTGTTTAAGTGTTCCCTTTATTTTTTTGAGCAGTGTATATTAGATGTCTCCCAGCTCTGCGGATTTTGTTGGGAAGAGACAATCATTAGATAATTTGTTTTGATACTGTCCATATGTATGTTGTTTTTGGTTGCAGGTCCAGGAATGGCTGAAGAATTGCAACATTTACCTGGAGCTAATTCTGCCGATGGCACTGCTGGGTGATTTGTAAAGACAGTCAATTGATCAATAATATAATATACTTTTAGCAAAAATGTTTAATTTACAATCTGTGGAAACTATGAGAATAAAAAGGTTCAGAACTTTTGTGAAACATCACAGCACAGTTAAAATATATTGCAAATAAAAATGGATGGTGTTAAGAGATTTGATGGGAGGGGTTGAGTGGAGCTGAAGGCACACACCTGTCTATATAAGGTCCCACAGTTGACAGTGCATGTCATAGCAAAAACCAAGCCATGAGGTCGAAGGAATTGTCCGTACAGCTCTGAGACCGGATCGTGTCGAGGGTACCTACAAATTTCTGCAGCGTTGAAGGTCCCCAAGAACACAGTGGCCTCCATCATTCTTAAATGGAAGAAGTTTTGAACCACCAAGACTCTTGCTAGAGCTGGCCACCCGGCCAAACTGAGCAATCCGGGGAGAAGGGCCAATGGTTACTCTGACAGAGCTCTATAGTTCCTTTGTGGAGATGGTAGAAACTTCCAGAAGGATAATCATCTCTGCAGCACTCCACCAATCAGGCCTTTATGGTAGAGTGGCCAGACGGAAGCCACTCCTCAGTACGAGGCACATGATAGCCCGCTTGGAGTACCTAAAGGTACCTAAAGACTATCAGTCCATGAAAAACAAGATTCTCTGGTCTGATGAAACCAAGATTGAACACTTTGGCATGAATGCCAAGCGTCACGTCTGGAGGAAACCTGCCACCATCCCTACTGTGAAGCATGGTGGTGGAAGCATCATGCTGTGGGGATGTTTTTCAGTGGCAGGGACTGGGAGACTAGTCAAATCAAATTCAATTGTATTTGTCACATGCGCTGAATACAACAGGTGTGGACCTTTACAGGGAAATGCTTGCTTACTTACAAGCCCTTAAACAACACTGCAGTTTTTAAGAAAAATAAATGTTTAAGTAAAAATAAAAATAACATAATTAAAGAGCAGCAGTAAAATAACGGTAGCGAGGCTATATACAGGGGGTACCGGTACAGAGTCAATGTGCGGGGGCACAGGTTGTACATATGTACATGTAGGTAGAGGTTAAGTGACTAGTCAGCATCGAGGTAAATATGAACAGAGCAAAGTACAGAGAGATCCTTGATGAAAACCTGCTCAGGACCTCAGTCTGGGGAGAAGGTTCACCTTCCAACAGGACCACGACCCTAAGCACACAGCCAAGACAATGCAGGAGTGGCTTCGGGACAAGTCTCTGAATGTCCTTGAGTGGCCCAGCCAGAGCCCGGACTTGAACCCGATCGAACATCTCTGGAGAGACCTGAATATAGCTGTGCAGCGACGCTCCCCACCCAACCTGACAGAGCTTGAGAGGATCTGCAGAGAAGAATGGGAGAAACTCCCCAAATACAGGTGTGCCAAGCTTGTAGTGTCATACCCAAGAAGACTTGATGCTGTAATCACTGCCAAAGGTGCTTCAACAAAGTACTGAGTAAAGGGTCTGAATACTTATTTAAATGTGATATTTCAGTTTTTAATTTGTAATAAATTAGCAAAGAGGTTGACACTTTTTTTTGTTGCTTTTTCGTTATGGGCTACTGTGTTTAGATTGAGGGGGAAAAAACAATTTAATCAACTATAGAATAAGGCTGTAGAAAATGTGGAAAAAGTCAAGGGGTCTGAATACTTTCCGAAGGCACTGTAGGTTCAGAACTTTTGTGAAACAGCACAGTTAAACATTTATGGCAACTAGAAATCGATAGATGGGAAGGGTTGAGTGGACTGAATGGGATTAAAAACAAACTAAAGTTAACTATTGTAAAATACATTGTCAGTAAATGTGTATAGTATGTATAAACTGGAAGTAGAAGCCTAAGTGTTGTTGTCCATTTACTTTACTCCAATTAGGGGAGGGGTGGTAGGGTTAGGGGAAAATAATAAAGGAAAATATATTTACAAATAAATGGGGGATTGGAAAAGATGCAGACAATTACGTTGATGGAAGCTACACTATCTGCAATATTAAAGCGGATCTACCCCCTAACAAAATAAAAGGCGCTAGTGTTCTACTACTTTACTCGACGGTGGAAATGGCTGAATGGTCCATATTTTGAAATAATTAATAATACTAAAAATTTATTGCATTTATGTAGTGCCTTTCCAGATGCTCAAAGCGCTGAAAGGGGGGGAAACTCAACTCATCCACCACTAATGTGTAGCAACCATTTGGGAAATGATTTGTATCTTCTGACTGCATAGAGCTGCTACCTTGTAATGGAATAAGGATGTAGGCTAGGCTCTGTCCATGCATTTAGTCCAAGCAGCCAGACAAACAGTTGTGTGTTTGCTCTTGAAACATGTCACCCCACATCATGGGGTCATGGTGACCCTCAATGCAGGCTGTTTCCAATGGGTAGCTTCCCAAATGACACCTTATTCCCTATGTACAGTGAGGGAAAAAAGTATTTGATCCCCTGCTGATTTTATACGTTTGCCCACTGACAAAGACATGATCAGTCTATAATTTTAATGGTAGGTTTATTTGAACAGTGAGAGACAGAATAACAACAAAAAAATCCAGAAAAACGCATGTCAAAAATGTTAGAAATTGATTTGCATTTTAATGAGGGAAATAAGTATTTGACCCCTCTGCAAAACATGACTTAGTACTTGGTGGCAAAACCCTTGTTGGCAATCACAGAGGTCAGACGTTTCTTGTAGTTGGCCACCAGGTTTGCACACATCTCAGGAGGGATTTTGTCCCACTCCTCTTTGCAGATCTTCTCCAAGTCATTAAGGTTTCGAGGCTGTAGTTTGGCAACTCGAACCTTCAGCTCCCTCCACAGATTTTCTATGGGATTAAGGTCTGGAGATTGGCTAGGCCACTCCAGGACCTTAATGTGCTTCTTCTTGAGCCACTCCTTTGTTGCGTTGGCCGTGTGTTTTGGGTCATTGTCATGCTGGAATACCCATCCACAACCCATTTTCAATGCCCTGTTTTTGGCCGTAATGACCATCGTTATGTTTGGAGGAAAAGGGGGTGCTTGCAAGCCGAAGAACACCATCCCAACCATGAAGCATGGGGGTGGCAGCATCATGCTGTGGGGGTGCTTTTGCTGCAGGAGGGACTGGTGCACTTCACAAAATAGATGGCGTCATGAGTAAGGAACATCTGAAATTAGCCCACCCAACTACCTCATCCCTATATTGTTATTTATTTTGCTCTTTTGCACCCCAGTATCTCTATTTGCACATAATCTCTTGCACATCTAGCATTCCAGTGTTAATACTAATTGTAATTATTTTGCACTATAGCCTATGTATTGCCTTACCTCCATAACTTGCTACATTTGCACACACTGTATATATATTTTCTGTTGTATTTTTGACTTTGTTTTTTTACCCCATATGTAACTCTGTTGTTTTTATCGCACTGCTTTGCTTTATCTTGGCCAGGTCGCAGTTGTAAATGAGAACTTGTTCTCAACTGGCTTACCTGGTTAAATAAAGGTGGATATATTGAAGCAACATCTCAGTCAGGAAGTTAAAGCTTGGTTGCAAATGGGTCTTCCAAATGGACAATGACCCCAAGCATTTTTCCAAAGTTGTGGCAAAATGGCTTAAGGACTACAAAGTAAAGGTATTGGAGTGGCCATCACAAAGCCCTGACCTCAATCCTATAGAACATTTGTGGGCAGAATTGAAAAAGCGTGTGCGAGCAAGGAGGCCTACAAACCTGACTCGGTTACACCAGCTCTGTCAGGAGGAATGGGCCAAAATTCACACAGTTTATTGTGGGAAGCTTGTGGAAGGCTACCCGAAACGTTTGACCGAAGTTAAACAATTTAAAGGCAATGCTACCAAATGCTAATTGAGTGTATGTAAACTTCTGACCCACTGGGAATGTGATGAAAGAAATAAAAGCTGAAATAAATCATATTATTCTGACATTTCACATGCTTAAAATAAAGTGGTGATCCTAACTGACCTAAGACAGGGAATTTTTACTAGGATTAAATGTCAGGAATTGGACATGTTCATTGACATAATCACACCTAGGGCTGTTGCGGTGACCGTATTACCGCCACACCAGCAGTCATGAGTCGTGACCGCAGTAAAATTCCACGTGACTGAGTCACTTTAATCTCCTTTTATACACTGGTCATGCTTTGGTAGTACCCAACTTGCTAACTACCTTCAGGTCCTAATGGTTGGTACTCAGGGCTCTATTGTCCCTCTAACCACTCTGACATCAATGCAAATGCAATCGAAAATCACATCAAACACTTATCAAAACAGTATGCCGTTCGTACTTTTTAAAACTCACCTCACTGTGATGATCAATTTGAAGAAAGAACTTCAACAGAAGGTTGAAACCGTGTAAAACATGGTTGTGGTGGATGTTGTTTCAAAGCCTAACACAACGAAATGGACAGCGCTTTCTAAGGTGATGATTAATTCAAAACATCCATATTCATATTAGAGCTTATGCATAGGCTTATGAATTAAAATGATTGTGCTGTTATACAATACATAGCCTACTGCATATTACGCATGGCAGAAAAACATGAAAGAAAACTGATTTTAAGATGTTTTTGGTACTTTATTGGTCTAGTCTTTAAGTGTGGACTTTTATTATGCATACTAGATGGACTGGTTACCTTATGCTACGCTCAAATGTATATCCATGAGTCTGGGAGAGAACGTATAGGCTTAGGTGATGCTGTTGGTTCATTGATTGTGCAGGGCGGCTTACAGTTAGCCTACAATTAGTGAATTTGTATTTGATTTTTAATAGCCTAGTAATAGGGATAAAAAAAAAAAAACATGATTAATTGGGTGACACATTACCTTTTTAGCTATACAGAATATCTCCCCACCATGCGTTTCCATCTCCTCCTTTATTCCTTTCTTGAGCGCGCAGGCGGGCTGTCAACAGTTTAGTGAAATATGTTACTGTTGATGTTCCCGACCGGATTTCACTTGGTTTCCCAAATCAAGCACTGGGTAGCTGCAGGAACAAGGTTGGAGAGCCCATGGAATACAGAGCTTGGGCGGATATCACATGCGCCGCTATAAAACTGAAGTATCTTACAAAATAGACCAGCTGGAAAGCGCACCGCCTCCATTCTCTATTTGAGTGCATACAGATCACGTCTTTTTTCCCCAGTCCTTGTTCCTGCCCATTTGATAATGGACCATTCTACAGTACCAATCAAAAGTTCGGACACACCTACTCATTCAAGGGTTTTTCTTTATTTGTAAAATTTTCTACTTTGTAGAATAATAGTGAAGACATCACAACTATAAAATAACACATATGGAATCATGTAGTAACCAAAAAAGTGTTAAACAAATCAAAATATATTTTAGATTCTTCAAAGTAGCCACCTTTTGCCTTGATGACAGCTTTGCACACTCTTGGCATTCTCTCAACCAGTTTGTTTGCTGCTTTTCCTTCACTCTGCAGTCCAACTCATCCCAATTGGGTTGAGTTCGGGTGATTTGTGGAGGCCAGGTCATCTGATGCAGCACTCCATCACTCTTCTTCTTGGTAAAATAGCCCTTACACAGCCTGGAGGTGTGTTGGGTCATTGTCCTGTTGAAAAACAAATGATAGTCCCACTAAGCCCAAACCAGATGGGATGGCGTATCGCTTTAGAATGCTGTGGTAGCCATGCTGGTTAAGTGTGCCTTCATTTCTAAATAAATCACAGACTGTGTCACCAACAAAGCACCATCACACCTTCTCCTCCATGCTTCACGGTGGGAACCACACATGCAGAGATCATCCGTTCACCTACTCTGCGTCTCACAAAGACACGGCGGTTGAAACCAAAAATCTCAAATTTGGACTCATCAGACCAAAGGACAGATTTCTACCGGTCTAATGTCCGTTGCTCGTGTTTCTTGGCCCAAGCAAGTCTCTTCTTATTGGTGTCATTTTTAGTAGTGGTTTCTTTGCAGCAATTCGACCATGAAGGCCCGATTTCACGCAGTCTCCTCTGAACAGTTGATGTTGAGATGGCTGTTACTTGAACTCTGTTAAGCATTTATTTGGGCTGCAATTTTTTAGGCTGGTAACTCTAATGAACTTATCCTCTACAGCAGAGGTAACTCTGGGTCTTCCTTTCCTGTGGCAGTCCTCGTGAAAGCCAGTTTCATCATAGTGCTTGATGGTTTTTGCGACTGCACTTGAAGAAACTATCAAAGTTCTTGACATTTTCCCTGTTGACTGACCTTCATGTCTTAAAGTAATGATGGACTGTCGTTTCTCTTTGCTTATATGAGCGGTTCTTGCCATAATATGGACTTGATCTTTTACCAAATAAGGTTATCTTCTGTATACCCCCCCTACCTTGTCACAACACAACTGATTGGCTCAAACACATTAAGAAGGAAATACATTCCACACATTAACTTAAGGCACACCTGTTATTTGAAATGCATTCCAGGTGACTACCTCATGAAGCTGGTTGAGAGAATGCCAAGAGTGTGCAAAGCTCTCAAGGCAAAGGGTGGCGACTATGAAATTATATTTTGATTTGTTTAACACTTTTTCAGTCACTACATGATTCCATATGTGTTATTTCATAGTGTTGATGGCTTCACTATTATTCTACAATGTAGAACATTTTAAAATAAAGAAAAACCCTGGAATGAGTAGGTGTGTCCAAACTTTTGACTAGTACTGTAGATCATATTTTTAAAGACAAGATTACATTGAGAATAGTCTAATGGGTGAAAGTATGATCACTTGATGAGAGAACAGCTGGGCAGCATGAGGCAAGGAACAGAGCACAAGCTTTTTTTGCTACTTTCTCAAATCATCAATAGCCTATAGTCGCACCATGAAGCCCATATATGTTTTGATTTCTAAGACATTTTTAATGTTTATCATTCACAACTAAAGTTGCCAAATAACTCTAAATCTACCATAGGACCTGTTTTCAAATTATCACTTTTACGCTCAAGATAGCCACTTCATATGCGCACTCGCTCCATAATGGGGAAAATAGCCTTTCTATTTTATTCAGTGAAGTTCTTTTACATGACAATAACCGGCTGACAAAATGTCATGACCGCCACAGCTCTAATCACAGCGTCTCAAGATGCTTGTATGATCGGTTTCATTTCTTGAGAGCTTTGATACCCCTCCCCCCTAATTTAACTGAGCAAGTGAGAAGCCCTAACAATGAATTCCTGTATAAATTTGGTAAGCATGCATAAATGAGAGAAGTAGACTGAGACTTCTCCTCGTCCTCCTCCTCCTGATCTAATAGTGCCAGTGTAGTCTCCAGCAGGGATCTATGGGCTGGTTATTCATTTAGATGAGCAGGGAGATTTGTCCCAGCCGGCACTCTCTCTCTTCTTCCTCTCCTCCTCATCTGCTCAGTGGCAGATCCAGGCTGTGTGTTATGTAATGGTCAGGTGATGTGCTGGCCTGCCTGGCTTCTTAGTATACTAGTCTGCTATTCCACCAGCAGCTCAGATCAACTCAGCTCAATGCTAGGCTAGCTGACACGCCCTAAAGACGCTAGGCTAGCTGACACGCCCTAAAGACGCTAGGCTAGCTGACACGCCCTAAAGACGCTAGGCTAGCTGACACGCCCTAAAGACGCTAGGCTAGCTGACACGCCCTAAAGACGCTAGGCTAGCTGACACGCCCTAAAGACGCTAGGCTAGCTGACACGCCCTAAAGACGCTAGGCTAGCTGACACGCCCTAAAGACGCTAGGCTAGCTGACACGCCCTAAAGACGCTAGGCTAGCTGACACGCCCTAAAGACGCTAGGCTAGCTGACACGCCCTAAAGACGCTAGGCTAGCTGACACGCCCTAAAGACGCTAGGCTAGCTGACACGCCCTAAAGACGCTAGGCAAGCTGGCCAGGCTGGCTGTATATGTAATGAGGCCTTGACTAATACTACTATTTATTTTGCAATTCATAATTTTTTTATTACATTTACATTTACATTTTAGTCATTTAGCAGACGCTCTTAACCAGAGCGACTTACAGGAGCAATTAGGGTTAAGTGCCTTGCTCAAGGGCACATCAACGTCATTTAGCAGACGCTCTTAGCCAGAGCGACTCACAAATTGGTGCGTTCACCCTATAGCCAGTGGGATAACCACTTTACAATTTGGGGGGGGGGGGGGGGGGGTTAGAAGGAATACTTTAGCCTATCCCAGGTATTCCTTAAAGAGGTGGGGTTTCAAATGTCTCCGGAAGGTGGTGAGTGACTCCGCTGTCCTGGCGTCGTGAGGGAGCTTGTTCCACCATTGGGGTGCCAGAGCAGCGAACAGTTTTGACTGGGCTGAGGGGGAGCTGTGCTTCCGCAGAGGAAGGGGAGCCAGCAGGCCAGAGGTGGATGAACGCAATGTCCTCGTTTGGGTGTAGGGACTGATCAGAGCCTGAAGGTACAGGGGTGCCGTTCCCCTCACTGCTCCAAAGGCAAGCACCATGGTCTTGTAGCGGATGCGAGCTTCAATTGGAAGCCAGTGGAGTGTGCGGAGGAGGGGGGTGACGTGAGAGAACTTGGGAAGGTTGAACACCAGACGGGCTGCGGCATTCTGGATGAGTTGTAGGGGTTTAATGGCACAGGCAGGGAGCCCAGCCAACAGCGAGTTGCAGTAGTCCAGACGGGAGATGACAAGTGCCTGGACCAGGACCTGCGCCGCTTCCTGTGTAAGGCAGGGTCGCACTCTCCGAATGTTGTAGAGCATGAACCTGCAGGAGCGGGTCACCGCCTTGATGTTGGCGGAGAACGACAGGGTGTTGTCCAGGGTCACGCCTAGGCTCTTCGCACTCTGGGAGGAGGACACAGCGGAGTTGTCTACCGTGATGGCGAGATCATGGAACGGGCAGTCCTTCCCGGGGAGGAAGAGCAGCTCCGTCTTGCCAGGGTGCAGCTTGAGGTGGTGATCCGTCATCCATACTGATATGTCTGCCAGACATGCAGAGATGCGATTCGCCACCTGGTGATCAGAAGGGGGAAAGGAGAAGATTAGTTGTGTATCGTCAGCGTAGCAATGATAGGAAAGGCCATGTGAGGATATGACAGAGCCAAGTGACTTGGTGTATAGGGAGAAAAGGAGAGGGCCCAAAACCGATCCCTGGGGGACACCAGTGGTGAGAGCACGTGGTGCGGAGACAGCTTCCCGCCACGCCACTTGGTAGGAGCGACCGGTCAGGTAGGACGCAATCCAGGAGTGAGCCGCGCCGGAGATGCCCATTTCGGAGAGGGTGGAGAGGAGGATCTGATGGTTGACAGTATCAAAGGCAGCAGACAGATCTAGAAGGACAAGAGCAGAGGAGAGAGAGTTAGCTTTAGCAGTGCGGAGAGTCTCTGTGACACAGAGAAGAGCAGTCTCAGTTGAATGACCAGTCCTGAAACCTGATTGGTTTGGATCAAGAAGGTCATTCTGAGAGAGATAGCAAGAGAGTTGGCTAAAGACGGCACGCTCAATAGTTTTGGAAAGAAAAGAAAGAAGGGATACTGGTCTGTAGTTGTTGACATCAGTGGGGTCGAGTGTTGGTTTTTTGAGAAGGGGAGTAACTCTCGCTCTCTTGAAGACGGAAGGGACATGGCCAGCGGTCAAGGATGAGTTGATCAGCGAGGTGAGGTAGGGGAGAAGGTCACCGGAGATGGTCTGGAGAAGGGAGGAGGGGATGGGGTCAAGCGGGCAGGTTGTTGGGCGGCCTGCAGTCACAAGTCGCAGGATCTTATCTGGAGAGAGAGGGGAGAAAGAAGTCAAAGCATAGGGTAGGGCAGTGTGAGCAGGACCAGCAGTGTCATTAGGCTTAACAAACAAGGATCGGATGTCGTCAACCTTCTTTTCAAAGTGGTTGACGAAGTCATCCACAGAGAGAGAGGAGGGGGGGAGGGGGGGGGGAGGATTCAGGAGGGAGGAAAATGTGGCAAAGAGCTTCCTAGGGTTAGAGGCAGATGCTTGGAATTTAGAGTGGTAGAAGGTGGCCTTAGCAGCAGAAACAGATGAAGAAAATGTAGAGAGGAGGGAGTGAAAAGATGCCAGGTCGGCAGGGAATTTAGTTTTCTTCCATTTCCGCTCCGCTGCCCGGAGCTCTGTTCTGTGAGCTCGCAATGAGTCATCAAGCCACGGAGCTGGAGGGGAGGACCGAGCCGGCCGTGAGGATAGGGGACACAGAGAGTCAAAGGATGCAGAAAGGGAGGAGAGGAGGGTTGAGGAGGCAGAATCAGGAGATTGGAGGGAGAAGGATTGAGCAGAGGGAAGAGATGATAGGATGGAAGAGGAGAGAGTAGTGGGAGAGAGAGAGCGAAGGTTGCGGCGGCGCATTACCATCTGTGTAGGGGCAGAGTGAGTAGTGTGGGAGGAGAGTGAGAGAGAAAAGGAAACAAAGTAGTGGTCGGAGACTTGGAGGGGAGTTGCAGTGAGATTAGTAGAGGAGCAGCATCTAGTGAAGATGAGGTCAAGCGTATTGCCTGCCTTGTGAGTAGGGGGGGACGGTGAGAGGGTGAGGTCAAAAGAGGAGAGGAGTGGAAAGAAGGAGGCAGAGAGAAATGAGTCAAATGTGGACATAGGGAGGTTGAAATCCCCCAAAACTGTGAGGGGTGAGCCATCCTCAGGGAAGGAACTTATCAAGGCGTCAAGCTCATTGATGAACTCTCCAAGGGAACCTGGAGGGCGATAGATGACAAGGATATTAAGCTTAAATGGGCTAGTGACTGTGACAGCATGGAATTCAAATGAGGAGATAGACAGATGGGTTAGGGGAAAAATTGAGAATGTCCACTTGGGAGAGATGAGGATTCCTGTACCACCACCCCTCTGACCAGATGCTCTCGGGGTATGCGAGAACACATGGTCAGACGAGGAGAGAGCAGTAGGAGTAGCGGTGTTTTCAGTGGTGATCCATGTTTCCGTCAGCGCCAGGAAGTCGAGGGACTGGAGGTTGGCATAGGCTGGGATGAAGTCAGCTTTGTTGGCAGCAGAACGGCAGTTCCAGAGGCTGCCTGCGACCTGGAACTCCACGTGGGTGGTGCGTGCAGGGACCACCAAATTGGAGAGGCAGCAGCCACGCGGTGTGGTGCGTTTGTGTAGCCTGTGCAGAGAGGAGAGAACAGGGATAGGCAGAGGCATAGTTGACAGGCTGTAGCAAATGGCTACAAAAATGCAGAGGAGATCGGAATGAAATGGGCTAAGCATCTGGGAGTGGAGAGAGCAGGGCCTCCCTCACCAAATCTTCTAGCTCGGAAACTAAAATTGTTTCACATCGCGTTAATGTTTTTTTTAGGATATTTGGGAATTAGATACAGATCACTGTAGATGTCCATTTTTATGAGTCATCATGATGACACAGATCTATACGTCTCTATAAGGAAATGGTGTTAGTCAGAAATCTGTAATGCTTATTGCTTACCGCAGTCATTCGGTGCAAAATCGTGTCATTTTGAATGAGGCCAGCAGTCTGTCCATGCAGGTCAGTTGTTGTGATCATCCTCTCTGTGTTTTAAGAGTTCACAGCCCGTTGTTGTTGACAGATCTCTTTCTATTGAAGCATCAGTTAATGCAGGAGCTGAATGTCAGCCTAGTATCGGTCCACACAAACTGGGCAGGACAAGGAAGGAGCTCTGTTTGGACTACTAAGGGCCTGTGTCCCAAATGGCACCCTATTCGCTTTACAATGCACTACTTTGACCATAGCCAGTCCTATGGGCACTGGTCAAAAGTAGGGCTCTGGTCAACAGTAGTAACACTATGAAGGGAATAGGGTGCCATTTCCAGTGTCGTTCTGTCTGGCTTGTGTATACACCCTTTAATAGGCGCTGTTACTTCTGTAATTTGACAAACCAATAGCATTAACCGGTGAAGGGTCTTGGACAAACAGACTAGTGGGGCGGTACTCTCGCCGCTAACTGCAAACAGAGCAGAAACACAAGGCGGCCATACGCTCTTGGTCTTCCTCCCTCAGCCTGGATTTGATGGGAGACAGAAGCCCATGCACTAACACAGCCACACAAATGGCCTTATATTGAGGTAAACATTTGACACCTTTTACAATTAGGCTTCCCACACGACGTGGCTGACTGGGATGACATGTACTAGATCGGTAAGAGTCATGATTAACACCCATCTCAATCTCTCTCATTGGTTCACTTTCAGCTGTGCTCCTCAATCTAACACCTTACGTCAAGACTTTCCCTTGAAGGACAATGATGGTCCACAATACTGTACATCTGCTGTACATTTTCTCATTGTCCTTAACGGCATCTTGTTTCATACATAATGTACGCATCTTGTTTCATTGTAATGTACGAAGATCCAATCACTTGCAGGTGCTAGGGTAGAAAAAATCAACTTCTGAAATGAAGGTAGATACCTGTACACTGATGAATGATCCAGCGGTTTGTTGTGTTTCGATCTGAAGGTCTTCGTCAGCCTTGAGCCTTAATGGTGTCTTCTCTCTCTCCGTGTAGTTGGTGATATCTGCTGAAGATGAGTAGTACGGGGGAGAACACCCCTGACCCTGCTGTCAGGGGAGAGTCCCTGAAGCGGAAAGAATGTGGCCCGGACCTCCTGGGGCCCAGGTAAGATCAGCTGTCAAACAAACACACAACCTTAGGATGCATCCCAAATGGCACCCTATTCCCTATATAGTGCACTACTTTTGAACAGGCCTTTATGGGCCCTATATAGGGATTATGGTGCCATTTGGGACACTGCCTTATAGTTACAGATCTCACTCCAATGCGCTTGCGCCCACACACACCTCAACACACACACACCTCACCACACACACACACACACACACCTCAACACACACACATCTCAACACACACACACACACACCTCAACACACAGACACCTCAACACACACACACACACACACACACCTCAACACACACACACACCTCAAAACACACACACACACACACACACACACACCTCAACACACACACACACACCTCACCACACACACACACACACACCTCAACACACACACACACCTCACCACACACACACACACACCTCAACACACACACACCTCAACACACACACACACAAACCTCAACACACACACACCTCAACACACACACCTCAACACACACACACACACACACACACACACACACCTCAACACACACACACACACACACACACACACCTCAACACACACACACACACACACACACACACACCTCAACACACACACACACACACACCTCAACACACACACACACACCTCAACACACACACACACACACACACACACACCTCAACACACACACACACACACACACACACCTCAACACAACCTTAGTTACAGATCAGATAGTCTACATTTATTTTCTTTGCACAGGAAAATGTGCACATTTCATGCAATTCTACTACACTTTATATGACTGGAGACGGTAGCAGACTTTTTTAATACGACAAAAATTACAGGGTAGCCTACTCTGCTGACACTGACAAACAGATAAATAAAAATGACGTTGCCTGATCATATATTAGGCCTACGAAAGTGACGACACATACAGTATGACGTCCATCTAACCTGGAGGAGGAAACTATTTTCCAAAAACGAACGAAGGTGGCACTGGCCCAATGATAGACAGTGAATATGCACACTCACCGGGGATATTGCCGATGTTCTCCGCTGGTGCCAATAAGATGGCTACTTTTCGCGCAATTAAGTTGAGAATTTTGATAACTAAAAGACAGATTAGAGTCTTTACATTGTCTTCTCTTTACAGCAATAGCCATTTGTTTTCCAAACTATTTTTCCTCGATTTGTATTTTAAATATTGCGATATGCCAAGCTGGGTCTCTCTGCTTTTCACTGACAGTCGCAACTCAGCAATCATCTATTTGGTATTTGCCACGCGATCTGCCCAAATTGTTGGCCCTTCCAACCGTAGACAATGCGATAAAAAAATATAAAAAGATAAGCTAATGATCCTCTGTGGCCAAATCCTGTGCTTTCTGGTGTAGTAACCTATTTTGAATGATTTGATTTGTTTCTGTATAGACCAGCGTAAGCTAATTAGGCTATATAAATTTGGTAATTCAATTTACTTTAGGGAAAGCTTCCCCTAGCCGTATGGACGTGCTGCCTATGTATTCTAACATTTTTATTTATTTTATTTTACCTTTATTTAACCAGGTAAGCCAGTTGAGAACAAGTTCTCATTTACAACTGAGAACTGGCCAAGATAAAGCAAAGCAGTGCGATTAAAAAAACAACAACACAGAGTTACATATGGGGTAAACAAAACATAAAGTCAAAAATACAACAGAAAATATATATACAGTGTGTGCGAATGTAGTAAGTTATGGAGGTAAGGCAATAAATAAATAGGCCATAGTGCAAAAATGGTTACAATTTCGTAATTAACACTGGAATGATAGATGTGCAAAAGATGATGTGCAAATAGAGATACTGGGGTGCAAAATAAATAACAATATGGGGATGAGGTAGTTGGGTGGGCTAATTTCAGAATGGCTGTGTACAGGTGCAGTGATCGGTAAGCTGCTCTGACAACTAATGCTTAAAGTTAGTGAGGGAGATAAGTCTCCAGCTTCAGAGATTTTTGCAGTTCGTTCCAGTTATTGGCAGCAGAGAACTCAAAGGAATGGCAGCCAAAGGAGGTGCTGGCTTTGGGGATGACCAGTGAGATATACCTGCTGGAGCGCAGACTATGGGTGGGTGTTGCTATGGTGACCAGTGAGCTAAGATAAGACGGGGATTTGCCTAGCAGTGATTTATAGATGGCCTGGAGCCAGTGGGTTTGGCGACGAATATGTAGTGAGGGCCAGCCAACAAGAGCGTACAGGTCACAATGGTGGGTAGTATATGGGGCTTTGGTGACAAAACGGATGGCACTGTGATAGACTACATCCAATTTGCTGAGTAGAGTGTTGGAGGCTATTTTGTAAATGACATCGCCAAAGTCAAGGATCGGTAGGATAGTCAGTTTTACGAGGGCATGTTTGGCAGCATGAGTGAAGGAGGCTTTGTTGTGAAATAGGAAGCCGATTCTAGATCTAACTTTTGATTGGAGATGCTTAATGTGAGTCTGGAAGGAGAGTTTACAGTCTAACCAGACACCTAGGTATTTGTAGTTGTCCACATACTCTAGGTCAGATCCGCCGAGAGTAGTGATTCTAGTCGGGTGGGTGGGTGCAAGCAGCGTTCGATTGAAGAGCATGCATTTAGATTTACTAGTGTTTAAGAGCAGTTGGAGGCTACAGAAGGAGTGTTGTATGGCGTTGAAGCTCGTTTGGAGGTTTGTTAACACAGTGTCCAATGAAGGGCCAGATGTATACAAAATGGTGTCGTCCGCATAGAGGTGGATAGCATCTTCAAATTGCTCATCGGAATTCGGTAAGAATGACGCTCGCCATTGCAGCCGAGTTGCATGTTAAGATGAATTACAGTAAACTAAATGTGATTTATATCATTCTGAGAACCGTGGGTGGACACCTTAATCACGTTACGCAACCAATGCATATGGGTCTAGTAGATTTCTTAAATGTCCGGTAAATTAAAATGCTGCGGGTCAAATGTCCGGCGCCACATTTTCCTAACGGAAACCCTGTTACAGGTCATTCCACAGTCAGGTCATACGCTGGTCATACGGTTATATTGGCTGCATCTCAAATAGCACCCTATTCCATATACAGTGAGGGGAAAAAAGTATTTGATCCCCTGCTGATTTTGTACATGATCAGTCTATAATTTTAATGGTAGGTTTATTTGAACAGTGAGAGACAGAATAACAACAAAAAAATCCAGAAAAACGCATGTCAAAAATGTTTATAAATTGATTAGCATTTTAATGAGGGAAATAAGTATTTGACCCCTCTGCAAAACATGACTTAGTACTTGGTGGCAAAACCCTTGTTGGCAATCACAGAGGTCAGACGTTTCTTGTAGTTGGCCACCAGGTTTGCACACATCTCAGGAGGGATTTTGTCCCACTCCTCTTTGCAGATCTTCTCCAAGTCATTAAGGTTTCGAGGCTGATGTTTGGCAACTCGAACCTTCAGCTCCCTCCACAGATTTTCTATGGGATTAAGGTCTGGAAACTGGCTAGGCCACTCCAGGACCTTAATGTGCTACTTCTTGAGCCACTCCTTTGTTGCCTTGGCCGTGTGTTTTGGGTCATTGTCATGCTGGAATACCCATCCACAACCCATTTTCAATGCCCTGGCTGAGGGAAGAAGGTTCTCACCCAAGATTTGACGGTACATGGCCCCATCCATCGTCCCTTTGATGCGGTGAAGTTGTCCTGTCCCCTTATCAGAAAAACACCCCAAAAGCATAATGTTTCCACCTCCATGTTTGACGGTGGGGATGGTGTTCTTGGGGTCATAGGCAGCATTCCTCCTCCTCCAAACACGGCAAGTTGAGTTGATGCCAAAGAGCTCCATTTTGGTCTCATCTGACCACAACACTTTCACCCAGTTCTCCTCTGAATCATTCAGATGTTCATTGGCAAACTTCAGACGGGCCTGTATATGTGCTTTCTTGAGCAGGGGGACCTTGCGGGCGCTGCAGGATTTCAGTCCTTCACGGCGTAGTGTGTTACCAATTGTTTTATTGGTGACTATGGTCCCAGCTGCCTTGAGATCAATGACAAGATCCTCCCGTGTAGTTCTGGGCTGATTCCTCACCGTTCTCATGATCATTGCAACTCCATGAGGTGAGATCTTGCATGGAGCCCCAGGCCGAGGGAGATTGACAGTTCTTTTGTGTTTCTTCCATTTGCGAATAATCGCACCAACTGTTGTCACCTTCTCACCAAGCTGCTTGGCGATGGTCTTGAAGCCCATTCCAGCCTTGTGTAGGTCTACAATCTTGTCCCTGACACCCTTGGAGAGCTCTTTGGTCTTGGCCATGGTGGAGAGTTTGGAATCTGATTGATTGATTGCTTCTGTGGACAGGTGTCTTTTATACAGGTAACAAGCTGAGATTAGGAGCACTCCCTTTAAGAGTGTGCTCCTAATCTCAGCTCGTTACCTGTATAAAAGACACCTGGGAGCCAGAAATCTTTCTGATTGAGAGGGAGTCAAATACTTATTTCCCTCATTAAAATGCAAATCAATTGATAACATTTTTGACATGCGTTTTTCTGGATTTTGTTGTTGTTATTCTGTCTCTCACTGTTCAAATAAACCTACCGTTAAAATTATAGACTGATCATTTCTTTGTCAGTGGGCAAACGAACAAAATCAGCAGGGGATCAAATACTTTTTTTCCCTCACTGTATAGTGCACTACTTTTGACCAGAGCCTGTCTGTTCATACACTGGTCAAGCAATGGCAGAATACAGTGACGTTTATTTTGGTTGGGCTGTCGGCTAATCTAAGGTACCTGTATAGGCTATCTATATTGCTTGCTTAAGCTTTGATAAACACATGCCACACGTATTGCTGTGTTTTTCCTAATCAGTGTGACCCTGCCCTCCCTGCATCGTCATCTTACCTGTGTCTCTGTCTCCACAGCCCCAAGCGGAGCACGGAAAAGCCAAACCGGGAGCATGAAAACAAATACATTGAAGAACTGGCTGAGTTGATCTTTGCAAACATCAACGACATTGACAACTTCAATGTCAAGCCTGACAAATGTGCAATCTTGAAAGAAACTGTGAAGCAGATTCGTCAAATAAAAGAGCAGGGTAAGGCTTTCTTTATTTGACTTGATCCTTTTATTTTCTACTATTGAGTGACTTGCCCTTCATTTTAAGCACACATATTCCTATATGTCACAACAATTACCTACGTTCTTCAAAACACCATCCTTTACTGTGCATTTTTTCTGTGTGCGTGTGCATTTGTGGATGTGTATGTATTTTAGTCAGCTGCGAGATGCGTTGTGGGGTCCTGATGACTCAGTGAGATGTCTGTGCTTGGAAGGTGTCTGGGGGAGAGATGTGCTGAAAGGGCATGGTGTGTGTGCGCCTACCTACCTGTCTGTTTTTGTGCCTGTCTGCGTAGAAATACAGACTGCTCTCTGGAAGGGCAGACTGCAGCAGATCAGACACACACACACACACACACACAGCGGCAGTGAGTCAGTCAGATGAGATGCTCTTCATGATGATGATGATGACAAAGAAGAAGCAGGCTGTTTGTGATTCACTCACTGGATTATGTAATAATGCGCAATGTGATGCAAGACTCTGAATTGGTGTGAGCGCCTGTGGCAGAGAGCGAGCGAGAGAGCTCTGACAGTACGTAGGTTGCATCTCCAACGGAACCCTATTTCCTTTATAGTGCACTACTTTTGACCAAGGTCCATAGGGCTCCGGTCAAAAGTAGTGCACTGTATGGAATAGGGTGCCTTTTGGGATGCAACCCCTACTGTATGATGTGAAAAAGCTTCCTGCAGTTCCAGCTTTTGATAACATGTTAGTATGAGAGTCAGCTTACTGTATTATACAGTGTGTTGGTGTTGTTATTGTCTACAGTTTGTGCAGCTGCAGTGCATACAGCAGCGTGCAATGCTGTGAAGACAAAACTATCCTTAATATTGATGGATTTGTCATTCTACATGATAAGATATTGATTTTGAGCATTTAAGCTAACACACAGCTTCCCACCATTATGTCGGTCACACAATTGCACTCAATTCTCTTAGCGGCATTTTTACAGAATATATTTATTCATGGTTGAATGGCGGTTATGTTTAACAGCTGTTTACTGTAAAATGTTGGCCAATTCAGTCTCAAACAGCAGTCAAGGTCTGCGTCCCAGATGACTCCCTATTTCCTATATAGTTAACTTATTTTGACCAGATCCGTATGGGCCCTGGTCAAAAGTAGTGCACTATGTAGGGAACAGGGACGGCCTGTTCAATAGGGCGATATGGGCGACGCACTGCCAAACGGGAAAAGGAAGGGATTTTTTTTCTAATCAATTATATCACGGCAACAGTAGTTATCAGTGTTGTAATCTATACGTCTGATCTGCCACAGTGCCACACTGCCACTAAATGTCGAATCAGGCTAAAGTCGTGCTTCAAATGGCTCCACCCCCTTTTGGGGCGATTTCAGTCAGATTGAAAATCGCCCAGAACTTCTGTCATAGACTCCCATGTAAAATCTATTTTTTTCAAATTTCAGAGCCTTCAATACAATCTCAATGGGTGTCTGTGGGCTTGCACTTACGCGCTTTCGTCATACGTTACGTAACCATGAACGTAACTGAGAAAAGAGTGGATTGTTTGAAAGAAGTTCCTTTTTGTCGGCGAACAAATGAAGATAAATTGGCAACGAAACAATTAGGACCTCCCAGACCAAATTTAATAATTCAACAGGTTTCTACTAAAGGCGGAAAGTCCTACACCCGAGGATTTTCCAAAAATTGGTACGAACGAAAAAAGACATTGCCACTCACTCAACTGGATCGAGGGATACAGGCTAGCTGTCCGCCGCCACAACGATGAGGTTAGTGTTGATAATCACAAGTTTACTGGATGTGGATATGGTGTAATAAAGGCAGTTTATTCAGAGGTAAATATATCTGGAATCGCGTTCACGGACCCGTTCGTCAAACTCTTAGGGAGCTATAAATTAAGCCCCATTACTTACCATATCAGATAAGAGAAATTGCTGCAGCTACATATATTTTACATCCTGGCCCTACATAGTTCACTATTTGCATCACTTACCAAAATATTACATGTGGTCATATATGCTTGGAAAGTGGAGATGCCATAGAACGTCAAAAAAGTAAACATTGCTGGAGACACATTGCCGTTTTGGAGAAGACATCGCGTTTGCTAGCGAAGAGATTTGTTGTGGCAAATGAACTTGGGCTGGGAATTGCCAGGAACCTCACGATAAGATATATGCATCAGCATTGCGAGTCTCATGATTCTATACGTATTGCGATTCGATACTGTGATTTTATTGCGCACCATATGTCTGTTGCAGAGGGATCAGAAAGCCATGAGAACGAGTTTTGATCAGTCATGGAAATAAAAGTGCTGAAAACAAATTGGCTCCCAATGTGAAAAGATTGAGAACAAGCTATGAAGGAACAATAATGGTGTTTTGGTGCAGGTACAGCCAACTAGCGCTAAAATATTGCGATATTGTCAATACAGTATATCGTAAAGTATCACTATGTAACTCGATTTCTTTCACCCCAATCCCTCAAATTAACGGTAAATAACTGAATTGTTTGCCCCACATTTAGCTAAGATGATTAGCTAGCCAGCTAAAATGTTTTAGTTAGTTAGCAGTCGCATCTACAATAGTTTACTGTCAATAACATGTCTCCAAAAATGACGTGGTGTCTCCAATTGTGTTGACATTTTACAATTGCAATGCGCATCCATGAGTATCCACTTTCTGTAGCTCAGCTGGTAGAGCATGGTGCTTGTAACGCCAAGGTAGTGGGTTCGATCCCCGGGACCACCCATACACAAAAATGTATGCACGCATGACTGTAAGTCGCTTTGGATAAAAGCGTCTGCTAAATGGCATATTATTATTATTATTATTATTATTATTATTATTATTATTATCTGAAGAGAGCCCCGAAACATTGTGTGCAGACATTTTATGCAATAAATGAAGTAGGTTCAATCTAGTAGTTCTGATCTTCTGATTGGTCCTGATGAGTTGGGCGAGGTCCCCTGCAGGCTACTGTCACTGTTGCATTGGCTCTGAGTCGGGTTCTCTGTCTTCAAATGTTCAGCCTAAGAGAGGGGATTTTTGTGTGTGTGTGTGTGTGTGTGTGTGTGTTTAACAGTGATGATGTGTGTGTGTGTGTGTGTGTTTAACAGTGATGATGTGTGTGTGTGTGTGTGTTTGTGTGTGTGTGTGTCCTCAGAGCAAGAACTCGTGAGTTGGAAGAACTGAGAGGCCTATGGCGTGGGTGTTGTCCTTGGCCACCTGCTGACAAGGCTGACAAGATAGGACCCTTTTGTCCATTGTTATTGGATAGGAACAGAACTTATAACCAGCTCCTGACCTAAATAGATCTTAGCACAACATTTTACTCAACATATCATATTCCATATTCACTATAACAAATATATTTACTACGACATTAGCAAGAACCGCCACATCCTCAGCCGGCTAATCCAGTGTGTGAAGTTTTGCGGAGTGTTTGAGTTAGCTTTGCGAGGCAAAGATGAAACTGAGGGCTCCACCAACCCTGGTAAGCCAACACTTTTGAGATCAGTCAATAAATGCTTCTGGTATTGACTTATATGCTGCCCCTGTCTTCATGTTGTTGCTGGACATATCTTTTTTTAAATGTGTGTAGGTCACCTAAATCATCAGAAAAATTGCCCCTCCTGAGAATTTTTTCAGGAGCCGCCACTGGTAGGGAATAAAGTGCTATTTGGGACAAATGCCGGAGGCAAGAACAATCCCAGGTACGGTAGTTACAACCTTACATGTGTTGTGTACCACAGAGCACTGGCTCCCAGTCCATCTCCACTGAGTTTAGTGATTGAATGGAGAGTAATGTTGAGCTCGCTCTGCCCAGGCCCACTGCAATGGGTTCTCCCTCTCCCTCACTCACTCACCCTTTATCACTGGATCCAACATGGATCCTACTTGGTTTTGTTAATTACATCTACGTTGACAGCAATGTGTTGGTGTGTAGGCCCAGTGTGAATAGAGGGTAGCTGGTGTACATGATGTACAGGCCCAGTGGTAGTTGATGTACAGGCTCAGTTTACAGGGACATGAATGTCAGCTATGTACCCTAATGAGGCAGACAGGACAGACAACAAACAGCTTGACTCTGTAGTGGCACCAACCAATGGAGAGAGGGGGAGAGACTGTAGGGGAGGGGCCTAGTGAGGAATTAACACCACACTCAATGATGCACACTGGTATTTAAGTCAACCGTTGCAAATATTATTGCCAAGTAAATCAACAGTACTGTGGGAGACTGTTTAATGGGAAATTATGTTGCTAATGGTAATCAGTTGGCTCTGACAAAATAATGTTAATACAACAACACCTGTTGTAGTAATTGTCAAGGACCCTCAGAGCTGGTAAAACGATTGCATCTGATAAATGAATCATCAACCACACAAACCACCAATTGTAATTGGTCTTATCTTTTTCTAAAATAATAATTTTGTCAGTTAGAATGACAAATTGGTTGTGTTGTCTTCTGTTCCTCCCATCTCAGGATTTTGTTGAGACAATGGTATGTTTTAGTCAGTTTTTCAACAAAACACTCCCTCTGCTGCTGCTGACGACATGATTACATGTTAAGTTGTGAAACATGTCTAACAACCGCTCTCTCTCTCTCCTCTCTCTCTCTCTCTCTCTCTCTCTCTCTCTCTCTCTCTCCTCTCTCTCTCCTCTCTCTCTCTCTCTCTCACTCTCACTCTCACTCTGCAGAGAAAACGACTACTGCCAATGCAGAGGATGTACAGAAAGCAGATGTCTCGTCAACAGGCCAAAGCGTTATTGACAAAGATGCTCTTGGACCAATGATGCTCGAGGTGGGTGGGAGCACACACTATTGACAACACTCACTCACAAGTCACATGATTAGCAGGGCTTGTGAAATCGACACTGATTTAGATTTTGAACACATTTAAAAGATATAGGGGTATACAGTGCATTGGGAAAGTATTCAGACCCCTTCACCTTTTCCACCTTTTTTTTTTTTACATCACAGCCTTACTCTAAAATGGATTAAATTGTTTTTCCCCCTCATCAATCTACACACAACACCCCATAATGACATGTTTTTATATATATTTTTCAAATGTATTACAAATAAAACACTGATATATCACATTTACATAAGTATTCAGACCCTTTACTCAGTACTTTGTTGAAGCACCTTTGGCAGCGATTACAGCCTTGAGTCTTTTTGGGTATGACGCTCCAAGCTTGGCACACCTGTATTTGGGGAGTTTCTCCCATTCTTCTCTGAAGATCCTCTCAAGCTCTGTCAGGTTGGATGGGGAGCGTCGCTGCACAGCTATTTTCAGGTCTCTCCAGAGATGTTCGATCGGGTTGAAGTCCGGGCTCTGGCTGGGCCACTCAAGGACATTCAGAGACTTGTCCCGAAGCCACTCCTGCGTTGTCTTGGCTGTGTGCTTAGGGCTGTTGTCCTGTTGGAAGGTTAACTTTTGCCCCAGTCTGAGGTCCTGAGAGCTCTGGAGCAGGTTTTCATCAAGGATCTTTCTGTACGTTCATCAAGGATCCCAGTCTCTACCGCTGAAAAACATCCCCACAGCATAATGCTGCCACCACCATGTTTCACCATAGGGATTGTGCCAGGTTTCCTCCAGACATGATGCTTGGCATTCTGGCCAAAGAGTTCAATCTTGGTTTCATCAGACCAGAGAATCTTGTGTCATGGTCAGAGTCCTTTAGGTGCCTTTTGGCATACTCCAAGCGGGCTGTCATGTGCCTTTTACTGAGGAGTGGCTTCCGTCTGGCCACTCTACCATAAAGGCCTGTTTTGGTGGTGTGCTGCAGAGATGATTGTCCTTCTGGAAGATTCTCCCATCTCCACAGAGGAACTCTGGAGCACTGTCAGAGTGACCATCTGGTTCTTGGTCACCTCCCTGACCAAGGCCCTTCTCCCCCGATTGCTCAGTTTGGCCGGGCGGCCAGCTCTAGGAAGATTCTTGGTGGTTCAAAGCTTCTTCCATTTAAGAATGATGGAGGCCTCTGTGTTCTTGGGGACCTTCAATGCTGCAGAAATGTTTTGGTACCCTTCCCCAGATCTGTGCCTCGACACAATCCTGTCTCAGAGCTCTACAGACAATTCCTTCGACCTCATGGCTTGGTTTTTGCACTGACATGTGCTGTCAACTATGGGACCTTATATAGACAGGTGTGCCTTTCCAAATCATGTCCAATCAATTGAATTTACCACAGGTGGACTCCAATCAAGTTGTAGAGACATGTCAAGGATGATCAATGGAAACAGGATGCACCTGAACTCAATTTTGAGTCTCATAGCAAAGGGTCTAAATACTTATGTAAATAAGGTATTTTATATATATATGTATTTTATATATATATATATATATACAGTGGGGAAAAAAAGTATTTAGTCAGCCACCAATTGTGCAAGTTCTCCCACTTAAAAAGATGAGAGAGGCCTGTAATTTTCATCATACGTACACGTCAACTATGACAGACAAATTGAGAAGAAAAAAAATCCAGAAAATCACATTGTAGGATTTTTAATGAATTTATTTGCAAATTATGGTGGAAAATAAGTATTTGGTCACCTACAAACAAGCAAGATTTCTGGCTCTCACAGACCTGTAACTTCTTCTTTAAGAGGCTCCTCTGTCCTCCACTCGTTACCTGTATTAATGGCACCGGTTTGAACTTGTTATCAGTATAAAAGACACCTGTCCACAACCTCAAACAGTCACACTCCAAACTCCACTATGGCCAAGACCAAAGAGCTGTCAAAGGACACCAGAAACAAAATTGTAGACCTGCACCAGGCTGGGAAGACTGAATCTGCAATAGGTAAGCAGCTTGGTTTGAAGAAATCAACTGTGGGAGCAATTATTAGGAAATGGAAGACATACAAGACCACTGATAATCTCCCTCGATCTGGGGCTCCACGCAAGATCTCACCCCGTGGGGTCAAAATGATCACAAGAACGGTGAGCAAAAATCCCAGAACCACACGGGGGGACCTAGTGAATGACCTGCAGAGAGCTGGGACCAAAGTAACAAAGCCTACCATCAGTAACACACTACGCCGCCAGGGACTCAAATCCTGCAGTGCCAGACGTGTCCCCCTGCTTAAGCCAGTACATGTCCAGGCCCATCTGAAGTTTGCTAGAGTGCATTTGGATGATCCAGAAGAGGATTGGGAGAATGTCATATGGTCAGATGAAACCAAAATATAACTTTTTGGTAAAAACTCAACTCGTCGTGTTTGGAGGACAAAGAATGCTGAGTTGCATCCAAAGAACACCATAACTACTGTGAAGCATGGGGGTGGAAACATCATGCTTTGGGGCTGTTTTTCTGCAAAGGGACCAGGACGACTGATCGGTGTAAAGGAAAGAATGAATGGGGCCATGTATAGTGAGATTTTGAGTGAAAACCTCCTTCCACATGCAAGGGCATTGAAGATGAAACGTGGCTGGGTCTTTCAGCATGACAATGATCCCAAACACACCGCCCGGGCAACGAAGGAGTGGCTTCGTAAGAAGCATTTCAAGGTCCTGGAGTGGCCTAGCCCGTCTCCAGATCTCAACCCCATAGAAAATCTTTGGAGGGAGTTGAAAGTCCGTGTTGCCCAGCGACAGCCCCAAAACATCACTGCTCTAGAGGAGATCTGCATGGAGGAATGGGCCAAAATACCAGCAACAGTGTGTGAAAACCTTGTGAAGACTTACAGAAAACGTTTGACCTGTGTCATTGCCAACAAAGGGTATATAACAAAGTATTGAGAAACTTTTGTTATTGACCAAATACTTATTTTCCACCATAATTTGCAAATAAATTCATTAAAAATCCTACAATGTGATTTTCTGGATTTTCTTTTCTCATTTTGTCTGTCATAGTTGACGTGTACCTATGATGAAAATTACAGGCCTCATCTTTTTAAGTGGGAGAACTTGCACAATTGGTGGCTGACTAAATACTTTTTTTCCCCACTGTGTGTGTATATATATATATATATACATACATACAGTGGGGAGAACAAGTATTTGATACACTACCGATTTTGCAGGTTTTCCTACTTACAAAGCATGTAGAGGTCTGTAATATTTATCATAGGGTACACTTCAACTGTGAGAGACAGAATCTAAAACAAAAATCCAGAAAATCACATTGTATGATTTTTAAGTAATTCATTTGCATTTTATTGCATGACATAAGTATTTGATACATCAGAAAAGCAGAACTTAATATTTGGTACAGAAACCTTTGTTTGCAATTACAGATATCATACGTTTCCTGTAGGTCTTGACCAGGTTTGCACACACTGCAGCAGGGATTTTGGCCCACTCCTTCATACAGACCTTCTCCAGATCCTTCAGGTTTCGGGGCTGTCGCTGGGCAATACGGACTTTCAGCTTCCTCCAAAGATTTTCTATTGGGTTCAGGTCTGGAGACTGGCTAGGCCACTCCAGGACCTTGAGATGCTTCTTACGGAGGCACTCCTTAGTTGCCCTGGCTGTGTGTTTCGGGTCGTTGTCATGCTGGAAGACCCAGTCACGACCCATCTTCAATGCTCTTACTGAGGGAAGGAGGTTGTTGGCCAAGATCTCGCGATACATGGCCCCATCCATCCTACCCTTAATACGGTGCAGTCGTCCTGTCCCCTTTGCAGAAAAGCATCCCCAAAGAATGATGTTTCCACCTCCATGCTTCACGGTTGGGATGGTGTTCTTGGGGTTGTACTCATCCTTCTTCTTCCTCCAAACACGGCGAGTGGAGTTTAGACCAAAAAGCTCTATTTTTGTCTCATCAGACCACATGACCTTCTCCCATTCCTCCTCTGGATCATCCAGATGGTCATTGGCAAACTTCAGACGGGCCTGGACATGCGCTGGCTTGATCAGGGGGACCTTGCGTGCGCTGCAGGATTTTAATCCATGACAGCGTAGTGTGTTACTAATGGTTTTCTTTGAGACTGTGGTCCCAGCTCTCTTCAGGTCTTTGACCAGGTCCTGCCGTGTAGTTCTGGGCTGATCCCTCACCTTCCTCATGATCATTGATGCCCCACGAGGTGAGATCTTGCATGGAGCCCCAGACCGAGGGTGATTGACCGTCATCTTGAACTTCTTCAATTTTCTAATAATTGCGCCAACAGTTGTTGCCTTCTCACCAAGCTGCTTGCCTATTGTCCTGTAGCCCATCCCAGCCTTGTGCAGGTCTACAATTTTATCCCTGATGTCCTTACACAGCTCTCTGGTCTTGGCCATTGTGGAGAGGTTGGAGTCTGTTTGATTGAGTGTGTGGACAGGTGTCTTTTATACAGGTAACAAGTTCAAACAGGTGCAGTTAATACAGGTAATGAGTGGAGAACAGAAGGGCTTCTTAAAGAAAAACTAACAGGTCTGTGAGAGCTGGAATTCTTACTGGTTGGTAGGTGATCAAATACTTATGTCATGCAATAAAATGCAAATTAATTACTTAAAAATCATACAATGTGATTTTCTGGATTTTTGTTTTAGATTCTGTCTCTCACCGTTAAAGTGTACCTATGATAAAAATT
Organism: Coregonus lavaretus; assembly: GCF_964263955.1. Classification (NCBI taxonomy): domain Eukaryota; kingdom Metazoa; phylum Chordata; class Actinopteri; order Salmoniformes; family Salmonidae; genus Coregonus; species Coregonus lavaretus. The sequence continues at coordinate 26,478,999 of NC_140010.1, read as the reverse complement.
ACAGACCTCTACATGCTTTGTAAGTAGGAAAACCTGCAAAATCGGAAGTGTATCAAATACTTGTGTGTGTGTGTGTATGTATATATATATATATATATATATATATATATATATATATATATATATACTGCTCAAAAAAATAAAAGGAACACTTAAACAACACAATGTAACTCCAAGTCAATCACACTTCTGTGAAATCAAACTGTCCACTTAGGAAGCAACACTGATTGACAATACATTTCACATGGTGTTGTGCAAATGGAATAGACAACAGGTGGAAATTATAGGCAATTAGCAAGACACCCCCAATAAAGGACTGGTTTTGCAGGTGGTGACCACAGACCACTTCTCAGTTCCTATGCTTCCTGGCTGATGTTTTGGTCACTTTTGAATGCTGGCGGTGCTTTCACTCTAGTGGTAGCATGAGACGGAGTCTACAACCCACACAAGTGGCTCAGGTAGTGCAGCTCATCCAGGATGGCACATCAATGCGAGCTGTGGCAAGAAGGTTTGCTGTGTCTGTCAGCGTAGTGTCCAGAGCATGGAGGCGCTACCAGGAGACAGGCCAGTACATCAGGAGACGTGGAGGAGGCCGTAGGAGGGCAACAACCCAGCAGCAGGACTGCTACCTCCGCCTTTGAGCAGGAGGAGCACTGCCAGAGCCCTGCAAAATGACCTCCAGCAGGCCACAAATGTGCATGTGTCTGCTCAAACAGTCAGAAACAGACTCCATGAGGGTGGTATGAGGGCCCGACGTCCACAGGTGGGGGTTGTGCTTACAGCCCAACACCGTGCAGAACGTTTGGCATTTGCCAGAGAACACCAAGATTGGCAAATTCGCCACTGGCGCCCTGTGCTCTTCACAGATGAAAGCAGGTTCAAACTGAGCACGTGACAGATGTGACAGAGTCTGGAGACGCCGTGGAGAACGTTCTGCTGCCTGCAACATCCTCCAGCATGACCGGTTTGGCGGTGGGTCAGTCATGGTGTGGGGTGGCATTTCTTTGGGGGGCCGCACAGCCCTCCATGTGCTCGCCAGAGGTAGCCTGACTGCCATTAGGTACCTAGATGAGATCCTCAGACCCCTTGTGAGACCATATGCTGGTGTGGTTGGCCCTGGGTTCCTCCTAATGCAAGACAATGCTAGAACTCATGTGGCTGGAGTGTGTCAGCAGTTCCTGCAAGAGGAAGGCATTGATGCTATGGACTGGCCCGCCCGTTCCCCAGACCTGAATCCAATTGAGCACATCTGGGACATCATGTCTCGCTCCATCCACCAACGCCACGTTGCACCACAGACTGTCCAGGAGTTGGCGGATGCTTTAGTCCAGGTCTGGGAGGAGATCCCTCAGGAGACCATCCGCCACCTCATCAGGAGCATGCCCAGGCATTGTAGGGAGGTCATACAGGCACGTGGAGGCCACACACACTACTGAGCCTCATTTTGACTTGTTTTAAGGACATTACATCAAAGTTGGATCAGTCTGTAGTGTGGTTTTCCACTTTAATTTTGAGGGTGACTCCAAATCCAGACCTCCATGGGTTGATAAATTTGATTTCCATTGATAATGTTTGTGTGATTTTGTTGTCAGCACATTCAACTATGTAAAGAAAAAAGTATTTAATAAGATTATTTCATTCATTCAGATCTAGGATGTGTTATTTTAGTGTTCCCTTTATTTTTTTGAGCTGTGTGTGTGTGTGTGTGTGTGTGTATATATATATATATATATATATATATATATATATATATATATATATATATATATATATATATATATATATATACACACACACACACACACACACATACATACATACATACATACATACATACATACATACATACATACATACATACATACATACACACACACACACACACACACACACATACATACACAGTGAGGGAAAAAAGTATTTGATCCCCTGCTGATTTTGTATGTTTGAACACTGACAAATACATTATCAGTCTATAATTTTAATGGTAGGTTTATTTGAACAGTGAGAGACAGAATAACAACATAAAAATCCAGAAAAATGCATGTCAAAAAATGTTAGAAATTGATTAGCATTTTAATGAGGGAAATAAGTATTTGACCCCTCTGCAAAACATGACTTAGTACTTGCTGGCAAAACCCTTGTTGGCAATCACAGAGGTCAGACGTTTCTTGTAGTTGGCCACCAGGAGGGATTTTGTCCCACTCCTCTTTGCAGATCTTCTCCAAGTCATTAAGGTTTCGAGGCTGACGTATGGCAACTCGAACCTTCAGCTCCCTCCACAGATTTTATATGGGATTAAGGTCTGGAGACTGGCTAGGCCACTCCAGGACCTTAATGTGCTTTTTCTTGAGCCACTCCTTTGTTGCCTTGGCCGTGTGTTTTGGGTCATTGTCATGCTGGAATACTCATCCACGATCCATTTTCAATGCCCTGGCTGAGGGAAGGAGGTTCTCACCCAAGATTTGACGGTACATGGCCCCGTCCATCGTCCCTTTGATGCGGTGAAGTTGTCCTGTCTTCTTGGGGTCAAAAGTGAAGGGGGCTGAATACTTTCCGAATGCACTGTATAACTCCCCCTGCGTATGGTTGTAGCCAACTCACCTGCAAGTTTATTAATGCACAATAGAACAAAAAGTGAATCCGCACACTGGTATATTGCTCCCAAAGTGTGGAATTGGACAAAGTTTAGACCCCAAACTGGGTGTTCATCAGGACAAGTTGTTCACCAATGCGCTAGCCTGGTTCTCGTGTGACTGACGTCAGACAGAGCGGTCCCTCTATCTATGTGGTGGGAAAGTGGTCATCAGTGAGTGGCTGCCAGTGTTATTCTCCAGCTCTGTTTAATCTGTCGTGTCAGTGGGTATTTATACTCGCTCTGGTCCCTATGTCACTGCATTCAGACACAGGAGACTCTAAATATAACCACTGCGGCCGGTTGTCCGCGCTGTTTGAAGTGGTGCAGGCTGGGAGAAGGGACAATTCACAGCCGGTCAGCTGGCGTGGTGGAGGAGAGTACAGTGCTGAGCCAACAGAAAGGCTACGCCTTTGTCCCAAATGGCATCCTATTCCCTTTTATAGTGCATTACGTTTGACCAGGGGCCATAGGGCACTGGTCAAAAGTAGTGCACTAAATAGGGAATAGGGTGCCATTTAGGAGGATGCACACTTTCACTAGCCAGGGGTGGGTTACTCATCAGTCCTGACGGTAACCAACCACGGGCCATAAAGCAAACTCAGAGAAGCCTCTCTGGAGCTGCCAAGAGAACAGGCGATTTACCCGAAATCGTAGCTTTTAACAGAGTTTCTCTGTCTATTTATGACACACAGAATATCTGCAGTAGCACCATGGCTGAAGCAAGTTGATAGAGGAAGAGTGGAAGAGTAGTCCTCTTTTAATCGTGCTGGTGTTCAGTTTCATGCCTAGTTTGTTACCCTAGTTTTCATTGTACTTTAGTTGCATAGTACAGTACACCCAACCACACTAATATGACAGTGAATTGTTGCCAGGCCAGAATGAGGTATTACAGCCTTGTGCGTACAGTTTTGGGCTCAGGGGATGAGGTTAATGGCCTGGCTGTCTTGTGTGTTACACACACACACTCTGGCTGGGGCTCTTAACATGTCGTGATGAGACTTCCTTTTCTCCAAGCTATTTAGCTCACTGAGGATGATGAGGAGGGAATCTGGGGTATCTAGACGAAGAAGTGCGAAAGTTAATTTAATGTTGCTGTGCAATGCTCTCGGTTGAGTCGGTTCGCTGTGCAGTAATGCATGGTTATATTCCAACCGTCTCTTATTGCTACAGAGCACCGTCATGTTTTAACGATAAGACCCAGGCTGCATCCCAAATGGTACCCTATTCCCTATATCGTGCACTACTTTTGAGCAGAGTCCCTATGGGCACTGGTCAAAAGTAGTGCACTGAAAAGGGAATAGGGTACCATTTGGAACAAAACCCTCTTGTCACATGTTGTTAGCGAGCCCAATGTTTTCCCTCATTTTACGTACAACTATTTTCTACTTAAGTTTTGATCTCGGAGCTCTGAATCTGACTTGGTGTGTTAGCGTTGTGCTGCCATAATTGACTCTTTGTGTGGCACTTAACGTCTTATGCCCTTTTCTTTGTAATGGCTGTATAGTAGAAATAAGGGGTTTGTCATAGTTGTAAATGGTTTGTTTGCTTCCATAGATGGACCATGATGGCTCACCATTTTGTCATTTTCTATCCTCACTGTAATGACTCTGTAAGATAACTTTTTGGTTAATGACTCAGTAATAACGCTTGACTCTCCTCTTGGCCAATTGGAACCCACGTCCTGGATCAAGACCATGGTTGCATCCAAAGTGGCACCCTATTCCCTATTTAGTGCACTATTGTCCAGGGCCCATAAGGCTCCCATAGGTCTCATAGGGCTCAATAGCAGTGCACTATATAGGGAATAGAGTACAATTTGTGACGCAATAGATAACGACCCGTTTTGTATACTGTCTGACGTTTTTGTCAATAACTCACTAATAACCCTCTTCCTTTACTCCCTCTCCAACCTAATGTTGTTTGTGTGTAGGTGTGTGTATATCGGAGGGGTTGGGTAAAAGCAAAAGACACATTTCCGTCAATAAAGTATTTATTTTTCTTCTAATAACAGTCTTCCTGTACTCCTGTTGTGTTCCTCCCCAGGCCCTAGACGGGTTCTTCTTTGTGGTGAACATGGAGGGGAACATTGTGTTTGTGTCAGAGAACGTGACCCAGTACCTGCTGTATAACCAGGAGGAGCTGATGAACACCAGCGTCTACAGCATCCTGCACGTAGGAGACCACGCTGAGTTCATCAAGAACCTGCTGCCCAAGAGCCTGGGTGAGTTACACTACACCTCCCCTTCTCTCACTCCTCTATCACTCCATCACTGTTTAATGTGATTTCACAACCATCCACATAGAGAGAAAGGTTGTCAGTGGAAGGGAACATTGGTAGCAAAGTGTTAAAGGGATAGTTCTACCTGGCCACTGTTTCAAATGCTCCCGTTTTAGGGCCTGTATTAGCATTTTCCAAAGCATGGATTGCCGTCATATCTTGTCCATAGACTGCTTACAGGGTAAGGAACCCAATATGTCATTTGGGTGAACTATCCCTTTTAAGGAGATTTTCAATCAGCAGTGAATTAGTCAATCTGAACTGGCGGGGACTCAACAAGGACTGGATAGAAAAGTGCTTTGTAATGGTGATTTGAGTGCCAATGGGGACAGTAAGTTGATCGTTTTGACCTTTGACCGCCTGTGTGTGCCCCCCAGTGAACAGCAGGGCACCGCGGTCCAGTGAGAACCCCAACAGGAATAGCCACACGTTTAACTGCCGCATGTTGGTCAACCCCCACGGGCCCGAGGAGAGGGGTGAGCAGGAGCCCAAGGACCAGGAGGTGCAGCAGAAATACGAGACCATGCAGTGTTTCGCCGTGTCCGAGCCAAAGTCCATCAAAGAGGAGGGAGAAGGTACATGAATGTTTGTTTACCATCAAATCAAACTTTATTTGAAAACTCACTTTACAGTAAAACAATGAAATGAAGGAGATGCAAAACAAACAGAAGGCAATAAAAGAGGTGAATAAAATAACATATAAAAGGTTGTTTCCCATCATCATAAAGTACCATGATGATCGGTTATTGTCTCTTCTGTCTTCCAATAGGGGGTTAATGTTGAACTCTTGGAATGAGGTCCTCTCTCTTAGTTAATTTCACAAAATCTTCCAACATGGAACATTAATGTTTCTGTCACAGATGTTACATGTGCACTTCAATAGAATTTCACTTTTAAACTCATTCTTTTAGGAATGTAAGGTTTACCAATATTGGAGGTATTTCCAAAGCGCATCTGGGCTTAGGCTTGGACAGAAATCACAGACCTGGGTCGCATTCATTAGTGCAAAACGTTTTTTAACGAAAAACAAAAACAAGCGTTCCTTATTGGCTATTCATGTAGTCCCTTCCCTATTCGTCCTGTTTGTTTCCGTTCGTTCCTAGTAAATATGACCTTGTAGTTCTGTGTGGTCAGATGTCTTCTCTCCTCGGTTCATCTCCATCTCTCCAGTGTCCTGTCCTCATTTTAAGATTCCTGTCATCCGTCAGACACATCCTCAGAGAGGACCCTGGGACGTCTAATTAGTAGCTGCCACTTCCTCCTTTCCCCCAGAGCTCCCAGGGAAATATGTTTCTAATGTCTAATTTTAGTACCGCCATCCATACGCCGCCACTTCCCAGTTATTCAGCCACAATTTTCTCTTGACATTGAAACCACACCAGAGCTGCAAATTCAATGGAGACGCGTCACTAATGAAAACCTGTTGATGGGGAGAGTGAGGGACGGTAGCTAGGAAAGTTGAGGCAGGGTGTGAACTGAACATCGACACGTTGTTTCACCCACCACCTCCAGCCAAGACGAGGTCATGTCGATGAACTTGAGCTCCTTCTATGTAAAGCTTTGAAAATTTATTTGTGTTTTTTCTCCTCCTCGTCTAGATTTCCAGTCTTGTCTGATCTGTGTGGCACGAAGGGTTCCAATCAAAGAGAGGCCCATGCTCCCGACATATGAGAGCTTTACCACCAGGCAGGATCTCCAAGGTATGGTACAGTTCTAGGACTACTACAGTATTCATATTTATTACTCTCATCACCCCTGATGTGGGTTGGTTCATCATTCACATTCAATGTTGAATGTTTGAAATGTACATTGCTTGCTGTTTGGCGTTTAGGCCGGGTAACTGCAAAGCACTTTGTGACAACTGCTGATGTAAAAAGAGTTTTATAAAATAAAGTTGTTTGATTGACTGAAGCTAGGGAAACTAACTGTTAGCATTATAATCGTAGGTAAGATCACATCACTGGACACCAGTCTGTTGAGAGCCTCCATGAAGCCAGGCTGGGAGGACCTGGTTAGGAGGTGCATCCAGAGGTTCCACCTGCAGAACGACGGGGAGATGTCCTTTGCAAAAAAGCATCAGCAAGAAGGTACAATGCATAGAAATCATATAATATTATTGTATATTCTATGTTCTATAAATTATATTCTGTGTTGTAATGTTTCACTGGATCTGCAGGCCTTTGTTGGCGATGGAGTCCTCCAAAATTGAAAGCATGTGTCAGTAAATCTGTCTCTTTCATATCTCGTATTCTTTCTCTCTCCAGTCCTGAGACAGGGCCATGCATTCAGCCCTCTGTATCGCTTCTCCCTGTCTGACGGTACCATTGTGTCGGCCCAGACCAAGAGCAAGCTAGTGCGCTCCCCTGCCACCAATGAACCACAGCTCTACATGTCCCTCCACATCCTCCAGAGGTACATCCCCCTGACCCCCTCCTCTCTCTAGTTCAACCCCCAATCAGAGCCACTGTTTGGACCGCAGCAGTCGTAGACATGGATCCTGGCCTGTTCTACTGATTCTAATTCTATAGGTGCAGCCACACCACGGAGGCTCAGTTCATCCCTTACCATAGGTAATATGATGTGCCCCAAATGGCTCCCTATTCCCTGTATAGGGGCTACTTTTGGCGAGAGCCCTATGGAATGCACTACAAAGTAGTGCACGTTAAAGGGAATAGGGTGCCATTTCGGAGGCTACCCCAGTGTTTCACCCGTTTAACTGGTGTCCCCGGGGCAGAGCTCGACAAGAAAAGGAAACAATGACAGGACTGTTGTTGAGAATGAGTGGATCAACTGCAAACTTTGCTTTTTCTTGGTGAATTCTCTAACTCATAATGTAGCTTCAGTGCCGTGCACAATGACGCCTTTGTGTTTCGAACTGTGCCTGGAGCTGCTAAAGCTTGTTCGGTGTGTGCCGCATTAGAACTGTCGTGTGGAGACCCGACTGGTGTTTGAGTTTGCTCTGTTGAGTACACAGACCGTGTCTCATAGGACTGAACTTTAGTCATCGCCAACATGATCTTTTATCATCAGTAGCCATCATAGAAGAAGTACTGTCTGAATGGAAAAAGTTGACTACGATTGTCATTCCATTGCTGAATGCCATTTTTTATGCTACTCTAGTTCAGCCGGAATGACGTAAAGCAGCTTCCTTTAGTACGGCTGCATCCCAAATGTCACCCTATTCCCTTTATAGTGCACTACCTTTGACCATGGCTCTGGTCAAAAGTAGTGCACTATAAAGGGAATACGGTGCCATTTGAGACAGCCTATATTTTTGTTACGCCCTAAAGCTGTGTGTCTGTGTGTGGCCCTCTTCCAGGGAGCAGACAATCTGTGGGATGAACCCGGACATGTCTGGCCAGGGACAAGGACAAGGACAAGGACAGGGGATGGGGAAGCAGCCAATGAACACCATGTCCTCGCTGCCCCCTCCCAGTGTGGTTGGGCTGTCCCCTGGGCTAGGGGTCCAGGGCCAGGACACAATGGTCAGCAGCAATACCAACATGGCCGCCCTGCAGGGTGGACGTTACGGATGCCATGGGACTATGAACCGAACCCCCACTCCTCAGGGTTGCAGCAACTATGCACTCAAGATGGGGATGAACAGCCCGTCGCAGGGCAGCCCCAGTGTGACCTCTCAGGGGGGTCAGGGTGGCGGTGGTACCATGCTGTCTCCACGCCACCGCCAGAGCCCCAGTGTGGCGGGTAGCCCCCGGGTTCCTCCCCCAGGACCCTTCTCCCCGACGGGCAGCCTTCACTCTCCGCCAGGGGTAGGGAACAGCCACGGTGGCTACACTGGTAACAGCTCCCTCAACGCACTTCAGGCCCTCAGCGAATGCCACAGGGTCTCCCAGGGGCAGTCCTCAGGGTCACCTGACAGGAAGCCAAGCAATCTGCTGCAGATGCAGAGTCCCCCTGGTAGTGGTGGAGCCAGCAGCAGTAACAACCCCATCTCCAGACAGCTGGCCAACCGCAGCAGCACGTCTGAGCGAGAGATGGAGATGTTTGGAGCGTACGGAGAGCAGTCCCAGCCAGACAGGGAGGATGGGGAGCAGAGGGAGTCGAAAGATGGCACCCCCGAGCCCTTCGGAGGAGGAGGGCCGGGAGGAGAGCTGATTGAGGCCCAGAACAGGCTCCTCAACAGCAAGGGCCACACCAAGCTCCTGCAGCTGCTCACCAACAAGTCGGAGCACATGGAGCCCTGCTCGCCCCACGGGGCCCCTGGGGGAGGGGACCCCAACTGTAAGGACCCTGGGACGGGGCCAGGTGGCCACAACAACCACTCCTCCTCGCTGAAGGAGAAACACAAGATCCTCCACAGACTCCTCCAGAACAGCACATCCCCGGTGGAGCTGGCCAAGCTGACGGCAGAGGCCACGGGGAAGGACCTGAGTCAGGACCAGGGAGTACCAGACAGCATGGCCACCAGCGTGGCTGAGATGGCCACCAAGCAGGAGCCCGTTAGCCCCAAGAAGAAGGACAATGCGCTGCTGCGCTACCTGCTGGACAAAGACGACAACACCATGCAGGAGAAAGGCATCAAGATGGAGCCAGGAACAGAGATGAAGCTGGCCAACGTGAAGACGGAGAAGCATGACCCGGGATACAACATGGCAGATCAGGTCAGAACAGCAGCAATGTGTATGGTCATGATACACTGACTACGTCCCAAATGACACCCTATTCCCTCTATGGGCCCTGGTCAAAAGCAGTGCACTATATAGGAAATGGGTGCCATTTAAGACGCAACCACTGATTAGTCTGTGAAATAGGCCTAGCCATACAATGCAGCCTCCTGGGGGTTGTCCTGGATTCTTGTGCTTTATTACATAATACCTAGTGAGAGGCTAACTAGGGAATCTGTTGCCCTGCCAGGCATTTAATATGCTGTGAGGATTTGTTGATTATTGTTGAGACCTCTTAGCCATTGCCAAAGCCAAGTTGATCTCCTTGTGAAATCCAAGGACAGGTCCTGAAAACTAGCTGGCTAGTGAGTGAGGCAGGCAGGCTGGCCCGGTGTCTGTCTTGAATAGTCTCTGGCAGACAGTGGGGGCTCTGAAATACAACATATTGCCAGGGGTAGTGGAGGGAGGAGAGAGTCCCGTAGTGTTTAGTGCTGGCTGGTTGGCACACGTTGGTGGCCTGCTCCTGTAGCTCCTCCGTGCTCGTCCTGGTCTAAACAGCAGCTGGAAGGCCTAGGTGACTGCAGACAGCTTAGCAGCCAGTGTTTATACTGCCAGCTCTCTGTGCTTTCTGTAGAGTGTGTGTTTGTGTGTGAGGAGGATGACAAGGTTGTAGTAAGTCTGTGTGTTCAGGGGGTAAGAGATAGATGGAGAGGTAGCTAGCAGACACACTGTGGGAAGAGGAAGTAAGAACTACAACCTTTAATTAGATGGAAGCCGTTAGGCTACACATCTCCCCTACAGGAACTATAGACATTCAGTTCAGAGGAGAATATTGTGCATAAGACCAATATGATTTTCTGGGGGTCATTTTCACAAATGCAATCTGGGGTCCCTATAGCCTATAGCAGTTTTTCCCAACCCTTGTCCACCAGTACCCCCAACAGTAGACATTTTTATTGTAGCCCTGGACAAGCACACCTGATTCAACTAATCATCAAGCCCTCAATGAGCTGAATGAGGTGTTTGTCAAGGGCTACAACAACAATGTGTACTGTTGGGTGTACTGGAGGACCAGGGTTGGGAAACACTGGCCTATAGGGAGGCATTACTGTCTGTGTTTGCCAATAGCCAACTCCCTATGCAGAGTGGAGCGGAGTGGCCTTACATCATACATGACCTCATTAGTGCAGCCGGCTATTTATATCCTCCCCTCTATCCATCGGCCTGCCTGTTTGAAAGGGCCTGCGCAGGAAAGATTCCATTCCCATCTATAGGCCTCATTCCCTTCACTGAAAAAGCTCATTCTCAGTGATGCGTACAGTAAGTAGCTTAGGCTTTTTATGCACTGGTTTTCTTGATTAGAAAGGGATCTGGAAAAAATGTAAACATATTTTAATGTGGAGTGTTCAGACTGTTTTCCTGTGCTAGAAAATATACACCATTTATGTTCTGTAATATCTATATATTATGTATGTACATAGTGATCAGAGTTTTCAAAATGCTCATGGACACGGCCTCCCGCATACAACTATCATACTCATGTCTGCTCCCGGAGGCTATTCTAATGTGTGTATATATAACTTGTATGTCTATATCTGCGTCTTTGTCTGTGTGCATGGATATGCAGTCTAGTGAGCTGGAAGACATCTTGGATGATCTGCAGTGTAGCCAGCAGCGGCAGCTCTTTTCAGGCCAGCACCACCACCAGCAGCAGCAGTCCAGACCCGTGTCTCTGCCCGCCAACGTAGACAAGCAGTCCATTATCAACGACATCCTGCAGATGACCGAGAACAACAGCAGTCCCACGGGCACCAACACCCAGCAGAAGGCCTTTCCAGGCATGGGCCCAGGACGTGAGTTAACCACACCTCTGCTCTTATCTGTCCCAGGTTACATCCCAAATGGCACCTTATTCCCTATGGGCCCTGGTCAAGTAGTGCACTCACTGTATAGAGAATAGGGTGCCATTTGGGAAGTAACCCCAGTAGCTCGAGATAGCAGTAGCCCTTAACCAAAGATCTGAGATCAGCTTACCCTCCCCAAATCTATCATAAAGAATATATGACCCTGTGTCGGCGGTTAGTTAGGGGCAACTTCTACCTACTTTGTCCTACTTTTGATATGGGAAAAAAGGTTTGGTCAAGCCAGTATAGTTTAGTGAGATGATTGTGTAACTTTTTCTGTCTTGTGCTCCCAGACTTCAATGGTCCCAGGATGGGCCAGCCAGGACGAGGGCCCCCTGTCCGCAGTATGTCCCTGGATCAGTCCAACATGTCTGCCAATGGTTCTCCCCGGCCCTTCCCTCCTCACAGGAACAGCAGCCCCTACTCTGTCATGCAGCAGCAAGCCATGATGGGAAACCACGGGATGCTGCAGAACCAGGCTAACATGGGCAACGCAGGCAAGTCGTCTTGTTTAAAAAGTCGTTAAGCTATGTATTACCAGCTAAATGTTTTGTGTGTTCTTCTATGCCACTTCATGTTATTATTGGATATAGGATCAGTCCCAAATAGCACCCTATTCCCTCTATAGTGCACTACTTTTGACCAGAGCCCATAGGGTCCAGTTCCAGTGTTTAGAAGTGATCCTTGCTCAGCTTAGTCTGTCCTCTTCTGTCTCCCTGTCCTAGGCATGCCCCGGGCTGGCATGCAGCAGGGTTGGGGTCCTCAGGGGCCAATTGGCCAGGCTCTGCAGCAGAGAATGGGGCCTGATGGTCGCATGGTGCCCAACGTCTCCGCTGGAGTCCCCATGAGGCCCAGCAACCAGCAGCCTGGACCCAGACAGATGGTCGCCATGCAGATGATGGGAAACGGTGAGTGCTGCTGCTGCCGCCCATGTTTCTCCACACACGCACACCTTACCCCCGTTTCGCCTAACACACATACACACACACACACCTTGCCTCTGTATCCATCTAGAGCCCTATGAAGGCTATAATTGAACTTATTCTGAATCTTTTCAAAATGTCTGTTGAACAGTGCAATCAGAGATGGAGATGGCTGGTCCTCACTACCCAGGGCAGCAGGCACCGCCCAATCAGACTGCCCCGTGGCCTGACCGCATGATGTCTGTAGACCATGGACTTTATGGGAACCAGAACAGGTAACTAGCTACACACAGTGCAGACTAGTGTTGAATATATTCCAGGTATTTTACAAATGTTCCATCCCGAGAATAATAAATCACTTTTCTCTCGGTAACCCACCACCAAAACCGGAAGTGTCATTCAAAAGCATATAAATAGGCCTATGTCTGGATTTCATTAGAGCTTTGATCTCAAATTCAACCTGATGCTATCTGAGCCTGATGAGCCATGCATTAAATACATTTTTTGAGCCCTACATTAAAGACATTTAATGAGCCCAAGCCCAGCCGTTATTCAATACATATATGACATTACACACGACAGAAAAACATAAAAGCCCATAGACGTAGCTAGCTATATGCTCTCTTGGGTAAATCAATTAAACTAGCTTCAGTAGGCTAATCTTGTTGAGTGTGAACTGTATTACTCAAATAAAATAAAAGTGTATTTGTCACATGCGCCGAATACAACAGGTGTAGACCTTACAGTGAAATGCTTACTTACAAGCCCTTAACCAACAATAAAGTTTTAAGAAAAATAAGTGTTAAGTAAAAAAGAGAAGTTAAAAAGAATTAAAGAGCAGCAGTAAAATAACAGTAGCGAGGGGGTACCGGTACCGAGTCAGTCAATACTGTACTGTATGTGCCACATGACATGCTTGAATAATGTAGGACTTGAATTAGATGCAAAAGGCTTTCACTTCTCTTCATGAAGATTGAATGGTTATGGGTCTGAATAAAAAAAACTGCTATAACCTACCGCCATCGCGCGTTCTTGCTTCTTTCAAACTAGTTTCAAACAGCAGTTCTATTGGCTGCTGTATTTAACATTCGGCAAACAAGTGCTTGCGTCCCTCTTCGAATAGTCAATTGGTATAAGAAATGCAACAACAAAATGTCCAGCAAGCTATTCTAGTCTAGCTTTTCCTGAATGGGACTCCAAGAGCTAAGGAGGGCAGGCCAGCGGCGCACAGGTGCATGCGTATTTGCGCAAGAGACAAAGAAGCTTATTATGCATAACCCATCATTCATTAGGTAAATATAAGGCTAGTACTGCATTCAATGTATTACCTAAAATAAATAAGCTAGGACATCTATATATAGGCCTATCAATCTTGAACAGGATGATCTATAGTACCAGTCAAAATATTTTTTAAAACAATTTTCTACATTGTAGAATAATAGTGAAGACATCCAAACTATGAAATCACACATAGAATCATGTAATAACCCAGTAATTTGTTTAGATTCTTCAAAGTAGCCACCCTTTGCCTTGATGACAGCTTTGCACACTTTTGGCATTCTCTCAACCAGCTTCATGAGGAATGCTTTTCCAATAGTCTTGAAGGAGTTCCCACATATGCTGAGCACTTGTTGGCTGCTTTTCCTTCACTCTGCGGTCCAACTCATCCCAAACCATCTCAATTGGGTTGTGGTCGGGTGATTGTGGAGGCCAGGTCATCTGATGCAACACTCCATTACTTTCCTTGGTCAAATAGCCCTTGGAGGTGTGTTTTGGGTCATTGTCCTATTGAAAAACAAATGATAGTCCCACTAAGCGCAAACCAGATGGGATGGCGTATCGCTGCAGAATGCCGTGGTAGCCATGCTGGTTAAGTATGCCTTGAATTCTAAATAAATCACACAGTGTCACCAGCAAAGCACCCCCACACCATCACACCACCTCCTCCATGCTTCACGGTGTGAACCACACATGCGGAGATCATCCGTTCACCTACTCAGCGTCTCACAAAGACACGGCAGTTGGAACCAAAAATCTCAAATCTGGACTCATCAGACCAAAGGACAGATTTCCACCGGTCTAATGTCCATTGCGCGTGTTTCTTGGCCCAAGCAAGTCTCTTCTTATTATTGGTGTCCTTTAGTAGGGGTTTCTTTGCAGCAATTTGACCATGAAGGCCTTATTCACGCAGTCTCTTCTGAACAGTTGATGTTGAGATGTGTCTGTTACTTGAACTCTGAAGCATTTATTTGGGCTGCAATCTGAGGTGCAGTTAACGCTAATTAACTTATCCTCTGCAGCAGCGGTAACTCTGGGTCTTCCTTTCCTGTGGCGGTCCTCATGAGAGCCAGTTTCATCATAGCGCTTGATGGTTTTTGAGACTGCACTTGAAGAAACTTTCAAAGTTCTTGAAATGTTCCGTATTGACTGACCTTCATGTCTTAAAGTAATGATGGACTGTCGTATCTCTTTGCTTATTTGAGCTGTTCTTGCTATAATATGGACTTGGTCTTTCACCAAATAGGGCTATCTTCTGTATACCACCCCTACCTTGTCACAACACAACTGTTTGGCTCAAACGGAAAGAAATTCCACAAATCAACTTTTAACAAGGCACACCTGTTAATTGAAATGCATTCCAGGTGACTACCTCATGACGCTGGTTGAGAGAATGCCAAGAGTGTGCAAAGCTGTTATCAAAGCAAAGGGTGGCTACTTTGAAGTATCTCAAATATAAAATATATTTTGATTTAACCATTTTTGGTTACTACATGATTCCATATGTGTTATTTCATAGTTTAGATGTCTTCACTATTATTCTACAATGTAGAAAATGGTAAAAAATTAAGAAAAACCCTTGAATGAGTAGGTGTGTCCAAACTTTTGACTGGTACTGTATTTTGGATGCAATTTGAATTGCATTGGAGAGAACGACAGAGTGCTTGCCTATCTTTACAATGAAAAATGAAGGTGACCCCCCGGAAGCCAGGTGGAGATGTGTAAAGACACGCTTTCGGTCTTTATATTACTGTAGCATAGGCTATGCTGCAGCAAATGCAGGCCTACCTGTCACAAGGGGAAAAAAAGTTACCATGATGAGATGATAGGGCTACATGCATTGTGAACTGCGCTCCATACTGAGATGGTCTGTCTGTCCCCATCCTGAGAGTTGATGATTCATCACGCAAAGAGAAGGCCATAGAGAAGCTAGATTTAGACATCACATATAATTGAACAGTTACATTCCATTTTACGTCATGCTGTTCATATAAATAATTTACTGGTTTCTCGCAGTTATTAACCCGGGAAAAGGGAGTGGTTTTAGGCGGTAAATCTCAGCAACCGGGTTCCCGCCATTCAACCCTAGTGCAGACCTCTTCTCTGTGACAGTACAACACACCTCACACTTCTCTACTGTCTGACACACTCTTTTGAAAATAGTGCACTATATAGGGAATAAGGTGCCATTTTGGATGCAACGAACTGTGACATTCTGAACCTACTCTGGTTGTTCACTCACCAGATAATGAGAGAACCCAGACAAGTCGGAACAGGTTACTGTATGCTTGTGTACTGACTGCACAGTCAGTGGCTGTTGAGTGTGACAGTTGTATGGTATGCACATGATGGTGTCTGTCTGATGAGAAGCAGATGATTCTCACCGTGGTGACCTCTCTGGCCACACGGCCCTCACCTGTCTAACCTCCGACCTTGTGTTGTGGCATGTCGTGTTCTTGCACTTAACACCCACACTTCGAAAAAGGGTCTACTTGCGATAACTGTGATATGTGCTTGTTTTTTCCTACAAAACTTAGTCTGGATCAGAGCATCTGCTGAATGAACTAAATGTAATGAAATGTTGTGCTCCCCACAGACAGGCGTATGTTAACCCCCAGGAGGAGGCGCTGTGTCCCCCATCGCGGCCTGGGGAGGGGCCCTCGGACGGGGACGCCCTGCTTAGCCAGCTCTACTCAGTGCTGAAAGACTTTGACGGCCTGGAGGAGATTGACCGCGCCCTGGGAATCCCCACTCTGGTTAGTCAGGTAATCTCTATTAGCCGCTCTAATCTGCCCAGGCCACAAAGATGTACTAGAGAGCTCATCTCCTATCTTTTCAATTGCCACTTCAAAATGGGGATATCCCTTATTAATGGGGCAATCTGCAGTTGCTATATACATCTTTGGACTTATAAATTAATGATATGTACCCATTGATTCGTGAAGAAAATATAATTTATAAATGCCTAATGAGCTTAGTTAAACTTTCATACCTCAACAAAACCTGAAATATATAAGCTTGTTTTAACCCAATGTTTGTAAACAAAGTTAATGTAAACAAACACTGTATACCCTCAAAACATGGTTAAAACAATGATTTTGATATCATGGATGGTCAGTCCGTGCATCCATAGCTCTATGAATTTGAGAGTGTTTATGTTTCTCCAGACCCATCCCTCAGCTTTTTACCGAAACAGTGGAGGTGAGATGCTTTGTTATTGTTTCAATTGTGCATTGCCCCTTTAATTGCACTGTCCATGCTAAAACAGGCTTTGGCCCAATTGTGCCCTCTATCCAACTCTATGGCCCTGGCCAACAAGCCTATAGCAGGCAGGCAGCTGGGCTCAGGTACATTTTCCCTTTAGAGGCCTTACTGTAGTTCAGTACTGTACTGTAATTCAGTGACTTCTGTACAGTAGTTACTAATAATAATAATTTGGTGGGCGCTTATATTTGTCCAATTTCACAAGTGTATATTAATACGCATGTGTGAATTTGAAATGTGTTTTTTGCATATCTCAACTCTCCCGGCGACACCCTCAGAGAGAGGGGTCACAGCCAGTGTCTGCCATTATCAACGGCGACTCTGGAGCAATTAGGGTTAAGTGCCTTGCTCAAGGGCACATCGACAAATAGTTACTTGTTTCCCTAAGGTCTATAGGGAATGTGTATGTTGCTGTGGGTTCCGTTGTCATTTGTAAATGGATTGAGATATTATGCAAGTTGGTGTAGAAACTACAAAATCTAAAATGAATTTAGCTGGCTAGTTTTGTTAGCAAGCCATTACTTATTAACGGAAAAACAAACAACACTGACCTATTGTGTCATTTGCAAATGACCTGCTATGTTACTCAATTTCTTACCCTGTTTGATCTGTCTATCTTTGTAGGGCCAGCCAGTGGAGCAGGAGCAGTATCCCAGTCAGGAGTCGCCCATGATGAAGCCACCCATGTACAGCCAGCACTACCCCCAGGCTGGCAGCATGGCGCAGGGCAACTACATGGGCCAGCAGGACCCTGGCTTCCACGGTATGCCCGGTCTGATGGGCCAGCGGATGGGCTACCCCATGCTCCGACTCCCTGCCCGACCAGGAGGCCCGGTGCCCGCCCAGCCCAACAACCTGAGGCTGCAGCTGCAGCACCGACTACAGGCACAGCTGGTAGGGCGACACACCACCCGTGGAGCCTTCACTGGAAATTATATTGGCCCTGTTCTAATTAATGTCTTAATCTGCAAAGAAACATTTTAAAAGCTTGAAATTAAAAAAAAAATGATGTTCTAAATAATAAATACTTTGCCCAATATACTAACTTTTCCCTTTAAAAATCACACACACCACCCCTAGAGCCCTCACTGTAAATCATAGGGCATGTAGGAATGTCCTGACCTGAAAAGGACAATTGATACGCTAAAGCTTGAAATAGTGTTGCGTTTGGAAAAAATACTTTGCAATGTTGACATCGATAATTGCACAACCTTGCCCCTCCCTCGTCAAAATCATAAAGGAACTTGACATTTAAGAACATTGCAAACTGAACTGGACATCTGAAAATAAGAGCTTATAGTCTACTCACTGAGGGTTCTACTGCCACCTGCTGGAGATTTGATACGAAAATTCATAACAATGACTGAATGTTGTGCAGTATCTTAATATTTTTGGACTTCACCGAGTAATGGGCCTAATAGAATGTGAAGGTCTATGTAATTAACATATTTAATTGGTAAAAATATTTTTAAAAGTAATTTTCTTATTTCCTCAGCAAAATCGTCAGCCAATGATGAATCAGATGGGCGTGTCCAACATGAACCTACCTCTCAGACCCAGTGTACCCAACCAGGTTAGTCAGACCCTTCAAATACTGTAGCAGATCTTTATTGTAACACAACAGCTCCGTGTGTGTGTGATTTCTAAGCTTGCATCTCAAATGGAAGCCTATTCCCTATATAGTGCACTACTTTTGACAGAACCCTATTCCCTATATCAGGGGTCGGCAACAGGCAGTTTTGGCCCTCTAGAGTTTTGGGGGGGAAAATCTCCAGGAATTCAGCAACAAATTTGTTTAATTTAGGAAATCTGTTCCCAAGTATTCCCCAAAAAAAAAAAAAAAGACGTGATTGTGTCTCAATGTAATCAAGGTATGAAAGGATTGTTATTTTCAAATACACTCTTTTTGGGCTTAGTTGTGGTCAATTTGCAGTTTAGAAATGATTTATAATTATGTTCCAGCCCCCTGACCATCCGCTCTGACAAAAATCGGCCCTATATAGTCTACTTCTTTTGACCAGGGCCCATAGTGCACTATACAGGAAAAAGGGTGCCATTTGGGACGCACACTAAATGTCTAAAATCGAAATGTATTTTTGTCCGTCTGTCCTTCCAGGGAACCCTTAATGCTCAGATGTTGGCCCAGAGACAGAGGGAGTACCTGAGTAACCACCTGCGGCAGCGCCAACAGCACGTCCACCAGAGAGCCATGCTGATGCGGGCCCAGGGCCTCACCATCCCCCCCAACATGGCTACAGTGGCTGGGGCAGTTGGGCCCTCGCAGTCCCCCGGCATGCCCCCCAGCTCCATGCCTGCCTCCATGGGCACCAACCCTCGGATCCCCCAGGCAAACCCCCAGCAGTTCCCCTACCCGGCCAGCTACGGTACTGGGCTCTCTTCCCCACCGCCCTCCACCAGCCCCTTCTCCCCGCTGTCCCCTGGTCTCCCGGGGGCTCAGCAGCTCCTCTCCCCTCTCCACTCCTCCCCGATCCCGCATGGCTCCTCCCAGATGAGTCTGGCTAACCAGCAAGGGATGATGGGAAACGTAGGCGGACAGTTTGGAGCCGCAGTGAGTCCACAAATGCAGCAGCACAGTGCCTTCCAGTTTCCCAGCTCAGGTATACTCTAATACTGCCCGGTCACCTCGCTGTGTGTGCTTCTGTCTCAGACACCATGGAACAGTGTGCTACTGGCTTCCTATCACAGCTTAGGTTGAATTTCAACTGATAATCATTATTTGGTGGCCGCATGACTGTGTGGTGGTGTTTGTTTCTCATACGTTCTCCATTTTGTCGCAGTTTAGCTGAACATCTGCTAATGAAATAGTATGCCTCATGTCATCTCCAAATTCTATCAACCTGAAGAAATCAGAGGACTCACAATCCATAGTATTAACTAATCATTCCCTTGTCATGCTAGTCAAAACAATCCATTACATACAATGCAAGGATAAGAATTACTAATAGCATTATCACGTTTTAGATTGCTTTGTGTTGGTGGTGTTCACATAAGCAAATGGTTGTGGCTGACCTGTAGAATTTTGACCTAGTTTCACCCCCCTCTTATCCATTCATGTGACTATTCATTTTCTGCTTGTGTAACTTTTTTAACCCAACTGCATGTATTTTACTTTACTTTGGCTCTTCCTGTATTTCTGTTGCTTCCTACATGAACATACCTGCAGCAGTCAACTACAACGCATAGCTTATCTTTAGCGTGGTCCCAGGTATGTTTGTGCTCTCTTACCAGCTTCATTGCTGTCATTGTCAAGTCAAACATGGCATGACAATGAGTGACAAAGACTTGGAATGATGGCACAAACGGACTGGCACTCAAGCTATCTTTTCTTGACAATGAAATGAATGTGTTTGGGTGTCGACATTCTGCTGTACTCTCCACCCCTCAGTATTGATAACATATGTCTCCTTGCTGGTCCTGTCAGGTATGAACCAACAGCAGCAGGACGCAGGCTTCATAGGAGCCACCACCCCCCAGAGCCCTGTCATGTCCCCTCGCATGAGCCATACCCAGAGCCCCATGATGCAGCAGCAGACCCAGGCCAACTCCTCCTACCAGCCCTCCTCTGAGATGAACGGCTGGCCTCAGGGCAACATGTCAGGAAACAGGTGAGACTGACTAGCAGCTCTAGATTTCTGATAACTGATTAGGTTGCAAAATTCCGGTAACTTCAGAAAGGGTTTCCAGAAATTCTGGTTGGAGGATTTCCTGAATCAGGGAATATGCAGGAAATCTGTCATTCACCATCCAGGATTTCTGGAAAACCTGGAAATTATGCAAACCTACTACTAACCTATGCATTTAGCATCTATTTAGTTGTCATGGTTATTATGATCAATGATCATATACTTATGTTTTGACTTTGCATTAATCTATACAGTCTGTAGGATGTATCCAGTATGCTCTCATTATACAAATTCTTTCATCAACCTGTGGAAAAATCAGTGACTGAATATGTACTTATTTTGTTTCCATGTTCCGTTTCAGTATGTTCACGCAACAGTCTCAGCAGTACGTGCCCCAACAGCCTAACAGTGGAATGTACAACGACGGCAACGCCAACCCGAACATGAGCGGTGTCCCCATGGCCTCAAACGCCAACGGAAGCATGAGCAACATGAACCAAATGTCAGCAGGCCAGATGACCATGACCTCTGTGCCTACAGAAAGCCTGTCCTCCATGGGCCCTGAGCAGGTGAGGGGAGGGAAAGGGTGTGTGTGTGTAGGGCTGTCTGAGTGTGTCCAGTGCCAGTTCCACCTAC
Source organism: Coregonus lavaretus (assembly GCF_964263955.1). Classification (NCBI taxonomy): domain Eukaryota; kingdom Metazoa; phylum Chordata; class Actinopteri; order Salmoniformes; family Salmonidae; genus Coregonus; species Coregonus lavaretus. Next base: position 26,457,809 of record NC_140010.1, on the reverse strand, counting down.
CCCTGTGTGTACTATAGTTTCTCTTTAGCCCCCAGCTGTGCCCTGGACACCATATGTGAATTGATTGCCCCCCCCCCCCATCTATCCTCAGAGTTCGTACTGCTTGGTGACCTAAACTGGGATATGCTTAACACCCCGGCCATCCTACAATCCAAACTAGATGCCCTCAATCTCACACAAATTATCAAGGAACCTACCATGTACAACCCTAAATCCGTAAACATGGGCACCCTTATAGATATCATCCTGACTAATTTACCCTCTAAATACACCTCCGCTGTCTTCAACCAGGATCTCAGCGATCACTGCCTTATTGCCTGCGTCCGTAACGGGTCCGCGGTCAAACGACCACCCCTCATCACTGTCAAACGCTCCCTAAAACACTTTAGCGAGCAGTCCTTCCTAATTGACCTTGCCCAGGTATCCTGGATGGATATGAATCTCATTCCGTCAGTAGAGGATTCCTGGTTGTTCTTTAAAAGTGCTTTCCTCTCAATCTTAAATAAGCATGCCCCATTCAAAAAATTCAGAACTAAGAACAGATATAGCCCCTGGTTCTCCTCAGACTTGACTGCCCTTGACCAGCACAAAAACATCCTGTGGCGTACTGCATTAGCATCGAATAGCCCCCGCGATATGCAACTTTTCAGGGAAGTTAGGACCCAATATACACAAGCAGTTAGGAAAGCAAAGGCTAGCTTTTTCAAACAGAAATTTGCATCCTGTAGCACTAACTCCAAAAAGTTTTGGGACACTGTAAAGTCCATGGAGCACCTCCTCCCAGCTGCCCACTGCACTGAGACTAGGAAACACTATCACCACCGATAAATCTACAATAATCGAGAATTTCAACAAACATTTTGCTACGGCTGGCCTTGCTTTCCACCTGGCTACCACTACTCCGGTCACCAGCTCTGCACCCTCTGCTGCAACTTACCCATGCCCCCCCCCCGCTTCTCCTTCACACAAACTCAGACAGCTGATGTTCTGAAAGAGCTGCAAAATCTGGACCCCTACAAATCATCTGGGCTAGCCAATCTGGACCCTTTCTAAAATTAGCCGCCGAAATTGTCGCAACCCCTATTACTAGCCTGTTCAACCTCTTTCATAACGTCTGATTTCCCCAGATTGGAAAGCTGCAAAGGGGGTGACACTCTAGATCCAAACTGTTACAGACCTATATCCATCCTGCCCTGCCTTTCGAACGTTTTTGAAAGCCAAGTTAACAAACCGACCATTTCGAATCACACCGTACCTTCTCCGCTATGCAATCCGGTTTCCGAGCTGGTCATGGGTGCACCTCAGCCACGCTCAAGGTCCTAAACGATATTATAACCGCGATCGATAATAGACAGTACTGTGCAGCCGTCTTCATCGACCTGGCCAAGGCTTTCGACTCTGTCAACCACCACATTCTTATTGGCAGACTAAATAGCCTTGGTTTCTCAAATGACTGCCTCACCTGGTTCACCAACTACTTCTCAGATAGAGTTCAATGTGTCAAATCGGAGGGCCTGTTGTCTGGACCTATGGCAGTCTCTATGGGGGTGCCACAGGGTTCAATTCTTTGGCTGACTCTTCTCTGTGTATATCAATGATGTCGCTCTTGCTGCTGGTGATTCTCAGATCCACCTCTACGCAGACGACACCATTTTGTATACATCTGGCCCTTCATTGGACACTGTGTTAACAAACCTCCAAACGAGCTTCAATGCCATACAACACTCCTTCCGTAGCCTCCAACTGCTCTTAAACACAAGTAAAATTAAATGCATGCTCTTCAATCGAACGCTGCTGGAGACTCTTATCTCCCTCACTAACTTTAAGCATCAGTTGTCAGAGCACCTTACCGATCACTGCACCTGTACACAGCCCATCTGAAATTAGCCCACCCAACTACCTCATCCCCATATTGTTATTTATTTTGCTCATCTGCACCCCAGTATCTCTATTTGCACATCATCTCTTGCACATCTATCATTCCAGTGTTAATACTAATTGTAATTATTTTGCACTATGGCCTATTACTTACTACATTCGTACACACTGTATATATATATTTTTTTGTATTTTTCACTTTATGTTTTGTTTTACCCCATATGTAACTCTGTGTTGTTTTTATCGCACTGCTTTGCTTTATCTTGGCCAGGTCGCAGTTGTAAATGAGAACTTGTTCTCAACTGGCTTACCTGGTTAAATAAAGGTGAAATAGCTAGTACTGGTTTGCTTGCTATGTATAGTAGTAGGCTGCTTTCCCAAATGGCACTATACTGTAACACCCTTCATTGTACACTACTTTTGACCAGAGCCTTTGACTTAGTGGCGCCGGAGGGGATGGCTGCCGTTTTATGGACTCTTAACCAACCATGCTAGTTTGTGTGTTGTTTTACATTGTTTGTAACTTATTATGTACATAATGTTGCTGCTACTGTCTCTTATGACCGAAAATAGCTTCTGGACATCAGAACAGCGATTACTCACCTTGAACTGGACGAATAATTTTTATTTGAGTCGGACGAGAGGGATTTGCTTCAGACACCCGACAGGGCCCTCATTCCCGTCATTCGCAGTAGAAAGAAAATGAGATATTGCGGAAGGAGATCTGGGTGCCTGGTAAGGAGCCGGCGACGAGTGGCTAATCTGCCTTCAATACTTTTGGCCAACTTACAATCGTTTGATAATAAAGTGGACAAACTACAAGTATGTATATCCTACCAACGGGACATTAAAAACTGTAATATCTTATGTTTCACCGAGTCGTGGCTGAACGAAGACATGAATAACATACAGCTGGCGGGTTATACACTGTATCAGCAGGATAGAACAGCAGCCTCTGGTAAGACAAGGGGTGGCGGTCTATGTATATTTGTAAACAACAGCTGGTGCATGATATCTAAGGAAGTCTCGAGGTTTTGCTCGCCTGAGGTAGAGTATCTCATGATAAGCTGTAGACCACACTATCTACCAAGAGAGTTTTCATCTATATTCTTCGTAGCTGTCTATATACCACCACAAACCGATGCGGGCACTAAGACCGCACTCAATGAACTGTATACGGCCACAAGCAAACAGGAAAACGCTCATCCAGAGGCGGTGCTCCTAGTGGGACTTTAATGCAGGAAAACTTAAATCCGTTTTACCTCATTTCTACCAGCATGTTAAATGTGCAACCAGAGGGAAATAAACTCTAGACCACCTTTACTCCACACACAAAGCTCTCCCTCGCCCTCCATTTGGCAAATCTGACCATAATTCTATCCTCGTGATTCCTGCTTACAAGCAAAAACTAAAGCAGGAAGCACCAGTGACTCGGTCAATAAAAAAGTCGTCAGATTAAGCAGATGCTAAGCTACAGGACTGTTTTGCTAGCACAGACTGGAATATATTCCAGGATTCTTCCGATGGCATTGAGGATCATCAGTCACTGGCTTCATCAATAAGTGCATCGATGACGTCGTCCCCACAGTGACTGTACGTACATACCCCAACCAGAAGCCATGGATTACAGGCAACATCCGCACTGAGCTAAAGGGTAGAGCTGCCGCTTTCAAGGAACGGCACTCTAACCCGGAACCTTATAAGAAATCCCGCTATGCCCCCCGACGAACCATCAAACAGGCAAAGCGTCAATAAAGGACTAAGATCGAATCGTACTACACCGGCTCAGACACTCGTCGGATGTGGCAGGGCTTGCAAACTATTGCAGACTACAAAGAGAAGCACAGCCGTGAGCTGCCCGGTAACACGAGTCTACCAGATGAGTTGAATCACTTCTATGCTCACTCAAGTAGTAATAATAATAATAATATAATAATAATAATATGCCATTTAGCAGACGCTTTTATCCAAAGCGACTTATAGTCATGTGTGCATAAATTTTTACATATGGGTGGTCCCGGGGATCAAACCCACTACCCTGACGTTACAAGCGCCATGCTCAACCAATTGAGCTACAGAGGACCACTGTAACATGCATGAGAGTATCAGCTGTTCCGGACGACTGTGTGATCACGCTCTCCGTAGCCGATGTGAGTAAGACCTTTAAACAGGTCAACGTTCACAAGGGCGCAGGGCCAGACGGATTACCAGGACGAGTACTCCGAGCATGCGCTGACCAACTGGCAAGTGTCTTCACTGACATTGTCAACCTCTCCCTGTCTGAGTCTGTAATACCAACATGTTTCAAGCAGACCACCATAGTCCTTGTGCCCAAGAACACTAAGGTAACCTGCCTAAATGACTACCGATCCGTAGCACTCACGTCTGTAGCCATGAAGTGCTTTGAAAGGCTAGTCATGGCTCACATCAACACCATTAACCAAATCCTAGACCCACTCCAATTTGCATACCGCCCCAACAGATCCACAGATGATGCAATCTCTATTGCGCTCCACACTGCCCTTTCACACCTGGACAAAAGGAACACCTATTTGAGAATGCTATTCATTGACTACACCTCAGCGTTCAACACAATAGTGCCCTCAAAGCTCATCACTAAGCTAAGGACCCTGGGACTAAACACCTCCCTCTGCAACTGGATCCTGGACTTCCTGACGGGCCGCCCCCAGGTGGTAAGGGTAGGTAATAACACATCCGCCACACTGATCCTCAACACGGGGGCCCCTCAGGGGTGCGCGCCCAGTCCCCTCCTGTACTTCCTGTTCATTCATGACTGCATGGCCAGGCACGACTCCAACACCATCAAGTTTGCCGGTGACACAACAGTGGTAGGCCTGATCAACGACGAGACAGCCAATAGGGAGGAGGTCAGAGACCTGGCCGTGTGGTGCCAGGATAACAACCTTTCCCTCAACGTGATCAAGACAAAGGGGATGTGGACTACAGGAAAAAGAAGAGGACTGAGCACGCCCCCATTCTCATCGACGGGCTGTAGTGGAGCAGGTTGAGAGCTTCAAGTTCCTTGGTGTCCACATCACCAACAAACTAACATGGTCCAAGTGCACCAAGACAGTTGTGAAGAGGGCATGACAAAACCTATTCCCCCTAAGGAGACTGAAAAGATTTGGCATGGGTCCTCAGATCCTCAAAAGGTTCTACAGCTGCACCATCGAGAGCATCCTGACTGGAATGGCAACTGCTCGGTCTCCGACCGCAAGGCACTTCAGAGGGTAGTGCGTACGGCCAAGTACATCACTGGGGCCAAGCTTCCTGCTATCCAGGACCTCTATACCAGGAAGTGTCAGAGGAAGGCCCTAAGAATTGTCAAAGACTCCAGTCACCCTAGTCATAGACTGTTCTCTCTAGGTCCAAGAGGCTTCTAAACAGCTCTTTTACGCTGCTGCTACTCTGTTTATTATCTATGCATAGTCACTTTAATAACTCTACCTACATGTACATATTACCTCAATTACCTCGACTAACCTGTACCCCCACACATTGACTCGTTACCGGTACCCCCTGTATATAGCCTCGCTATTGTTGTAGTCTCCTGAGTGGCGCAGTGGTCTAAGGCACTGCATCGCAGTGCTAGCTGTGCCACTAGAGATCCTGGTTCGAATCCAGGCTCTGTCGCAGCCGGCCGCGACCGGGAGACTCATGGGCAGCGCACAATTGGCCTAGCGTTGTCCAGGGTAGGGGAGGGAATGGCCGGCAGGGATGTAGCTCAGTTGATAGAGCATGGTGTTTGCAACGCCAGGGTTGTGGGTTCGATTCCCACGGGGGACCAGTATGAAAAAATATATATATGTATTCACTAACTGTAAGTCGCTCTGGATAAGAGCGTCTGCTAAATGACTAAAATGTAAATGTAAATGTTGTTTTTACTGCTGCTCTTTAATTATTTGTTACCATTATTTTGTATTATTTTATATTGTGTTTTTGTTTTGTTAGTTTTAATTATTTCTTAAAACTGCATTGTTGGTTAAGGGCTTGTAAGTAAGCATTTCACTGTAACCTGTTGTATTCAGCGCATGTGACAAATAAAATGTGATTTGATTTATGGGCCCTGATCAAAAGTAGAGCACTATTGAGGGAATAGGGTGCCATTTGGTAGGCAACCTTAGTGTGGTGGTGTAGTGGAACATTAAATAGAAGTCTCCATGTGTTCGAACTTCCACAGGTGAATGATAATGGCTTGAGACGAGGCGATAGCCTCATTCTAGAACAGTTGGGATTGACATGTGAAGCAACTCCATCAAGTAACGTTTCATCTTCTGTTGTTGTCTGCCCAACTTTAGGAATTTAAAAACGTTTACACATCAAAACAGACAGCACCGATTTGTCATTGAGGGCATACTTCCCACGTCCTTCTCATTCCCGTGTCTCTTTAGAATGTTAGTCTTATTTAACTGAATTCTGCCTATTTTTAAATTATATAACAATGTTCTTTTTCAGAACTATTGCTAACCCTGGTCTATTGTGGGACAACACAGTATAAACGGTCAACACCCAATGAAAACACTGGCATCCAACCAATCAAGGAGCTCCTGCAGTTCTACCTGGGTCTTTGATTGGACAAAGACTCACCTACTGAAGAAGAACACAACTCCCTGAACCAACCAACTGCATTCACCTTAGTGTGACTTAGATCCTCCCCACATACACACACAGACACACACACACAATCGAAACGGACAAACACACATATAGCTGGGACGATAAACCAAAATTATTGACACCAACCATACCGACTACTTATCGCAGGCATTTTGCTGAAATCGTTCATTACGATAAGTAGCCTATACTAGAGAAATGTGAAGTTTGAAATGAAATACGTTTGCTAATATGGGTGATTGTTAATGGGACAATTGAATGCTACAACCATCAAACTAGTAGTAGTCGTTTTTAAGGATAATAAATAAACTGTGGTAAACTTATCGTTCTATTTATCGTTATCGCATCAAATCAGGTAATTTGTCGCAATATAGATTTTTGTCCATATCGTCCAGCTCTACACACACACCCTGACACACTAGCATACACACATAAACAAAATGGATACAGACAAACACATATACACACGCATACAATGGACTCATACTCACAGAATATAGAAGCAAAACTGATCCTGTCAGCAGGCATCTGGTCAGATGAATGTATTTATTAAGGGATAGACCCCAGACTATGCCTCCCCTCTGAAAATACACTCTTTACTACTCTCTCTCCAGGTCTTTTTTTAATAACAATATTTTCTTTGTGTGTGAGTTTGTGCTGTATACACATGCACGGGTGCGAGACAAAATTACATCACAGGATTTAATTTTTTTTTATGGAGAAGTGATATATTATAAATGGCTCAAAGAGCATAAACTATACAATTGTGTTTGATTTTGAATGGTTAGATTGTAAAGCCTGACTAAAGTAGTCACTTGAAAGGTTTATAAAATAAATGTTTTACAGGTATTTATAGTTTTTCAACTTTAGAAACGTTCTTTGTATGACACTATAAGAGGGAGGAAAGGGTTAAGTAACTTTCTTAACAAGTATCCCTTAAAGTGTTACCTTATTGTGTCTAATTGAATTACATATATTAGGTCCTGTAGTTTTAGATGAAATGTTCAAGTCAATCCCCTTGCTGCGATATGTATGAAGGTAAATGTTCATAGGTTGTGTATATATTGCAGTATAAATTAATGGAATAAGATGCCTGTTTTCTCTCCAGCCTGGTGTTACAAAAAACAACCACTGAAATGTGACTTTACAGTCATACTGTTTGTGTTGGATTAACTCACAAATGACTGTTTTTTCAGGGTTTCAACTCATTGCGTAATGATTTTTCCTTGCACTTCACCTCAACCTCCTCATAATGAAAGGAATGGACAGGCCTGCCAACAACAGGCATAACTCAACACTTTAGGGTGGTCTCTGACTGTGTTGATTGGGGGTAATGTCTATAGATAACCTGGAAGGTACAAAACAAGTTCTGCTTCAGTCATGTGTAAAATGAACAGGCAATATGTATTTTTCATGCCATATTCCTGTACTACTCCAGTTTGGTTTATAGTCTGTAAGCACATAGCAAATATGAGATCTCACAGAACTTATAATTTTGCTTTTTTTAGAAGAAGAATGTGAAAATTCCAAATTGTCTGCAAACGCTGAAATGAAGTTGACCTCACATAATCAAGCGTTTGTGAAAATGTGTGGACAGAAAATATCTATTTTGTAGGTTTGCACTGGTTATTATGTCTCTCTAACGATGCAAAGGATATTTCTTATTTTTGTGATGGCCAATTTCTCCCAATTCATTTAACATTGTCCTAAACAAGGCATTTTTAAAGAGTTGAGCAAAGTTTGAAGATTAGGATGCTCTGATGCAAAAAATTGAGAGAAAAAAATGTAATAGAATGGATGTAATGCTCTCGTTGCAAATCCAAAGATTTTATTATACAACCTTTAAAATAAACTTAAGCCATGAAGTGTTACTGTGTTAACAGCCTTTTGTAAGGTATGCATTTTGGGCAATCACGATGACAAGTTGTAAGGAAAGAGTGTGCATACGAATATTCAATTCACTCACAAGGTTTAGTTGAATTGAATTACTTTTTTCTTCTCTGATTCTGACTGATCAATACTTTTTTTGAAAAATGTTTCTTAATTTATAGTTTGCTATTTGATCAATTGGTAAATATTACATGCAAGTACCTTAACATGCTAAAGACCTAGCATAATGCCTTAGATCTGTTTTTCTGTCTTGTGTATTACTGTGAAGTTGACAGTTGTATCATATATGTATAGTGAGATGACAATACTGAAGAGTGCATCGTCACTCAATGGCCATATCTGAAGTGGCACCCTATTCACTATATAGTGCACTACTTTTGACCAGGGCCTATAGGGTTCTGGTCAAAAGTGGTGCACTTTATATGGAATAGGTTGCCATTTCAGACGTAACCAATGTACTTGTGCTATGGTTAGACTACTACACCCCTGGTTTATTTGGTTGGTTTTCACAGTAGATTTTCACCCCCCCACATTTTATTTGTGATCAGTTGTGGGTTGTATTATTATTTGTACAGTTGTTTCATATTGACTATCTTTAAGATGAGTATGTAAACAACACAATGGTAAATCAAAGCAATATTGTAAAACAAAGAGTTTTCGTTTAGAAAGCTCATTGTTGCGGTTCAGAGATTTATTTTTCCAGGTGTGATGTTCATATTAAATATCACTATGTTCACCTGCATCGATGTTCATCCAGTGTGAGCATTTTATGCAAAACATTTAATTTACACCTTATGCAAGCTGTTGACTAATATTGCTTTTGCCAATGCTGCTTGCTAATTTATGATTTATGGCATTGTAAATAAATTATTTGTATTATGTTGATTGAAGTGTAATTACTGATTGACTTGGTCTACAATTTGTCCCTATTCCATGAGGTTTACAGAATCTAATTATTCAGTTTCCAGACTGTAATTATTCCAGAAGGTAATCAGTTAGCCTCACTGTAGTAACAACTGTTACATGTATTATGACAGGGTATCTCAGTGTACCTTGACTTTTTCCACTTTTTGTTGTCTTACAGCCTGAACTTAAAATTGATTAAAAGATTGTGTCACAGGCCTGCCTACACACAATACCCCATAATGTCAAAGTGGAATTATGTTTTTAGAAATGTTTACAAATTAATTAAAAATGAAAAGCTAAAATGTCTCGAGTCAATAAGTATTCAACCCCTTTGTTATGGCAAGCCTAAATAAATTCAGGAGTAAAAATGTTCTTAACAAGTCACATAAGTTGCATGGACTCACTGTGTGCAATAATAGTGTTTAACATGATTTTTGAATGACTACATCATGTCTGTACCCCACACATACAGTTACTTATCTGTAAGGTCCCTCAGTCAAGCAGTGAATTTCAAACAGATTCAACCACAAAGACCAGGGAGGTTTTCCAATGCCTCGCAAAGCAGGGCACCTATTGGTAGATAAAAAAAGAACATAAAAAAAAGCAGACATTGAATATTCCTTTGAGCATGGTGGAGCAAGTTATTAATTAGACTTTGGATGGTGTATCAATACATCCAGTCTCTACAAAGATAGAGGCGTCCTTCCTAACTCAGTTGCTGGAGAGGAAGGAAACCGCTCACGGATTTCACCATGAAGCCAATGGTGACTTTAAAAACAGTTAGAATTTGATGGCTGTGATAGGACAAAACTGAGGATGGATCAACAACGTAGTTACTCCACAATACTAACCTAAATGACCGAGTGAAAAGGAACCCTGTACAGAATAAAAATATTCCAAAACATGCATCCTGTTTGCAATAAGGCACTAAAGTAATACTGCAAAAAATGTGGCAAAGAAATGCACTTTATGTCTTGAATACAAAGCGTTATGTTTGGGACAAATCCAACACAACACATCACTGAGTACCGCTCTTCATATTTTCAAGCATGGTGGTGGCTGCATCATGTTAAGGGTATGCTTGTCATAGGATAAAAATAAATGGAATAGAGCTAAGCACAGGCAAAATCCTAGAGGAAAACCTGGTTCAGTCTGCTTTCCAACAGACGCAGAGAGACAAATTCACCTTTCAGCAGGACAATGACACAAGGCCAAATATACACTGAAGTTGCTTACCAAGACACCATTGAATGTTCCTGAGATGCCTAGTTACAGTTTTGACTTAAACTGGCTTGAAAATATATGGCAAGACTTGAAAATGGCTGTCTAGCAATGATCAACACCCAACTTGACAGAGCTTGAAGAATTTTAAAAAGAATAATGTGCAAATATTGTACAATCCAGGTGTGCAAAGCTCTTAGAGACTTACTCAGAAAGACTCACAGCTGTAATCACTGCCAAACGGGATTATAACCTATTGACTCAAGGGTGTGAATACTTATGTAAATGAGATATTTCTGAATATATTGTCCAATACATTTGCAAACATTTCTAAAAAGAGAGGAAAATATATATTTAATCAATTTAGAATTCAGGCTGTAACACAACAAAATGTGGACTAAGTAAAGGGGTATGAATACTTTCGGAAGGCACTATGTACATCACCTGGTTGGGCCATCCTGTGTTCTTCCCCTTATCAACAGAGGGCATAGTTGTTTAGCATATAAAATGCCACATTTTACGGAACACACAGACATACCATCCAATAAAGCTGATAAATGCGACTATATCAGTATTAAAACAATAGTATGTCACAGACACGCATGATTGAACTGAGGATTTTATATTACTGGCAGGTGCCAGATGCAGAAGCAAACTATGACTGACATCTGATCACAAGTATGCTTTGACCATTAACAGCTGTATGGTCAGGGGCTTTGTACAATAAGCTGATTCTAGATCTGTTTTTAGGGGCAACTTCACCCCCAAGTATTAGCATCACTCCATATGGCCACAGATAGAACAATGAATTATACAAATATTTGATATGGCCACACGACACTTCCGCCCTAGTAAAATCGAACCAGTGAGGGGCCTCGGACGCTACAGAAGCTAGTACCACCCGGGTCGTGGTAAACAACTTCATTTTATTCAGTGAGTGAGTGAGTGAGTGAATGAGCGAGATAGTCAGAATGTACAGCTACAGACAGGGATGACGATATCTTTGTCTGGTGCAATTTGATAACGGCAGTCAAATTGGTTTTAAATGGGACCTTTAAATGAAGAATCAAGGGCCCTGCTATTGCTTAAAATCGTCAGGTTTGTTAGCCAAATTTGCTAGCGATTATATTTTCATTAACAGCTATTATTAGTTAGCTACAAGCCTGCGACCAGCAGATCAGCAGCAGCCGCTCACCAGAGCTAGCCGCAGTGTTTACTAGGCGACTGCAGATAGCTAGCTACGGTATGCCTATTTTTCTGTAGGGGTTGTATTGAAAACAGGTCGACGTCGTAAATGCTAGCTGGCCAGTCACCGTTGTTTTTAGCAACATGTCCGTTTTTTTAATTGAATGTCAAGACTGGTTAAATTAGTTCGTTTTCATGTCTAACGTTAACATTAGATGCCTAGCTACTCAAATTACACAGCGTATGTTATGACATTGACAATGACAGCTAGGTGGTATTGGGGAGGTGAAAACACTCAATATGTCTGAAATATGTATTTCTTCTTTTTTTTAAGGGGATTCCAGGGGGACCATGTCAACTCTGCCGTGTCATCTACCCAAGTCCATTTTCTTTCTGCTTGACTCTACCGCCTCCGTTAACGTTAGTGATGGTGAGCATCTGCAGCGGCTAAAGGCATGAGAGACAATCGAAGACACCAGAGGCCTCGAGCTCAAGAATCAGATGCTGGCAGAGCACAAGTGTTCGCGAGATAAACAGAGGCAGTGCTGCTAACAGCAACAAAGATAAGCCCATGCAGAAGCCATAATCCCTTATTTTCTCACTTTTATTGGGCCTGGCTTGCAGCCTGAAGCTGTTTTTTACTGGATGAAATGTGTATATTATAGTGTAAGTGGTGTCAGATATTGAACACAGTGACTGGACTTTTAAACCTACACTTGTGAATTCAGCCAGCTCAACAACAAAACACAATGGCTTCCGATGACCACAAGGAGACAGAGAATGAACTGTCAGAACCCCTTCAAGCGGATGATGAGTTATTGAGTCAGGATGAGGACCCTGCTGGCATCAACTTCAAATCCCAAAGTTTACCTGCTCTGAATGACTCAGGCCAGCAAAGCAAGTCCTTGTTGGCCAAGTCTATGCAGCAGCAGGTGTCAATAATGGAGGAAAAGAGCGCTGAATTCATCCAACTCCCACAGAGGATCAACCTGAACCAACCTCTACCTGAATCCTCCTCCAGGACTAATGTTAACTATTCCCCTTCCAGTTCTAGTGTGGTGGGGATGAGTAGTTCATTTAATACAGAGACGCAGGTCAGCAAACCCAGGAGTAAAAACCCAACGAGACAAGGCTTCCTCGCCTCGAGGTTACCCCTGATGCGTTTACCCACTAGGAAATACATTAGTGCAATTCTCGAAGACTCTCGCTGTTTTTTATTCTGCATGTGCTACCTGACATTCATTCAGTCACTGATGGTGTCTGGCTACCTTAGCAGTGTCATCACCACCATAGAGAAGAGGTACAGCCTCCGGAGCTCTGAGTCCGGCCTGCTCGTCAGCTGCTTTGACATAGGTAGTCTGTTGGTGGTGGTCTTCATCAGTTACTTCGGAGGGCGAGGGCAGAGGCCCAGATGGTTGGCCGTGGGTGCGGTGTTCATAGCCGTCGGAGCAGCCCTCTTCTCCTTGCCTCACTTCATCTCCCCTCCGTACCAAATCCTGGAGGTGAACTCGTCCCGGGGCAACGAGGGCCTGTGTATGAACAACAACGGCAGTGGCAAGGACTTCCTGGATGTGTCCTGCCCCAGAGACCAGGAGGGTAATGAACACAACCTGTATGTGGCCCTGTTCATCATTGCACAGATCCTGGTGGGCATGGGGTCGACGCCCATCTACACCCTGGGACCCACCTACCTGGACGACAACGTCAAGAAGGAGAATGCCTCTCTTTATCTAGGTAAGACGTGTGTGTGAGATGGGGTGTGAAAGGTCCGAAGACTACACAGCGCACCAGTAATAAACTAGGAGATAAAGGAGGGAGGCAACTCAGCTTGCCACCTCTGTGCCAAAGATTTACTGATTAGGCCTATTGTTTGGTTTCAGATGGAATTTTTCCAACTGCCTTTCCACCTGCCTCTGCCTATACACAAGGCCTTACAATACATTATGAAATTGGCTACTTAAACTTTGACTTCAGTTATTCAATCAATCCTTGTCCCTTTTAACTGTCATCCTAGATATTTTCTCTCCAGTGGTCTGAAACAACGTAAACCTAATTAAGGCCTAAACACTGAAAATAAAGAATAGTTATGAAACAGGCTTGTATTCTGTGGTGGCCAATGTGGCTGCCTGGTGCCTGCCTCCGGTACACTCAGAGAAAAAAATCTCCACAAAAGAATTAGCTCCCAAATGTCACCCTATTCCCTATGTAGTGCACTACTTTTGACTAGAGCCCTCTAAAGAATGCCTTTGACACAGCCCAGAGTCAGTCCCCTTTCTTCTCCTAGACCCAGTCTCTAATGGTGTTCTTGTGGAAGGCCAGTTCACAAAGGACTGAGCAGCTTTGATCATGCGGTCACTTGGTGCCAGTAGTACAATGGCTGGATACACACTGGCCAAGATGTGACAGAACTTGGCCCATCAGTACCTGTCAGGCTAGCTGGAAGAACACGAGGGCTGTGAAGGCAGACAGACTCTGGTCAAAAGTAGTGCACTATATAGGGAATAAGGTGCCATTTGGGACGCAGTTTAGAGTGGACAACACTAATGGTCCTTGACAGATCTCTGGTCAGTCTGATAGAGCCACAGACAGACAGTTACTCTGAGGACAGGACATGACTGTTAGGTAATGGAGCAACGGTTTATTAATTGTATGTTGTTCATTGAGTTCCAGTAAGAGTGATTTATAGGCTTTGGAAATGAGAGAAGGAACCTATAGTTATTCCAAAAAAGGCTCAATAACCATAATGTTCTTTTCCATATTAAGAGGGTTCTTACAGTAGCCTTTAATCTGAGATTATAAACACAGTAGTATGTATAATCTCAAAACAGTGTGATATTTTGTTGCTACTAGGTTTATTAGGTCAGGTTGTCATGAGGAGTGTGCCCATGATTGACCAACACAATACAACATAATTATACTCTTGGACTGCACTCCTAAATAAGAACAAGGGCTTGACTGACATCATCCTAAAATAAAATATAAAAAAAATTCAGAGCATTTTGTTATTTAAAGAGGCACAAGTTGAAACAGACCAAAATTGACAGAGAAGAGGTTGTGGACCAAGTGATGAATACTGGAAAAATGGGTCTGTGTTACGGTTGCACTGAATAAAAGATTATGCCTCTCAGCATTGTTAATAGATTCATGGAAATTCAAATAGGCATAATACAGTATTATTTTGTAAGCTCGTAAGAACTTGTTCTATGTCCCTTATACATGGTAGTGGGTTCGATCTCCGGGACCACCCATACACAAAAAAAATGTATGCACGCATGACTGTAAGTCGCTTTGGATAAAAGCGTCTGCTAAATGGCATAATTTTTTTTAAAAAAAATTAAAAATACAGTGCCTTCGGAAAGTATTCAGACCCCTTGACTTTTTCCACATTTTGTTAAGTTACAGCCTTATTCTAAAATGGATGAAATATTTTTTCTTCTTCTCATTAATCTACACACAATACCCCATAATGACAAATCGAGAACAGGTTTTTAGAAATGTTTGCAAATTTATTAAAAATAAAAGGTGCATCCTGTTTCCATTGATCAGCCTTGAGATGTTTTTACAACTTGATTGGAGTACACCTGTGGTAAATTCAATTGATTGGACATGATTTGGAAAGGCACACACCTGTCTATACAGTGGGGATAAAAAGTATTTAGTCAGCCACCAATTGTGCAAGTTCTCCCACTTAAAAAGATGAGAGGCCTGTAATTTTCATCATAGGTACACGTCAACTATGACAGACAAAATGAGAAAGAAATATACAAAAAATCACATTGTAGGATTTTTAATGAATTTATTTGCAAATTATGGTGGAAAATAAGTATTTGGTCAATAACAAAAGTTTCTCAATACTTTGTTATATACCCTTTGTTGGCAATGACACAGATCAAACATTTTCTGTAAGTCTTCACAAGGTTTTCACACACTGTTGCTGGTATTTTGGCCCATTCCTCCATGCAGATCTCCTCTAGAGCAGTGATGTTTTGGGGCTGTCTCTGGGCAACACGGACTTTCAACTCCCTCCAAAGATTTTCTATGGGGTTGAGATCTGGAGACTGGCTAGGCCACTCCAGGACCTTGAAATGCTTTTTACGAAGCCACTCCTTCGTTGCCCGGGCAGTGTGTTTGGGATCATTGTCATGCTGAAAGACCCACCCACGTTTCATCTTCAATGCCCTTGCTGATGGAAGGAGGTTTTCACTCAAAATCTCACAATACATGGCCCCATTCATTCTTTCCTTTACACGGATCAGTCGTCCTGGTCCCTTTGCAGAAAAACAGCCCCAAAGCATGATGTTTCCACCCCCATGCTTCACAGTAGGTATGGTGTTCTTTGGATGCAACTCAGCATTCTTTGTCCTCCAAACACGACGAGTTGAGTTTTTACCAAAAAGTTCTATTTTGGTTTCATCTGACCATATGACATTCTCCCAATCCTCTTCTGGATCATCCAAATGCACTCTAGCAAACTTCAGACGGGCCTGGACATGTACTGGCTTAAGCAGGGGGACACGTCTGGCACTGCAGGATTTGAGTCCCTGGCGGCGTAGTGTGTTACTGATGGTAGGCTTTGTTACTTTGGTCCCAGCTCTCTGCAGGTCATTCACTAGGTCCCCCCGTGTGGTACTGGGATTTTTGCTCACCGTACTTGTGATCATTTTGACCCCACAGGGTAAGATCTTGCGTGGAGCCCCAGATCGAGGGAGATTATCAGTGGTCGTGTATGTCTTCCATTTCCTAATAATTGCTCCCACAGTTGATTTCTTCAAACCAAGCTGCTTACCTATTGCAGATTCAGTCTTCCCAGCCTGGTGCAGGTCTACAATTTTGTTTCTGGTGTCCTTTGACAGCTTTTTGGTCTTGGCCATAGTGGAGTTTGGAGTGTGACTGTTTGAGGTTGTGGACAGGTGTCTTTTATACTGATAACAAGTTCAAACAGGTGCCATTAATACAGGTAACGAGTGGAGGACAGAGGAGCCTCTTAAAGAAGAAGTTACAGGTCTGTGAGAGCCAGAAATCTTGCTTGTTTGTAGGTGACCAAATACTTATTTTCCACCATAATTTGCAAATAAATTCATTAAAAATCCTACAATGTGATTTTCTGGATTTCTTTTTCTCAATTTGTCTGTCATAGTTGACGTGTACCTATTATGAAAATTACAGGCCTCTCTCATCTTTTTAAGTGGGAGAACTTGCACAATTGGTGGCTGACTAAATACTTTTTTCCCTCACTGTATAAGGTCCCACAGTTGACAGTGCATGTCAGAGCAAAAACCAAGCCATGAGGTCGAAGGAAATGTCCGTAGAGCTCCGAGACAGGATTGTGTCGAGGTACAGATCTGGGGAAGGGTACCAAAACATTTCTGCAGCATTGAAGGTCCCCAAGAACACAGTGGCCTCCATCGTATTATTAAATGGAAGAAGTTTGGAACCACCAAGACTCTTCCTAGAGCTGGCCAACCTGCCAAACTGAGCAATCAGGGGAGAAGGGCCTTGGTCAGGGAGGTGACCAAGAACCCGATGGTCACTGACAGAGCTCCAGAGTTCCTCTGTGGAGATGGGAGAACCTTCCAGAAGGACAACCATCTCTGCAGCACTCCACCAATCAGGCCTTTTATGGTAGAGTGGCCAGACGCAAGCCACTCCTCAGTAAAAGGCACATGACAGCCCGCTTGGAGTTTGCCAAAAGGCACCTAAAGGACTCTGACCTTGAGAAACCAGACTCTCTGGTCTGATGAAACCAAGATGGAACTCTTTGGCATGAATGCCAATCGTCACATCTGGAGGAAACCTGGCAAATCAAATCAAACAAATTTTATTTGCCACATGCGCCGACTACAACAGGTGTAGAAATGCTTACTTACAAGCCCTTAATCAACAATGCAGTTTTAAGAAAAATAAGTGTTAAGTAAAAAATAGATTAAAGAGCAGCAGTAAAATAAAATAATAGTAGGGAGGCTATATACATGGGGTACAGAGTCAATGTGCGGGGCACAGGTTAGTCGAGGTAATTGAGGTAATATGTACATGTGGGTAGAGTTAAAGTGCCTATGCATAGATCATAAACAGAGAGTAGCAGCAGCGTAAAAGAGGGGGTGGGGTGGGGGGGACAATGCAAATAGTCTGGGTAGCCATGATTAGCTTTTCATGAGTCTTATGGCTTGGGGGTAGAAGCTTCCTCTGACACCGTCTGGTATAGCGGTCCTGGATGGCAGGAAGCTTGGCCCCAGCGATGTACTGGGCCGTACGCACTACCCTCTGTAGTGCCTTGCGGTCAGAGGCCGAGCAGTTGCCATACCAGGCAGTGATGCAGCCAGTCAGGATGCGCTCGATGGTACAGCTGTAGAACATTTTGAGGATATGAGGACCCATGCCAAATCTTTTCAGTCTCCTGAGGGGGAATAGGCTTTGTCGTGCCCTCTTCACGACTGTCTTGGTGTGTTTGGACCATGATAGTTTGTTGGTGATGTGGACACCAAGGAACTTGAAGCTCTCAACCTGCTCCACTACAGCCCCGTCGATGAAGCATGGTGGTGGCAGCATCATGCTGTGGGGATGTTTTTCAGCGGCAGAGACTGGGAGACTAGTCAGGATCGAGGGAAAGATGAAAGGAGCAAAGTACAGAGAGATCCTTGATGAAAACCTGCTCCAGAGCACTCAGGACCTCAGACTGGGGTGAAGGTTCACCTTCCAACAGGACAACGACCCTAAGCACACAGCCAAGACAACGCAGGAATGGCTTCGGGAGTAGTCTCTGAATGTCCTTGAGTGGCCCAGCCAGAGCCCGGACTTGAACCCGATCGAACATCTGTGAAGAGACCTGAAAATAGCTGTGCATTGACGCTCCCCATCCAACCTGACAGAGCTTGAGAGGATCTGCAGAGAAGAATGGGAGAAACTCCCCAAATACATGTGTGCCAAGCTTTTTAAGTCAAACCCAAGAAGAATCAAGGCTGTAATTGCTGCCAAAGGTGCATCAATAAAGTACTGAATAAAGGGTCTGAAAACTTACATAAATGTGATATTTCCATATATTTTTTTTTTTAATACATTATCCAAAAGAATTCTGGGCTCGAGTCTAACATTTTCTCCTGGTTGCACTGGTACCACTAACTCTTTCAGTTGGTGGCACCAGCCCATGATTTGGTGGCACCCCAATTTTTTTTCCGCACAATCGAATACATTTCAGTCATCATCTTCTAAAGTTATTCACAATTCAACATTGGCTATGCTGTCAATGAAATATGATTTTTGCCACGCTCAAAACAACTGTTAACTCAGTACTGCGAAAACTTGACTTCAATGAGTTCAAGACAACTGGGAAGTCGGGGAAAAAACGAGCTCTGACTAGGAAAATACGTTTTGAAGGGTCATCCAACTCGGAATTGTAAATCCGGAACTCAAGCCTCTTTCTAGAGCTACGACCTGAAGATCAATGACGTCATCATGATTCGACCTTGTTTTTTTCAGAGTTCCCAGTTGTCTTGAAAGCACAATAAATCCAGAGAATGCCAGACTTTGATGACAAAATTTGCCCACTAAGGATCACTGCGCCACCTTCCTGTTCAAGTGAGCACAGCACAACAAGGTGAGTCCCAAAATGTATTGTATGCTGCTGCATAAATGATGTAATATGCCAGGGAGATATGTATACTGTAGCTAAGAAAGTAATACTAAGTGTATGTTGTGTAGTAAGCTGTTAGTAGCCCATGTGCCTCACCCTAATCATTTGGTCTATTTACCCCTCATAATTTCGCCTACTGTTCTGACTTGGTGGTGCACATGTAGCCTATAACCTGTTTTAGAGAAATGTAATCATCGAGTAATGTAAGAGTTTTCATTGTCTGCTTATATGCCCCCTTTATTTATCCTACGGTTCTGACTTGGTGTACAGGGAGAACATTGTAAGAACAGCCCATGTTCTGAATTCTGTCGCTGTACATTTCAAAAGTGCTAAACAAATAGTTATATTGACTACGTCCGTCCTAGCTCGCTCATTAATGTCTTAATGGTTGAATTAACTGTTTCGCTGCCAGACAAGGCCCCGTTGATAGCCAGGTGTAGCAGTGGTCAAATGTTGGGACAGCTTTATGTAGGCCCTAACAGTTTGTGGGCACCGTTTGTCACCGTTCTAGTGCAATTAATGTATTGTTTAGTGTTGTGTTGTGGCTTTGCTGGCATGCATCCCACTTGTTTTTTTTATTTTTTTGCCCCACCAAGATTTACATGCTAAAATCGCCACTGAACCTAATACAGTGATTGTCATGAATTTGGGGTTGACAATTAGGCTATTTTTGTTATATTTTACAGACAAAATAGGGCTCCAGAATGTTCAAATTTTTTTTGTTCAATAGAGATTAATTTGCCTTAATCTTTACGTGCACAAATATTATATAGGCCTATAGCTAAATATAAAACTTTTCAGTGAGGCCTAGTGCAATTGCGATGGCCGATGCGCAATTTCACGCACTCTCCGAAACAGGCAGGCAGGGCAGACAATTTTATTACAGGAATCATGAGGATAATGCACTTTACTGTTGAACAAATTCCCTTTATCCGGCCCCAAAAATAGGACGTTTTGGTTGAGGTGACCAGGTAGAATGTGCAGCTCGCACCAGTGCGACCAATTAAATGTTTTACTCGCACAGCCAAGTTAAAGGGTCGCAAAATGCGACTAATGGTCGCAGTCTGGAGCCCTGCCTATACTCTACTTGTCTACACTCTACTGTCATATCCAAACTTGTGAAACATAAACGTCTATGATTGGTACAGATTTGATGTTGTCTGGACCAAACAAATTTGGTCTTGTTTGTTGGGGGGAGCTCATTAGAATAGTAGCCAATGTGTAGAAAAGTGTTGGCCAAGATGGCGTAGCAGTGCGGTCATGTTCTCTGTTGTGTGTCTGTGTAAATAGCCTGTTTTTGGTATTTATTTTACGTATATATTTCCCTATCACACTTTTCATCCTTCTACTAAATATACTTTTCTGCAACCCGCCTCACTCAATGTGGAACAGATTCTATTATTTACTCACCTTTTATCTAGAATCTCCAGTTGAAACTAGCTAGCCAGCTAACTAGCTAACGAGCTACTTGCTATTAGCCACCGTTAGCGGTTTTCACCCAGAACATCGGATTTTCTGCCGGAATAACTGAATCACTGGACCTTAACACCGGATTGCAACTAGCTAGCCACAACCAAATGGATGTTGCTGTAGGCTAATCACCACTGCCCCCGAATCAAGCACCAGTTAGCCTTGAGCTAGCCTCGAGCCAGGCCCATATCCCGGCTATCTACCTCTTTGTCTACCGGACGGGAGTAGCCAGCTAACTAGCTACTTGCTATTAGCCACCGTTAGCGGTTTTTCACCATTGTCCGTGGCCTGCACTACCTACCAGCCAGCTCTAGCCTGGACTATTATCAGCCAGTCTGCACAGCGCGTTATCGACCCAGAACATATCGGATTTTCTGCCGGAATCACTGAATCACTGGACCTTTAACACCGGATCATCGCAACTAGCTAGCTGCAACCAAATGGATGTTGTTGTTGGCTAATCAGCCTTGAGCTAGCCTCGAGTCAGACACATCTCCCGGCTATCTACCTCTCTGTCAACCGGACGGGACCTCCTAGAGTCGACACGGAGCCCCGCCATCCATCATGACTGGTCTGCCGACGTAATCGTCTATGGTTTCAACAGGCTTCCCGTTGCGACGACCACGAAGATCCATCTGCTAGCCCCGCTGTAGCACCAATTCGAACTGCTCTCGGACTCACATTGCTGTTCACTGGACCTTATGATCACTCAGCTGCACAGCTGATGCCTGCGCTGGACTGTTCCTTTACACAGTGTCCTGTTTATCTGTTTAGCCTCAGCCAAAACTTTAATCGCCATTACCAGTTGTTGTCTTAGCTCTCTCTAATAACACCTGTGATTGCTTTATGCCTCTCTCCTATGTCAATATGCCTTGCCTATTGCTGTTCCAGTTAGTTCTTATTATACAATTTCACTGTAGAACCCCAAGTCCCTCTCAAACTGCCTCAAATAGCTCCTTTGTTCCACCCCCCATACACGCCAAGAGCGGCTCAATCGGTGCCTCCAGTGATGCTATCTCTTTCATTGTTACCCAACTCTTAGGTTTACCTCCACTGTACTCATACCCTTCCATATCCTTGTCTGTACGTAATGCCCTGAATCTATTCTACAACGCCCGGAAATCTGCCCCCTTTATTCTCTGTACCCAACGCACTAGAAGACCAGTTCTTAAAGCCTTTAGCCGTATCCTTATTCTAGTCCTCCTCTGTTCCTCTGGTGATGTAGAGGCTAACCCAGGCCCTGCAGCCCCCAGTATCACTCTTACTCCCCAGGAGCTATCATTTATTGACTTCTGTAACCGTAAAAGGACTGCACTCCTAAATAAGAACAAGGGCTTGACTGACATCATCCTAAAATAAAATATAAAAAAAATTCAGAGCATTTTGTTATTTAAAGAGGCACAAGTTGAAACAGACCAAAATTGACAGAGAAGAGGTTGTGGACCAAGTGATGAATACTGGAAAAATGGGTCTGTGTTACGGTTGCACTGAATAAAAGATTATGCCTCTCAGCATTGTTAATAGATTCATGGAAATTCAAATAGGCATAATACAGTATTATTTTGTAAGCTCGTAAGAACTTGTTCTATGTCCCTTATACATGGTAGTGGGTTCGATCTCCGGGACCACCCATACACAAAAAAAATGTATGCACGCATGACTGTAAGTCGCTTTGGATAAAAGCGTCTGCTAAATGGCATAATTTTTTTTAAAAAAAATTAAAAATACAGTGCCTTCGGAAAGTATTCAGACCCCTTGACTTTTTCCACATTTTGTTAAGTTACAGCCTTATTCTAAAATGGATGAAATATTTTTTCTTCTTCTCATTAATCTACACACAATACCCCATAATGACAAATCGAGAACAGGTTTTTAGAAATGTTTGCAAATTTATTAAAAATAAAAGGTGCATCCTGTTTCCATTGATCAGCCTTGAGATGTTTTTACAACTTGATTGGAGTACACCTGTGGTAAATTCAATTGATTGGACATGATTTGGAAAGGCACACACCTGTCTATACAGTGGGGATAAAAAGTATTTAGTCAGCCACCAATTGTGCAAGTTCTCCCACTTAAAAAGATGAGAGGCCTGTAATTTTCATCATAGGTACACGTCAACTATGACAGACAAAATGAGAAAGAAATATACAAAAAATCACATTGTAGGATTTTTAATGAATTTATTTGCAAATTATGGTGGAAAATAAGTATTTGGTCAATAACAAAAGTTTCTCAATACTTTGTTATATACCCTTTGTTGGCAATGACACAGATCAAACATTTTCTGTAAGTCTTCACAAGGTTTTCACACACTGTTGCTGGTATTTTGGCCCATTCCTCCATGCAGATCTCCTCTAGAGCAGTGATGTTTTGGGGCTGTCTCTGGGCAACACGGACTTTCAACTCCCTCCAAAGATTTTCTATGGGGTTGAGATCTGGAGACTGGCTAGGCCACTCCAGGACCTTGAAATGCTTTTTACGAAGCCACTCCTTCGTTGCCCGGGCAGTGTGTTTGGGATCATTGTCATGCTGAAAGACCCACCCACGTTTCATCTTCAATGCCCTTGCTGATGGAAGGAGGTTTTCACTCAAAATCTCACAATACATGGCCCCATTCATTCTTTCCTTTACACGGATCAGTCGTCCTGGTCCCTTTGCAGAAAAACAGCCCCAAAGCATGATGTTTCCACCCCCATGCTTCACAGTAGGTATGGTGTTCTTTGGATGCAACTCAGCATTCTTTGTCCTCCAAACACGACGAGTTGAGTTTTTACCAAAAAGTTCTATTTTGGTTTCATCTGACCATATGACATTCTCCCAATCCTCTTCTGGATCATCCAAATGCACTCTAGCAAACTTCAGACGGGCCTGGACATGTACTGGCTTAAGCAGGGGGACACGTCTGGCACTGCAGGATTTGAGTCCCTGGCGGCGTAGTGTGTTACTGATGGTAGGCTTTGTTACTTTGGTCCCAGCTCTCTGCAGGTCATTCACTAGGTCCCCCCGTGTGGTACTGGGATTTTTGCTCACCGTACTTGTGATCATTTTGACCCCACAGGGTAAGATCTTGCGTGGAGCCCCAGATCGAGGGAGATTATCAGTGGTCGTGTATGTCTTCCATTTCCTAATAATTGCTCCCACAGTTGATTTCTTCAAACCAAGCTGCTTACCTATTGCAGATTCAGTCTTCCCAGCCTGGTGCAGGTCTACAATTTTGTTTCTGGTGTCCTTTGACAGCTTTTTGGTCTTGGCCATAGTGGAGTTTGGAGTGTGACTGTTTGAGGTTGTGGACAGGTGTCTTTTATACTGATAACAAGTTCAAACAGGTGCCATTAATACAGGTAACGAGTGGAGGACAGAGGAGCCTCTTAAAGAAGAAGTTACAGGTCTGTGAGAGCCAGAAATCTTGCTTGTTTGTAGGTGACCAAATACTTATTTTCCACCATAATTTGCAAATAAATTCATTAAAAATCCTACAATGTGATTTTCTGGATTTCTTTTTCTCAATTTGTCTGTCATAGTTGACGTGTACCTATTATGAAAATTACAGGCCTCTCTCATCTTTTTAAGTGGGAGAACTTGCACAATTGGTGGCTGACTAAATACTTTTTTCCCTCACTGTATAAGGTCCCACAGTTGACAGTGCATGTCAGAGCAAAAACCAAGCCATGAGGTCGAAGGAAATGTCCGTAGAGCTCCGAGACAGGATTGTGTCGAGGTACAGATCTGGGGAAGGGTACCAAAACATTTCTGCAGCATTGAAGGTCCCCAAGAACACAGTGGCCTCCATCGTATTATTAAATGGAAGAAGTTTGGAACCACCAAGACTCTTCCTAGAGCTGGCCAACCTGCCAAACTGAGCAATCAGGGGAGAAGGGCCTTGGTCAGGGAGGTGACCAAGAACCCGATGGTCACTGACAGAGCTCCAGAGTTCCTCTGTGGAGATGGGAGAACCTTCCAGAAGGACAACCATCTCTGCAGCACTCCACCAATCAGGCCTTTTATGGTAGAGTGGCCAGACGCAAGCCACTCCTCAGTAAAAGGCACATGACAGCCCGCTTGGAGTTTGCCAAAAGGCACCTAAAGGACTCTGACCTTGAGAAACCAGACTCTCTGGTCTGATGAAACCAAGATGGAACTCTTTGGCATGAATGCCAATCGTCACATCTGGAGGAAACCTGGCAAATCAAATCAAACAAATTTTATTTGCCACATGCGCCGACTACAACAGGTGTAGAAATGCTTACTTACAAGCCCTTAATCAACAATGCAGTTTTAAGAAAAATAAGTGTTAAGTAAAAAATAGATTAAAGAGCAGCAGTAAAATAAAATAATAGTAGGGAGGCTATATACATGGGGTACAGAGTCAATGTGCGGGGCACAGGTTAGTCGAGGTAATTGAGGTAATATGTACATGTGGGTAGAGTTAAAGTGCCTATGCATAGATCATAAACAGAGAGTAGCAGCAGCGTAAAAGAGGGGGTGGGGTGGGGGGGACAATGCAAATAGTCTGGGTAGCCATGATTAGCTTTTCATGAGTCTTATGGCTTGGGGGTAGAAGCTTCCTCTGACACCGTCTGGTATAGCGGTCCTGGATGGCAGGAAGCTTGGCCCCAGCGATGTACTGGGCCGTACGCACTACCCTCTGTAGTGCCTTGCGGTCAGAGGCCGAGCAGTTGCCATACCAGGCAGTGATGCAGCCAGTCAGGATGCGCTCGATGGTACAGCTGTAGAACATTTTGAGGATATGAGGACCCATGCCAAATCTTTTCAGTCTCCTGAGGGGGAATAGGCTTTGTCGTGCCCTCTTCACGACTGTCTTGGTGTGTTTGGACCATGATAGTTTGTTGGTGATGTGGACACCAAGGAACTTGAAGCTCTCAACCTGCTCCACTACAGCCCCGTCGATGAAGCATGGTGGTGGCAGCATCATGCTGTGGGGATGTTTTTCAGCGGCAGAGACTGGGAGACTAGTCAGGATCGAGGGAAAGATGAAAGGAGCAAAGTACAGAGAGATCCTTGATGAAAACCTGCTCCAGAGCACTCAGGACCTCAGACTGGGGTGAAGGTTCACCTTCCAACAGGACAACGACCCTAAGCACACAGCCAAGACAACGCAGGAATGGCTTCGGGAGTAGTCTCTGAATGTCCTTGAGTGGCCCAGCCAGAGCCCGGACTTGAACCCGATCGAACATCTGTGAAGAGACCTGAAAATAGCTGTGCATTGACGCTCCCCATCCAACCTGACAGAGCTTGAGAGGATCTGCAGAGAAGAATGGGAGAAACTCCCCAAATACATGTGTGCCAAGCTTTTTAAGTCAAACCCAAGAAGAATCAAGGCTGTAATTGCTGCCAAAGGTGCATCAATAAAGTACTGAATAAAGGGTCTGAAAACTTACATAAATGTGATATTTCCATATATTTTTTTTTTTAATACATTATCCAAAAGAATTCTGGGCTCGAGTCTAACATTTTCTCCTGGTTGCACTGGTACCACTAACTCTTTCAGTTGGTGGCACCAGCCCATGATTTGGTGGCACCCCAATTTTTTTTCCGCACAATCGAATACATTTCAGTCATCATCTTCTAAAGTTATTCACAATTCAACATTGGCTATGCTGTCAATGAAATATGATTTTTGCCACGCTCAAAACAACTGTTAACTCAGTACTGCGAAAACTTGACTTCAATGAGTTCAAGACAACTGGGAAGTCGGGGAAAAAACGAGCTCTGACTAGGAAAATACGTTTTGAAGGGTCATCCAACTCGGAATTGTAAATCCGGAACTCAAGCCTCTTTCTAGAGCTACGACCTGAAGATCAATGACGTCATCATGATTCGACCTTGTTTTTTTCAGAGTTCCCAGTTGTCTTGAAAGCACAATAAATCCAGAGAATGCCAGACTTTGATGACAAAATTTGCCCACTAAGGATCACTGCGCCACCTTCCTGTTCAAGTGAGCACAGCACAACAAGGTGAGTCCCAAAATGTATTGTATGCTGCTGCATAAATGATGTAATATGCCAGGGAGATATGTATACTGTAGCTAAGAAAGTAATACTAAGTGTATGTTGTGTAGTAAGCTGTTAGTAGCCCATGTGCCTCACCCTAATCATTTGGTCTATTTACCCCTCATAATTTCGCCTACTGTTCTGACTTGGTGGTGCACATGTAGCCTATAACCTGTTTTAGAGAAATGTAATCATCGAGTAATGTAAGAGTTTTCATTGTCTGCTTATATGCCCCCTTTATTTATCCTACGGTTCTGACTTGGTGTACAGGGAGAACATTGTAAGAACAGCCCATGTTCTGAATTCTGTCGCTGTACATTTCAAAAGTGCTAAACAAATAGTTATATTGACTACGTCCGTCCTAGCTCGCTCATTAATGTCTTAATGGTTGAATTAACTGTTTCGCTGCCAGACAAGGCCCCGTTGATAGCCAGGTGTAGCAGTGGTCAAATGTTGGGACAGCTTTATGTAGGCCCTAACAGTTTGTGGGCACCGTTTGTCACCGTTCTAGTGCAATTAATGTATTGTTTAGTGTTGTGTTGTGGCTTTGCTGGCATGCATCCCACTTGTTTTTTTAATTTTTTTGCCCCACCAAGATTTACATGCTAAAATCGCCACTGAACCTAATACAGTGATTGTCATGAATTTGGGGTTGACAATTAGGCTATTTTTGTTATATTTTACAGACAAAATAGGGCTCCAGAATGTTCAAATTTTTTTTGTTCAATAGAGATTAATTTGCCTTAATCTTTACGTGCACAAATATTATATAGGCCTATAGCTAAATATAAAACTTTTCAGTGAGGCCTAGTGCAATTGCGATGGCCGATGCGCAATTTCACGCACTCTCCGAAACAGGCAGGCAGGGCAGACAATTTTATTACAGGAATCATGAGGATAATGCACTTTACTGTTGAACAAATTCCCTTTATCCGGCCCCAAAAATAGGACGTTTTGGTTGAGGTGACCAGGTAGAATGTGCAGCTCGCACCAGTGCGACCAATTAAATGTTTTACTCGCACAGCCAAGTTAAAGGGTCGCAAAATGCGACTAATGGTCGCAGTCTGGAGCCCTGCCTATACTCTACTTGTCTACACTCTACTGTCATATCCAAACTTGTGAAACATAAACGTCTATGATTGGTACAGATTTGATGTTGTCTGGACCAAACAAATTTGGTCTTGTTTGTTGGGGGGAGCTCATTAGAATAGTAGCCAATGTGTAGAAAAGTGTTGGCCAAGATGGCGTAGCAGTGCGGTCATGTTCTCTGTTGTGTGTCTGTGTAAATAGCCTGTTTTTGGTATTTATTTTACGTATATATTTCCCTATCACACTTTTCATCCTTCTACTAAATATACTTTTCTGCAACCCGCCTCACTCAATGTGGAACAGATTCTATTATTTACTCACCTTTTATCTAGAATCTCCAGTTGAAACTAGCTAGCCAGCTAACTAGCTAACGAGCTACTTGCTATTAGCCACCGTTAGCGGTTTTCACCCAGAACATCGGATTTTCTGCCGGAATAACTGAATCACTGGACCTTAACACCGGATTGCAACTAGCTAGCCACAACCAAATGGATGTTGCTGTAGGCTAATCACCACTGCCCCCGAATCAAGCACCAGTTAGCCTTGAGCTAGCCTCGAGCCAGGCCCATATCCCGGCTATCTACCTCTTTGTCTACCGGACGGGAGTAGCCAGCTAACTAGCTACTTGCTATTAGCCACCGTTAGCGGTTTTTCACCATTGTCCGTGGCCTGCACTACCTACCAGCCAGCTCTAGCCTGGACTATTATCAGCCAGTCTGCACAGCGCGTTATCGACCCAGAACATATCGGATTTTCTGCCGGAATCACTGAATCACTGGACCTTTAACACCGGATCATCGCAACTAGCTAGCTGCAACCAAATGGATGTTGTTGTTGGCTAATCAGCCTTGAGCTAGCCTCGAGTCAGACACATCTCCCGGCTATCTACCTCTCTGTCAACCGGACGGGACCTCCTAGAGTCGACACGGAGCCCCGCCATCCATCATGACTGGTCTGCCGACGTAATCGTCTATGGTTTCAACAGGCTTCCCGTTGCGACGACCACGAAGATCCATCTGCTAGCCCCGCTGTAGCACCAATTCGAACTGCTCTCGGACTCACATTGCTGTTCACTGGACCTTATGATCACTCAGCTGCACAGCTGATGCCTGCGCTGGACTGTTCCTTTACACAGTGTCCTGTTTATCTGTTTAGCCTCAGCCAAAACTTTAATCGCCATTACCAGTTGTTGTCTTAGCTCTCTCTAATAACACCTGTGATTGCTTTATGCCTCTCTCCTATGTCAATATGCCTTGCCTATTGCTGTTCCAGTTAGTTCTTATTATACAATTTCACTGTAGAACCCCAAGTCCCTCTCAAACTGCCTCAAATAGCTCCTTTGTTCCACCCCCCATACACGCCAAGAGCGGCTCAATCGGTGCCTCCAGTGATGCTATCTCTTTCATTGTTACCCAACTCTTAGGTTTACCTCCACTGTACTCATACCCTTCCATATCCTTGTCTGTACGTAATGCCCTGAATCTATTCTACAACGCCCGGAAATCTGCCCCCTTTATTCTCTGTACCCAACGCACTAGAAGACCAGTTCTTAAAGCCTTTAGCCGTATCCTTATTCTAGTCCTCCTCTGTTCCTCTGGTGATGTAGAGGCTAACCCAGGCCCTGCAGCCCCCAGTATCACTCTTACTCCCCAGGAGCTATCATTTATTGACTTCTGTAACCGTAAAAGCCTTGGTTTTCTGCACGTTAACATCAGAAGCCTCCTTCCTAAGTTATTCACTGCGTTAGCACACTCTGCCAACCCTGATGTTCTAGCAGTGTCTGAATCCTGGCTTAGGAAGGCCACCAAAAATGCAGAAATGTCCATCCCCAACTACAACATTTTCCGTCTAGATAGAACTGCCAAAGGGGGTGGAGTTGCAATCTACTGTAGAGGTAGCCTGCAGAGCTCTATCATACTATCCAGGTCTGTGCCCAAACAGTTTGAGCTTCTACTTCTAAAAATCCACCTTTCCAGAAATAAGTCTCTCACTGTTGCCGCTTGCTACAGACCCCCCTCAGCCCCCAGCTGTGCCCTGGACACCATATGTGAATTGATTGCCCCCCATCTATCCTCAGAGTTCATACTGCTTGGTGACCTAAACTGGGATATGCTTAACACCCCGCCACCCTATAATCCAAACTAGATGCCCTCAATCTCACACAAATTATCAAGGAACCTACCAGGTACAACTCTAAATCCGTAAACATGGGCACCCTCATAGATATCATCCTGACTAATTTACCCTCTAAATACACCTCCGCTGTCTTCAACCAGGATCTCAGCGATCACTGCCTTATTGCCTGCGTCCGTAATGGGTCCGCGGTCAAACGACCACCCCTCATCACTGTCAAACGCTCCCTAAAACACTTTAGCGAGCAGGCCTTCCTAATTGACCTGGCCCAGGTATCCTGGATGGATATCGATCTCATTCCGTCAGTAGAGGATGCCTGGTTGTTCTTTAAAAGTGCTTTCCTCTCAATCTTAAATAAGCATGCCCCATTCAAAAAAGTCAGAACTAAGAACAGATATAGCCCCTGGTTCTCCTCAGACTTGACTGCCCTTGACCAGCACAAAATCATCCTGTGGCGTACTGCATTAGCATCAAATAGCCCCCGCGATATGCAACTTTTCAGGGAAGGTAGGACCCAATATACACAAGCAGTTAGGAAAGCAAAGGCTAGCTTTTTCAAACAGAAATTTGCATCCTGTAGCACTAACTCCAAAAGGTTTTGGGACACTGTAAAGTCCATGGAGAATAAGAGCACCTCCTCCCAGCTGCCCACTGCACTGAGGCTAGGAAACACTATCACCACCGATAAATCTACAATAATCGAGAATTTCAACAAGCATTTTGCTACGGCTGGCCATGCTTTCCACCTGGCTACCACTACCCCGGCCACCAGCTCAAATTAAGGTGGAAAACCACACTACAGGCTGATCCAACTTTGTCCTTAAAACAAGTCAAAATGAGGCTCAGTAGTGTGTGTGGCCTCCACGTGCCTGTATGACCTCCCTACAACGCCTGGGCATGCTCCTGGTGAGGTGGCGGATGGTCACCTGAGGGATCTCCTCCCAGACCTGGACTAAAGCATCCGCCAACTCCTGGACAGTCTGTGGTGCAACGTGGCGTTGGTGGATGGAGCGAGACATGATGTCCCAGATGTGCTCAATTGGATTCAGGTCTGGGGAACGGGCGGGCCAGTCCATAGCATCAATGCCTTCCTCTTGCAGGAACTGCTGACACATTCGAGCCACATGAGGTCTAGCATTGTCTTGCATTAGGAGGAACCCAGGGCCAACCGCACCAGCATATGGTCTCACAAGGGGTCTGAGGATCTCATCTCGGTACCTAATGGCAGTCAGGCTACCTCTGGCGAGCACATGGAGGGCTGTGCGGCCCCCCAAAGAAATGCCACCCCACACCATGACTGACCCACCGCCAAACCGGTCATGCTGGAGGATGTTGCAGGCAGCAGAACGTTCTCCACGGCGTCTCCAGACTCTGTCACGTATGTCACGTGCTCAGTGTGAACCTGCTTTCATCTGTGAAGAGCACAGGGCGCCAGTGGCGAATTTGCCAATCTTGGTGTTCTCTGGCAAATGCCAAACGTCCTGCACGGTGTTGGGCTTTAAGCACAACCCCCACCTGTGGACTTCGGGCCCTCATACCACCCTCATGGAGTCTGTTTCTGACCGTTTGAGCAGACACATGCACATTTGTGGCCTGCTGGAGGTCATTTTGCAGGGCTCTGGCAGTGCTCCTCCTGCTCCTCCTTGCACACAGGCGGAGGTAGCAGTCCTGCTGCTGGGTTGTTGCCCTCCTACGGCCTCCTCCACATCTCCTGATGTACTGGCCTGTCTCCTGGTAGCGCCTCCATGCTCTGGACACTACGCTGACAGACACAGCAAACCTTCTTGCCACAGCTCGCATTGATGTGCCATCCTGGATGAGCTGCACTACGTCTCATGCTACCACTAGAGTGAAAGCACCGCCAGCATTCAAAAGTGACCAAAACATCAGCCAGGAAGCATAGGAACTGAGAAGTGGTCTGTGGTCACCACCTGCAAAACCAGTCCTTTATTTGGGGTGTCTTGCTAATTGCCTATAATTTCCACCTGTTGTCTATTCCATTTGCACAACAGCATGTGAAATGTATTGTCAATCAGTGTTGCTTCCTAAGTGGACAGTTTGATTTCACAGAAGTGTGATTGACTTGGAGTTACATTGTGTTGTTTAAGTGTTCCCTTTATTTTTTTGAGCAGTGTATATCCATCCTGCCCTGCCTTTCGAAAGTTTTTGAAAGCCAAGTTAACAAACAGATCACCGACCATTTCGAATCACACCATACCTTCTCCGCTATGCAATCCGGTTTCCGAGCTGGTCATGGGTGCACCTCAGCCACGCTCAAGGTCCTAAACGATATTATAACCGCAATCAATAATAGACAGTACTGTG
The DNA here is from genome assembly GCF_964263955.1 of Coregonus lavaretus. Classification (NCBI taxonomy): domain Eukaryota; kingdom Metazoa; phylum Chordata; class Actinopteri; order Salmoniformes; family Salmonidae; genus Coregonus; species Coregonus lavaretus. The sequence goes on along the minus strand of NC_140010.1, from coordinate 26,425,439 downwards.
CAGCCGTCTTCATCGACCTGGCCAAGGCTTTCGACTCTGTCAATCACCGCATTCTTATTGGCAGACTAAATAGCCTTGGTTTCTCAAATGACTGCCTCGCCTGGTTCACCAACTACTTCTCAGATAGAGTTCAATGTGTCAAATCGTAGGGCCTGTTGTCTGGACCTATGGCAGTCTCTATGGGGGTGCCACAGGGTTCAATCTTGGGCCGACTCTTTTCTCTGTGTATATCAATGATGTCGCTCTTGCTGCTGGTGACTCTCAGATCCACCTCTACGCAGACGACACCATTTTGTATACATCTGGCCCTTCATTGGACACTGTGTTAACAAACCCCCAAATGAGCTTCAATGCCATACAACACTCCTTCCGTAGCCTCCAACTGCTCTTAAACACTAGTAAAACTAAATGCATGCTCTTCAATCGAACGCTGCTGGCACCCGCCTACCCGACTAGAATCACTACTCTCGACGGGTGTGACATAGAATATGTGGACAACTATAAATACCTAGGTGTCTGGTTAGACTGTAAACTCTCCTTCTAGACTCACATTAAGCATCTCCAATCCAAAGTTAAATCTAGAATCGGCTTCCTATTTCGCAACAAAGCCTCCTTCAATCATGCTGCCAAACATGCCCTCGTAAAACTGACTATCCTACCGATCCTTGACTTCGGCGATGTCATTTACAAAATAGCCTCCAACACTCTACTCAGCAAATTGGATGTAGTCTATCACAGTGCCATCCGTTTTGTCACCAAAGCCCCATATACTACCCACCACTGTGACCTCTACGCTCTTGTTGGCTGGTACTCACTACATATTCGTCGCCAAACCCACTGGCTCCAGGCCATCTATAAATCACTGCTAGGCAAATCCCCGCCTTTATCTTAGCTAATTGGTCACCATAGCAACACCCACCCGTAGAATGCGCTCCAGCAGGTACATCTCACTGGTCATCCCCAAAGCCAACACCTCCTTTGGCCGCCATTCTTTTCAGTTCTCTGCTGCCAATGACTGGAATGAACTGCAAAAATCTCTGAAGCTGGAGACTTATCTCCCTCACTAACTTTAAGCATCAGTTGTCAGAGCACCTTACCAATCACTGCACCTGTACACAGCACATCTGAAATTAGCCCACCCAACTACCTCATCCCCATATTGTTATTTATTTTGCTCATTTGCACCCCAGTATCTCTATTTGCACATCATCTCTTTCAGTGTTAATACTAATTGTAATTATTTTGCACTATGGCCTATTTATTGCCTTACCTCCATAACTTGCTACATTTGCACACACTGTATATATATTTTCTGTTGTATTTTTGACTTTGTTTTGTTTTAGGGGCCCCGTGTAGCTCAGTTGGTAGAGCATGGCGCTTGCAACGCCAGGGTTGTGGGTTCGTTTCCCACGGGGGGCCAGTATGAAAATGTATGCACTCACTAACTGTAAGTCGCTCTGGATAAGAGCGCCTGCTAAATGACTAAATTGTAAAATGTTTTACCCCATATGTAACTCTGTGTTGTTGTTTTTATCGCACTGCTTTGCTTTATTTTGGCCAGGTCGCAGTTGTAAATGAGAACTTGTTCTCAACTGGCTTACCTGGTTAAATAAAGGTTAAATAAAAAATAAAAATAAAAACTAGGGGTTGTGACTGTGGGGTCGCCTGATTTGAAAATGGGGTCGTGAGAGTCAAAATAAGAAATTGCGCTTGGTTTATAGAACTGGGGTTACGTTAGTAACCTCCGGTAGCCGCTAGATGCGGTTGTAATAAACAGAACGTTTTCTTCCTACAAATGTGGCTTTATCTTTTGAACGGTTTAAGCTACAAAATATTATGACCCCATCACGGAAAGATAAGACTCACAGGAACACAAGCCGCGCAGGACTAAATGGATTGTTGAGAAGAACTTGACTGGCCTGCACAGAGCCCTGACCTCAACCCCATCGAACACCTTTGGGATGAATTGGAATGCCAACTGCGAGCCAGGCCTAATCGCCCAACATCAGTGCCCATCTAACTAATGCTCGTAGCTGAAAGTCCCCGCAGCAATGTTCCAACATCTAATGGAAAGCCTTCCCAGAAGAGTGGATGTTCTTATAGCAGCAAAGGGGGGACCAACTCCATATTAATGATTTTGGAATGAGATGTTCGACGAGCATGTAGTGTATGGTCATGTAGTGTATGTGTCTTCTGTTTCCCTCTACAATGCCCACAAAGCAGCATAGGGCTCATTAGAACAGAGTGGACAAGACCAGGCACTAAATCAGACTGGGGGGAGAAGAGCATCATGAATTACTATCTTTTCTACACAGATGATCGATCATACAAAATTATTGCCTGATGATCTTCTGAACTTTCCAATATCTTTCTGATGCATTTGTCACTTCAAACCATACTTCCTTCAGATAGTACTTTTTCCAGTATTTATGTCAGACTGATTTGTAATAGACTGTCATAGCCCCAGTTAAAAAAGTTAACATTGGCAGTTAATTACATAACTTTTTCTTTTACATGGTGGGATTGCAAAAATTTTTGTTTTTCAGAAATGGGGTCTTGGGCCAAAAATATTTGGGGACCTTTAGTGTAGAATAATACCCAAACATGCAAAGGAGGATTATTGCATTTTCTACCTTTGTGTACCTATTCAGGATACATCACCATGAAGAGAATGCATTTCTGTATAGTACAGATTCTGTTACCATCACTCTCTTACTGGTTGTTAATCCACTTCACTTACTGTAGTTCGGTAATGTATGTATAGTTGAAGTCGGAAGTTTACATACACCTTAGCCAAATACATTTAAACTCAGCTTTTCACAATTCCTGACATTTAATCCTAGTAAAATGGCCCTGTTTTAGGTCAGTTAGGATCACCACTTTATTTTAAGAATGTGAAATGTCACAATAATAGTAGAGAGAATTATTTATTTCAGCTTTTATTTATTTCATCACATTCCCAGTGGGTCAGAAGTTTACATACACTCAATTAGCATTTGGTAGCATTGCCTTTAAATTGTTTAACTTGGGTCAAACGTTTCGGGGCGCCTTCCACAAGCTTCCCACAATAAATTGGTTGAATTTTGGCCCATTCCTCCTGACAGAACTGGTGTAACTGAGTCAGGTTTGAAGGCCTCTTTGCTCGCACATGCTTTTTCAGTTCTGCCCACACATTTTCTATAGGATTGAGGTCAGGGCTTTGTGATGGCCACTCCAATACCTTGACTTTGTTGTCCTTAAGCCATTTTGCCACAACTTTGGAAGTATGCTTGGGGTCATTGTCCATTTGGAAGATACATTTGAGACCAAGCTTTCAGTTCCTGACTGATGTCTTGAGATGTTGCTTCAATATATCCACATAATTTTCCTTCCTCATGATGCCATCTATTTTGTGAAGTGCACCAGTCCCTCCTGCAGCAAAGCACCCACACAGCATGATGCTGCCACCCACGTGCTTCACGGTTGGGATGGTGTTCTTCGGCTTGCAGGGTTCCCCTTTCCCTCCAAACATAACGATGGTCATTATGGCCAAACAGTTCTATTTTTGTTTCATCAGACCAGAGGACATTTCTCCAAAAAGTACGATCTTTGTCCCCATGTGCAGTTGCAAACCGTAGTCTGGATTTTTTATGGCGGTTTTGGAGCAGTGGCTTCTTCCTTGCTGAGCGGCATTTCAGGTTATGTCGATACAGGACTCGTTTTACTGTGGATATAGATACTTTTGTACCTGTTTCCTCCAGCATCTTCACAGGGTCCTTTGCTGTTGTTCTGGGATTGATTTGCACTTTTCGCACCAAAGTACGTTCATCTCTAGGATACAGAACGTGCCTCCTTCCTGAGCGGTATGATGGCTGTGTGGTCCCATGGTGTGTTTACTTGCGTACTATTGTTTGTACAGATGAACGTGGTACCTTCAGGCATTTGGAAATTGCTCCCAAGGATGAACCAGACTTGTGGAGTTCTACAAAATAAATTTCTGAGGTCTTGGCTGATTTCTTTTGATTTTCCCATGATGTCAAACAAAGAGGCACTGAGTTTGAAGGTAGGCCTTGAAATACATCCACAGGTACACCTCCAATTGACTCAAATTATGTCAATTAGCCTATCAGAAGCTTCTTAAGCCATGACATCATTTTCTGGAATTTTCCGAGCTGTTTAAAGGCACAGTCAACTAAGTGTATGTAAACTTCTGACCCACTGGAATTGTGATACAGTGAATTATAAGTGAAATAATCTGTCTGTAAAAAATTGTTGGAAAAATTACATGCACAAAGTAGATGTCCTAACTGACTTGCCAAAACTATAGTTAGCTAACAAGACATTTGTGGAGTGGTTGAAAAAATGAGTTTTAATGACTCCAACCTAAGTGTATGTAAACTTCCGACTTCAACAGTATGTATGTATGTACAGTGGGGGAAAAAAGTATTTAGTCAGCCACCAATTGTGCAAGTTCTCCTACTTAAAAAGATGAGAGAGGCCTGTAATTTTCATCATAGGTACATGTCAACTATGACAGACAAATTGAGAAAAAGAAATCCAGAAAATCACATTGTAGGATTTTTAATGAATTTATTTGCAAATTATGGTGGAAAATAAGTATTTGGTCACCTACAAACAAGCAAGATTTCTGGCTCTCACAGACCTGTAACTTCTTCTTTAAGAGGCTCCTCTGTCCTCCACTCGTTACCTGTATTAATGGCACCTGTTTGAACTTGTTATCAGTATAAAAGACACCTGTCCACAACCTCAAACAGTCACACTCCAAACTCCACTATGGCCAAGACCAAAGAGCTGTCAAAGGACACCAGAAACAAAATTGTAGACCTGCACCAGGCTGGGAAGACTGAATCTGCAATAGGTAAGCAGCTTGTTTTGAAGAAATCAACTGTGGGAGCAATTATTAGGAAATGGAAGACATACAAGACCACTGATAATCTCCCTCGATCTGGGGCTCCACACAAGATCTCACCCCGTGGGGTCAAAATGATCACAAGTACGGTGAGCAAAAATCCCAGAACCACACGGGGGGACCTAGTGAATGACCTGCAGAGAGCTGGGACCAAAGTAACAAAGCCTACCATCAGTAACACACTACGCCGCCAGGGACTCAAATCCTGCAGTGCCAGAGGTGTCCCCCTGCTTAAGCCAGTACATGTCCAGGCCCGTCTGAAGTTTGCTAGAGTGCATTTGGATGATCCAGAAGAGGATTGGGAGAATGTCATATGGTCAGATGAAACCAAAATATAACTTTTTGGTAAAAAGTCAACTCGTCGTGTTTGGAGGACAAAGAATGCTGAGTTGCATCCAAAGAACACCATACCTACTGTGAAGCATGGGGGTGGAAACATCATGCTTTGGAGCTGTTTTTCTGCAAAGTGACCAGGACGACTGATCCGTGTAAAGGAAAGAATGAATGGGGCCATGTATCGTGAGATTTTGAGTGAAAACCTCCTTCCATCAGCAAGGGCATTGAAGATGAAACGTGGCTGGGTCTTTCAGCATGACAATGATCCCAAACACACACCCCGGGCAACGAAGGAGTGGCTTCGTTAGAAGCATTTCAAGGTCCTGGAGTGGCCTAGCCAGTCTCCAGATCTCAACCCCATAGAAAATCTTTGGAGGGAGTTGAAAGTCGTGTTGCCCAGCGACAGCCCCAAAACATCACTGCTCTAGAGGAGATCTGCATGGAGGAATGGGCCAAAATTCCAGCAACAGTGTGTGAAAACCTTGTGAAGACTTACAGAAAACGTTTGACCTGTGTCATTGGCAACAAAATGTATATAACAAAGTATTGAGAAACTTTTGTTATTGACCAAATACTTATTTTCCACCATAATTTGCAAATAAATTCATTAAAAATCCTACAATGTGATTTTCTGGATTTTTTTTTCTCATTTTGTCTGTCATAGTTGACGTGTACCTATGATGAAAATTACAGGCCTCTCTCATCTTTTTAAGTGGGAGAACTTGCACAATTGGTGGCTGACTAAATACTTTTTTTCCCCACTGTATGTATGTATGTATGTATGTATGTATGTATGTATGTATGTATGTATGTATGTATGTATGTATGTATGTATGTATGTATGTATGTATGTATGTATGTATGTATGTATGTATGTATGTATGTATGTATGTATTACCATTCAAAAGTTTGGGGTCACTTAGAAATGTCCTTGTTTTCGAATGAAAAGTAATTTTTTTGTCCATTTAAAATAACATCAAATTGATCAGAAATACAGTGTAGACATTGTTAATGTTGTAAATGGCTATTGTAGCTGGAAATGGCTTTTTTTTTTTTTTTAATGGAATATCTACAAAGGCGCACAGAGGCACATTATCAGCAACCATCAGTCCTGTGTTCCAATGGCACGTTGTGTTTGCTAATCCAAGTTTATCATTTTAAAAGGCTAATTGATCATTAGAAAACCCTTTTGCAATTATGTTAGCATAGCAGAAAACTGGCCTAAAGAAGCAATAAAACTGGCCTTCTTGAGACTAGTTGAGTGTCTGAAAAAGCCATATCTCAGACTGGCCAATAAAATAAAAGATTAAGATGGGCAGTCTGAGATATGGCTTTTTCTTTGCAACTCTGCCTAGGTCGTCAGCATCCCAGAGTCGCCTCTTCACTGTTGACGTTTAGACTGGTGTTTTGCGGGTGCTATTTAATGAAGCTGCCAGTTGAGGATCTGTGAGGCGCTTGTTTCTCAAACTAGACACTCTAATGTATTTGTCCTCTTGCTCAGTTGTGCACCGGGGCCTCCCACTCCTCTTTCTATTCTGGTTAGAGCCAGTTTGCGCTGTTCTGTGAAGGGAGTAGTACACAGTGTTCTACGAGATCTTCAGTGATGGTCAAACGTTTGGACACACCTACTCATTCCAGGGTTTTTCCTTATTTTTACTATTTTCTACATTGTAGAATAATAGTGAAGACATCGACACTATGAAATAACACATGGAATCATGTAGTAACCAAAAAAGTGTTAAACAAATCAAAATGTATTTTATATTTGAGATTATTCAAAGTAGCCACCCTTTGCCTTGAGGACAGCTTTGCACACACTTGGCATTCTCTCAACCAGCTTCACCTGGAATGCTTTCCCAACAGTCTTGAAGGAGTTCCCACATATGCTGAGCACTTGTTGGCTGCTTTTCCTTCACTCTGCGGTCCAACTCATCCCAAACCATCTCAATTGGGTTGAGGTCGGGTGATTGTGGAGGCCAGGTCATCTGATGCAGCACTCCATCACTCTCCTTCTTGGTCAAATAGCCCTTTGACAGCCTGGAGGTGTGTTGGGTCATTGTCCTGTTGAAAAACAAATGATAGTCCCACTAAGTGCAAACCAGATGGGATGGCGTATCGCTGCAGAATGCTGTGGTAGCCATGCTGGTTAAGTGTGCCTTGAATTCTAAATAAATCACCACTGACAGTGTCACCAGCAAAGCACCATCACACCTCGTCCTCCTTGCTCCGCAATACTAACCTAAATGACAGTGAAAAGAAGGAAGTACAGTGAGGGAAAAAACTACTTGATCCCCTGCTGATTTTGTACATTTGCCCACTGACAAAGAAATGATCAGTCTATAATTTTAATGGTAGGTTTATTTGAACAGTGAGAGACAGAATAACAACAACAAAATCCAGAAAAACGCATGTCAAAAATGTTATAAATTTGATTTGCATTTTAATGAGGGAAATAAGTATTTGACCCCTCTGCAAAACATGACTTAGTACTTGGTGGCAAAACCCTTGTTGGCAATCACAGAGGTCAGACGTTTCTTGTAGTTGGCCACCAGGTTTGCACACATCTCAGGAGGGATTTTGTCCCACTCCTCTTTGCAGATCTTCACCAAGTCATTAGGTTTCGAGGCTGACGTTTGGCAACTCAAACCTTCAGCTCCCTCCACAGATTTTCTATGGGATTAAGGTCTGGAGACTGGCTAGGCCAGTCCAGGAACTTAATGTGCTTCTTCTTGAGCCACTTCTTTGTTGCCTTGGCCGTGTGTTTTGGGTCATTGTCATGCTGGAATACCCATCCACGACCCATTTTCAATGCCCTGGCTGAGGGAAGGAGGTTCTCACCCAAGATTTGACGGTACATGGCCCTGTCCATCGTCCCTTTGATGCGGTGAAGTTGTCCTGTCACCTTAGCAGAAAAACACTCCCAAAGCATAATGTTTCCACCTCCATGTTTGACGGTGGGGATGGTGTTCTTGGGGTCATAGGCAGCATTCCTCCTCCTCCAAACACGGCGAGTTGAGTTGATGCCAAAGAGCTCAATTTTGGTCTCATCTGACCACAACACTTTCACCCAGTTCTCCTCTGAATCATTCAGATGTTCATTGGCAAACTTCAGACGGGCCTGTATATGTGCTTTCTTGAGCAGGGGGACCTTGCGGGCGCTGCAGGATTTCAGTCCTTCATGGCGTAGTGTGTTACCAATTGTTTTCATGGTCTCGGCTGCCTTGAGATCATTGACAAGATCCTCCCGTGTAGTTCTGGGCTGATTCCTCACCGTTCTCATGATCATTGCAACTCCACGAGGTGAGATCTTGCATGGAGCCCCAGGCCGAGGGAGATTGACAGTTATTTTGTGTTTCTTCCATTTGAGAATAATCACACCAACTATTGTTACCTTCTCACCAAGCTGCTTGGCGATGGTCTTGTAGCCCATTCCAGCCTTGTGTAGGTCTACAATCTTGTCCCTGACATCCTTGGAGAGCTCTTTGGTCTTGGCCATGGTGGAGAGTTTGGAATCTGATTGATTGATTGCTTCTGTGGACAGGTGTCTTTTATACAGGTAACAAGCTGAGTTTAGGAGCTCTCCCTTTAAGAGTGTGCTCCTAATCTCAGCTCGTTACCTGTATAAAAGACACCTGGGAGCCAGAAATCTTTCTGATTGAGAGGGGGTCAAATACTTATTTCCCTCATTAAAATGCAAATCAATTGATAACATTTTTGACATGCGTTTTTCTGGATTTTTGTTGTTGTTATTCTGTCTCTCACTGTTCAAATAAACCTACCATTAAAATTATTGACCGATCATTTCTTTGTCAGTGGACAAACGTACAAAATCAGCAGGGGATCAAATACTTTTTTCCCTCACTGTATATACAGAATAAAAAATATTCCAGTTTGCAATAATACTGCAAATAATGTGGCTAAGAAATTAGCTTTTTGTCCTGAATACAAAGCATTATGTTTGGGGCAAACACAACACATAACTGAGTACCATTCTTCATATTTTCAAGCATGGTGGTGGCTGCATCATGTTAAGGATATGCTTGTCATCGGCAAAGACTAGGGATTTCTTTGGGGATAAAATTAAACGGAATAGAGCTGAGCACAGGCCAAATCCTAGAGGAAAACCTGGTTGTCTGCTTTAGCAGGACAAGGCCAAATATACACTGCAGTTGTTTACCAAGACAACATTGATTGTTCCTGAGCGGCCTAGTTATGTTTTGACTTAAATCAGCTTGAAAATCTATTGCAAGACTTGAAAATGCCTGTCTAGTAATGATCAATAACCAACTTGACTGAGCTTGTAGAGTTTAAAAAAGAATAATGGGCAAATATTGTACAATCTAGGTGTGCAAAGCTCTTCGAGACTTATCCAGAAAAACTCACAGCCATAATGGCTGCCAAAGACGATTCTAACATGTATTGACTCAGGGGGTTGGACTCAGGGGGTTGAATACTTTTTTTTATTTTTTACTTTGACATTACAGAATACGTTGTGTAAATTGTTGAAAAAAAGAAGACAATTAAATCCATTTTAATCCCAGTTTGTAACACAACAAAATGTGGAAAAAGTCAAGGTGGGTGGATATTTTCTGAACGCACTGTATATATTTAGTTTGCTGTTTTTGGTTTCAGTTGGAGTCCTCTACATTTGGTCATACAGGCAGTTCTATTTCAGTTGGGGCTGGGGGGCTGTCTATGGGAAATATAGCAGATCGTTGGAAAGTGTTAAGATGACAGTGCAGTGTCAGCAGGTTGCCATGACGATGCAGTCATCCCACATTTCATTGTGCCGGACCCTGTGCTGCCTGTCTCCCTCCCTCCCGCAAGGTCACAGGGTCCCAATTGATCTAGCTGCCAGGCAGAGGCTCGCATCACTTTCCTGTAACATATGTTCCCGGCCCGTTACGCTTGCATCAATCTCCTTTATGTGGACAGTAAAACACCTAATTTCACCCGTCTGAGCTCATGTACTCAGGGCTGTAGAGACATAGAACCGCTCCCTAAGAACATACTGTATGTAATTAAGCAATGTATTAATGATAATAATGGACTCTGACTGAATGGTAGTTCACCATTTTGTTCCCTATTCAAATGAATCGCACTGTCCGTACAGTACAACCGGTTCAAAACCTGTACATGTCTCTGAATCTGCCTTGGTCTAGGAGACGGACAGAAGAGCAGTTGGTGAACGGGGTAACTTGTCATTGCCGTGCACTCTATTGAACTTTATTGCTCCACAGTCCACACACACAGACTGTCCGCTGGGTGCTGTAAATCAGCCAGTGATGTGTGATCTCCATTGTTCCTAGTCCAGCAGGTTAATGGGAATGGCCGGTCATTGTGGTTGCAGCCCTAGTCCTGTCCATGTCCATGCTGCAGTGCAGATAGCCTAGCGTTCATGTGCTCCCCTCTGTATGGGCCGGCCATCCGATCCGCATGCGGAGTAGTCAGCAGCATGTCCCCTCACAGTAGGGCACTCCTAGGCATACCTGTCATAATGTTAACCTTAAAGATCATGTTTGGTGAATCTGTTGATGGGTAGCTGAATTTAATGAAGTTGTTGTAGATATAGTAACTATTAGCTACAGCCTAGAACATTGTGCTTGAAAACAGTAGGAATTCTTTGTGGGTTTTCAGATTAGTTTTGTTCATTTTGCTGTGATCTCAACACAGCAGCTTATTGAACACCTCAAGAGGATGTGACTGATGGCCAATGCACCGGAATAACTATATGTTTTTCAGATGTAGACTCGTGACCGGACAACATCACTTTACTACTATATGTTTTTCAGATGTAGACTGTGGTGACCGGACAACATCAGTTTACTATATGTTTTTCAGATATAGACTGGTGACCTGACAACATCAGTTTACTGTATGTTTTTCAGATGTAGACTGTGGTGACCGGACAACATCAGTTTACTGTATGTTTTTCAGATGTAGACTGTGGTGACCGGACAACATCAGTTTACTATATGTTTTTCAGATGTAGACTGTGGTGACCTGACAACATCCGTTTACTATATGTTTTTCAGATGTAGACTGTGGTGACCGGACAACATCAGTTTCCCAGCATCTTCCTTTTATCTTCTTGTCTGATTGCTATGACCAGTTGTTTTCTGATGATTCTTTGTGCATATCATTCCCCATTGATCTATGCGAAATCAAAGAATGCTGTAAAGATATGGAGTTCCATAGGTTTTTATTTGTGCCTCAAAGAGAAGCTTAAAAATGTAACCATTATTTTTCTACCTCAATGCCTCTGAGCTGAAACATCACCCTGTTTTTATTACAGGGCAATTGGATCATGTAGAAACCAACAGGAGCATTTCACATTCAATTAATTAAACAATTTATGAGGACTGCATTTCCACAAGAGCCAAACAATGCTGATGGGATGTGTCCCAAATGGCACCCTATTCCCTACATAGTGCACTACTTTTGACCAGGGCCCTGGGGCCTCATTTATAAACTGTGCATATGCACAAAATATAACCTAAAATGTGCGTGCACCAGTTTTCATGCAAAAGTTGGCATTTATAAAACATTTACTTGACGTGAGAATGTACTCCCCTCCCCGCAAACTTTAGACCATGCGTACGCACATCTGCTAGTGGTTAAAATATTGTATTGCAATCTGGCAAGTAAGTATTTTGTGCAAATGGGGGATATGACGAAAAGCTTCTCACTAACAACAGGAAAACGGATTAACAAGAAAGCAACCCTTGTTTAGAATCTAAAATAATTTGACAGGAATCTTATAATTAGACTTATGTCTTTTTCCTATTTCTTTTATTTTCAAACCCATTGCAGAATATATTCCTCACCTTTTCTGGCCGTGATGGGTTCATTTCCCGAAGGAGCTATACAACAAATGACCATGCGCATCTCTCATTTAATGGTAAATAGATAGGCTATATGTACAGTGCATTCGGAAAGTATTCAGACCCCTTGACTTCTCCACATTTTGTTATGTTACAGCCTTATTCTAAAATATATTTCTTTCCTCATCAATCTATACACAATACCCCATAATGACAAAGCGAAAACAGGTTTAGATTTTTTTGCAAATGTATAAAATAAAATAAAACGTATTTACATAAGTATTCAAACCCTTTGCTATGAGACTCGAAATTTAGCTCAGGTGCATCCTGTTTCCATTGATCATCCTTGAGACGTTTCTACAACTTGATTGGAGTCCACCTGTGGTAAATTCAATTGATTGGACATGATTTGGAAAGGAACACACCTGTCTATATAAGGTCCCACAGTTGACAGTGCATGTCAGAGCAAAAACCAAGCCATGAGGTCGAAGGAAATGTCCGTAGAGCTCCGAGACAGGATTGTGTCGAGGCACAGATCTGGGGAATGGTACCAAAACATTTCTGCAGCATGGAAGGTCCCCAAGAACACAGTGGCCTCCATCATTCTTAAATAGAAGAAGTTTGGAACCACCAACACTCTTCCTAGAGCTGGCCGCCCGGCCAAACTGAGCAATCGGGGGAGAAGGGCCTTGGTCAGGGAGGTGACCAAGAACCCGATGGTCACTCTGACAGAGCTCCAGAGTTCCTCTGTGGAGATGGGAGAACCTTCCAGAAGGACAACCATCTCTGCAGCACTCCACCAATCAGGCCTTTATGGTAGAGTGGCCAGACGGAAGCCAATCCTCAGTAAAAGGCACATGACCGCCTGCTTGGAGTTTGCCAAAAGGCACCTAAAGGACTGTCAGACCAAGATAAAACAAGATTCTCTGGTCTGATGAAACCAAGATTGAACTCTTTGGCTTGAACTCTTTGGCTTGAATGCCAAGCGTCACATCTGGAGGAAACCTGGCACCATCACTACGGTGAAGCATGGTGGTAGCAGCATCATGCTGTGGGGATGGTTTTCAGCGGCAGGGACTTGGAGACTAGTCAGGATCGAGGGAAAGATGAACGGAGCAAAGTACAGAGAGATCCTTGATGAAAACCTGCTCCAGAGCGCTCAGGACCTCAGACTGGGGCGAAGGTTCACCTTCCAACAGGACAATGACCCTAAGCACACAGCCAAGACAACGCAGGAATGGCTTTGGAAGTAGTCTCTGAATGTCCTTGAGTGCCCCAGCCAGAGCTCGGACATGAACCCGATCAAACATCTCTGGAGAGACCTGAAAATAGCTGTGCAGCGACGCTCCCCATCCAACCTGACAGAGCTTGAGAGGATCTTCAGAGAAGAAGGGGAGAAACTCCCCAAATACAGGTGTGCCAAACTTGTAGCGTTACAACTCAAGGCTGTAATCGCTGCCAAAGGTGCTTCAACAAAGTACTGAGTAAAGGCTCTGAATTACTTATGTAAATGTGATATTTCACAAAATTCTAAAAACCTGTTTTTGCTTTGTCATTATGGGGTATTGTGTGTAGATTGATGGGGGGGGGGACAATGTAATCCATTTTAGAATAAGGCTGCAATGTAACAAAATGTGGAAAAAGTCAAGGGGTCTGAATACTTTCCAAACGCACTGTTTTTCATGTTTTGCAATATCATATGCAGTGCGGTTTATAATACCGGTATACAGTCGAATTTAACAATGGATCTTTTACATTGAAGTAGGCCTTATGTATCAAGTTAAGTTTTCACGAGCACAAGTACAGTAAGAGGAACTGCCCCTCCCTACCTGCAGGCTATGTTCAAACCCTACACCCCATCCCGAGCACTCCGTTCTGCCACCTCAGGTTTCTTGGCATGCCCTACGTTTCAGAATTCGCGGTCAGTCCATCATATTCCACATTTTGTTGTTACAGCCTGAATTCAAAATGGATTTCAAAATATATATATTCTCACCCATCTACACACAATACCCCATAATGACAAATTGAAAACATGTTTTTTGAAATTGTAGCAACTTTATTGAAAATGAAATACGGAAATATCTAATTTACATAAGTATTCACACCCCTGAGTCAATACTTTATAGAAGCACCTTTGGCAGTGATTACAGCTGTGAGTCTTTCTGGGTAAGTCTCAAAGAGCTTTCCACTCCTGGATTGTGCAACATTTGACCATTTTTATTTTCAAAATTCTTCAAGCTCTGTCAAATTGGTTGTTGTTCATTTTCAGGTCTTGCCATATATTTTTAAGTAGATTTAAGTCAAAACTGTAACTCAGCCACTCAGGAACATTCACTGTCTTCTTGGTAAGCAACTCCAGTGTAGATTTGGCCTTGTGTTTTAGGTTATTATCCTGCTGGAAGGTGAATTCATTTGTTATGACGAGTTTCTCTGGTATCGAGTACTTCAGGATGCAAGACAATATGGGACACAGATGGAGATTTGATTCAGACATTATTTAATGGTAACAGTACTGGATTCAATGACAGGCGGTACGGACGTAGCCTCTTGCCATATGAATGACTTCCATAGAAAATCTCTGTTTATATAATGCCCTTCTGATCTACTTCTGTCCCACACAGTTGCCAAGAATTATTGAGTGTCACTCATCTACCACAATAGCATCCACATACTTAGTATTGTGTGCTACTCCTGAGTGGCGCAGTGGTCTAAGGCACCGCATCGCAGTGCTAACTGTGCCACTAGAGATCCTGGTTCGAATCCAGGCTCTGTCGCAGCCGGCCGCGACCGGGAGACTCATGGGCGGCGCACAATTGGCCCAGCGTCGTCCAGGGTAGGGGAGGGAATGGCCGGCAGGGATTTAGCTCAGTTGATAGAGCATGGCGTTTGCAACGCCAGGGTTGTGGGTTTGATTCCCACGGGGGGCCAGTATAAAAAAAATATATATATTCACTAACTGTAAGTCGCTCTGGATAAGAGCGTCTGCTAAATGACTAAAATGTAAATGTAAAATGTGTGTCACCCTAGCCAGGCCATTCCATCACGTACACCTTCTAAGATTATCACAAGTGGCCCCCAATCTATCTTGGCACGCAGACCTTCTGTCACTAACCCGTGACACCAATAACACATGGCATGTCCTTGTCCTCTGTCCCATATGCAGCTTATGAGTTTTACATACATTAATGAATCTTGTATCACAAGTCGTTATCATTTTCTCAGTGTCTGGTGGAAGGCAGACTGAATCAGATTTTGCCTGTGCTTAGCTCCATTCCGTTAATTTTTTTATTTTGAAAAACTCCCCAGTCCTTAACACTTACAAGCATTCCCATAACATGATGCAGCCACCACTATGCTTGAAAATATGGGGTGTTACTCAGTAATGTGTTGTATTGGATTTGCTCCAAACATAACGCTTTGTATTCAGGACATTAAGTGCATTTCTTTGCCACATTTTTTTGAATATTTTTATTCTGTACAGGCTTCCTTCTTTTCACTCTGTCACTTAGGTTAGTATTGTGGAGTAACTACAATGTTGATCCATCCTCCGTTTTCTCCTATCACAGCCATTAAACTCGGCAACTGTTTTAATGTCACAATTTTAGACTCTGGTAACTGCGGTAGGAGGACGCCTGTATCTTTGTAGTCACTGGGTGTATTAATACACCATCCAAAGTGTCATTAACCTCTACGGGATCGGTGTCCCGTATACGGGACGGTTGAGCTAACGTGCGCTAATGTGATTAGCATGACTGTTGTAAGTAACAGCAAACTTTCCAGGACATAGACATGTCTTATATGGGCAGAAAGCTTAAATTCTTGTTAATCTAACTACACAGTCCAATTTACAGTAGCTATTACAGTGATAAAATACCATGCTATTGTTTGAGAATAGTGCACAGCAACAAAAAACTTATCACGGCAACTGGTTTGATACATTCACCTCTGAAGGTAAATAATGTACTTACGCTACCGTTCAAAAGTTTTGGGTCGCTTAGAAATGTCCTTGTTTTCCATGAAAACATACATGAAATGAGTTTGAATAGGAAATGCTTTCTGTTATGAATGTGAGGAAAGTTGTAGCTAATACACCCTAGCAGGTTACAAAGAAATTAGCTATTCTTGTTCTTTCTATACTAAACTAAAATATAAACGCAACATGTAAAGGGTTGGTCCTATGTTTCATGAGCTGAAATAAAATATCCTAGAAATGTGCCATACATACAAAAAGCTTATTTCTCTAAAATGTTGCGCACACATTTCTTTATATCCCTGTTAGTGAGCATTTCTCATTTGCCAAGATAATCCATCCACCTGACAGGTGTGGCATATCAAGAAGCTGATTAAACAGCATGGTCATACCACAGGTGTTAAAAGGCCACAATGCCACAGATGTCTGAAGTTTTGAGAGAGCGTGCAATTGGCATGCTGACTGCAGGAATGTCCACCAGTGCTGTTGCCAGAGATTTCTGTCTGTAATAAAGCTCTTGTGGGGGAAAACTCATTCGGATTGGCTGGGCCTGGCTTCCCAATGCCTGCGCCCCAGCCCAGTCATGTGAAATCCATTGATTAGGGCCTAATGAATGTATTCAATTGACTGATTTCCTTATATGAACTGTAACTCAGTGAAATCTTTGAAATAATTGCATGTTGCATTTATATACATATTCTCTCTTGAACGGAGTTACTTGAGTTTCCCAGCAGCCTGCCAAGGCTATATGCCTGTGCTCGAAATCAACAAAGGTAGGCATAGTTATTGTTTTCAAATACTGTATGTATTATTGGCACTGGCAGCTAAACTTATCAACACTAAATAAACCCTTTTAACTATACACAATTCCAGACGTAACAATGCACAACAGTAGATATTCTGGCAATTTAGCCGCTCACTTTACCAGCATTGCTTCACGTAGACGCGAGAAAAATAGACTTGCTTTCTAATTTGAAGTGCATGACACTGTTGACGCTCGCTGACGTCTGTTTTCCGTAAACGCTCGTTCGCGTTTCGTTTGATTTGGCGTTAATGTCAATAGTTCCAAATTATACAGGATTTATAACAGGAAACATGCATAGGTATGGCGTGCGCCAAGTTTATAAATGTCAATGTTTGTAAAAAATATTGTAGAAATGGTGCACACACATTTTGTGTGAAATTTACACAACAGTTATAAAGGAGGGCCCTGGTCGTTAGGCTGCATTTCCAGTGAGGATTTACCCTAGTGTTTTACCCAAAAGGCTGACTTCTGTGTCTCATTGGGCCATGTGTCAGGAGGACCTGCTCTAACTTTAACACCTTCTCACAAAGCAACAGTCTTGAATGATGAAGAGGTTGTTGATTCTGCTCGCCCCACGCCTTTAATGTCACACTCCTGATGGAAACACAATAACACTAGAGATCACATTAACATAAAACGTTGGTGTGGGGGTAAGCATGGAAAAGAGTGGGAATAGGGTGCCATTTTGGGACCCATGCTTCTGCTGCTGTGTGTCTGCATTGGAGCCTGTTCCATAACGGGTGCAACAAGCAAAAATAGTATTCTACTCAAATAAGAGATTAGGCCTGCAACTCAGCCTCAAGGCCTTGGACAAGGACCCATGTCCACACAATCAGCTGGGGCTCACAACTTCATGTGTTTTGTTGCCACACTGAGTCAGGCGGAAGACTGCTTGGTGCATGATGTGATGACATACAGTATTAAGCAGTTTTGTGTCATTTGGGTGTGAACTGCTGGATGATACAGAAAGGGAAGGCCTAGACTGTGTCTAGAAATGGCACCATATTCCCTAGATAGTGCACTACTTTTGACCAGCATGTCCAGCAAAATTAAGGCAGTTATACATTTTAAAAACATTACAATACATTCATAACAGATTTCACAACATATTAAGTGTGTGCCCTCAGGCCTCTACTCTACTACCACATATCTATAACACAAAATCCATGTGTACATGTGTGTATAGTGCGTATGTTATCGTGTGTTTGTATGCATGTGTCTATGTTTGTGTTGCTTCACAGTCCCCGCTGTTCCACAAGGTGTATTTTTATCAGTTTTTTAAATCTAATTTTACTGCTGGCATGAGTTACTTGATGTGGAATAGAGTTCCATGTAGTCATGGCTCTATGTAAATGACATTAGCCCCATTTGGCCTGGGTTTAAAAAATCTACACTAGCTTAATTGACAAAGATCCATGCTCCGATTAGTCAATGGCTTACATGACTAGTTCTTGACAGAGCCTTCCAATACCTGTAGTTTGTAGCCACACAATTGGTTTTCAATGCTTCACATCACTTAGTCAGGTAAAACAGGCTGTGCCTAACCTTAACCCTATTTCATATAGTTCACTACCTTTTGACCGTTGGGTTCCGGTCAAAAGTAGTGGACTATATAGGGAATATGGTGCCATTTGGGATGTTTCCATACTCTTTATTCTCCATTCTCTTAGCATTCCGACTCTTCTTATCCATTCTCAACATGTACATTTGTCCTTATGCCTCACGTTATGTCTTTCTTTCTCTCTGCAGCTGTCATGTACGTGATGGGAGCCCTGGGTCCAGCTGCTGGGTACCTGATGGGAGGAGTTCTCATCGGCTTCTACGTCGACCCCAAGACTGTCGTCAACATCGATCAGAGCGACCCTCGCTTCATTGGCAACTGGTAATGTTCCAGACTTTTAACTGAATATGTTAAATTATGTGAATGAATAGAAATATTAGGCAGAGAGGCACATGCGCGTACTGATAGGACGCATGGGGAGAGAGTAGCTCCGTTTTGTACCAACAAGACTATGGTTATATGAAGAAACCAGACAACATAACATTTAAATTAAGCCTTTAAAATCGATAGATCAATATATCACCAAGTAACCGGGAGAGAATGAGCAGTCAGTTATTCACAACAGCGAAACAATCTGAGTAAAGCGACGCTGCGACTCAAACCCAACAAGCCATGGCTTCCCTTTAGGGCTGTCCCCGGCAAAATAAAATCTTGGTCGCCCGATAATCGTCTGTTCTTTCAACCAATCCATTAGTCAATTTTTAAACATGTATTTTTCTATATGTAGACACACCCTATGTGTTTTAATAAAATCAACTATATGCACTGAGCTTGTCCGATGCATTAAGCGCACTGTTTGATAAAATAATGAAGACACAAATGACTAGAGGAAGTCCAACCGCAATTGATTTGGGTTAAAAAAGAAAGACGGTGCTGTGTTAAAAAAGAAAGACAGCCTGTGTGCACCCGTTGTCTCTCTCTCTCCTCCCTGCTGCAGCGACCACCACACAACATCAACAATGTTTATCGCGTAGTCCGTGTTGCTGAAGCTGCAACTTAATTATAGCCATTTCTGACTGAAAAGTTCTGTTACCGAAATCCCTCATTTCTTTAGGAAAAACATTTCCTATTCCCTCAACCCTTGCTCTCTTTACGTGACACATGTATGCATCACATGCACGTGACCAATAGGGCCTGACCTATAGTCTATCATAATCACATCAATAAATTGGTTATAACAAACTCTGAGCACTGTAACACGTGACAGCAAAAGGAATGCGGAGGACGTGAAAGAGAAACTCTAAACGAGGGAATATTTACTGGTTGCTCAGGAGGGAAAGGGGAAGTCAGATGTGTGGAATACATTTGATTTAGTTGTGGAAACTACTGGAGATCATGAAAAAGAAGGAAGGTAAGGAGCAAGCGCTGCGTGCATATTGTGTGCCAAACAGGTTCGATTACATTCTTTTTGGGGGGGGGACCGTTTGGAACAATGTAAATGTCACTAAATAGAGCAGAGAGTTTGTTCTAACTCTTTTTTTTTTTTTTTTTTTTTGTAAAGCCTTTATTACAGACTAAAAACAGTTGCATGCATTCGTGAATGTAATTGCCGACATGGAACGGTTTATTAATTTTTTATTCAAAGGTCGCTTTGTCATTTAATAAAAAAACTAAAACACTTGATTACATTTCAAATCATGAATGACTCGTATCCTGTGTGATGACATGAATGAATTAATAACTGATACAGTAGCCTATATATTGACATATAGGCCTAAGTAAATTATGGTATTAAGACTAAACAGGTTGCGCTCTTAGGCCTACAGCTAGATGGTGGTTATACAAGGCTACTATACAAAGGCTACTAATGATAACGACATTACTTATTATTATAATGATGATCATAATAATAATTGTAATACTAACAGTAAGAAGGAGATCAAGAAAAAGGAGGGTATAGGAGTGAGAGCTGAGTGCATATTATGTGTGACAAACAGGTGCTGTTATATTACAATATTATTATTATTATTATTATTTTCTGACCATTTGGAACAGTGTAAATAACACTAAGTAAATTATAAGTAATACCTGAGAGGCTGTTCTAATGAAAATAAGTGTAAAGCCTTTATTACAGCATAGCAAAGATTAAAAACAGCCAGATTTGTTAAATAGCTTAATCTGATAGGTTGTGGTTGCATAAGGCTTGGAGCTCATGGAATCAATAGGCTATTAAACAAACACTCAAACAGGTAACAGAAGCAGGATCTGTCTTATTTCTGTAGATATATATGGATTTATAAAGTCAGGCACATTTAACAGTTAGGCTATTGATTATAGACCTAATTAAGTTGGTTTCCTCTCTCTTCACTTTTCTTAGACAATTAAGGCAAGTGCTGTTTTCTCGTCTCCTCACTCTGCTGCTGGCGCCTCCGCATTGTTCTCAACACCAATATGCTGGTTATATTTGCTATTATGCACATAGCAGCATGGTCTTTCAGAACCATGGAGAGCGATTGCTATCCAACCAAAGACATTATTTAAAGAAGTATACTAGGTCATAACAGACTTTATATGGGCAAATAAAATGCATAGAAATAAAAAGGAAAGTTTTACATTTTGAGGGTGGTTTTAATCTTCCAGACATGGAATTGAATCAACTCGCTACCCAAGGCTTTTACTTGTGACATATAGTTAAATGCACTAAAGAGGAACAATGGGTACATATTGAAGATGCGCATGCTCATACCCAGAATATTTTTGTGTCTATTTTCAAAGCTAAGAACATTACAACTTCATAGTTGAGAACACTATAACAATATGGAAGAAATGTAACATATTTTACAATAACCAATGTCACTCACTAGAAACACAACTTTATGGAACAATCATTGGATAGCTTTTCAGAATTCATCGATAAATTGGCCCACATGGAAAACTAAAGGCATAGAAACCGTGAATTAGTTGGTAATAATAATTTCATATACATCCAACTTTTATATCACAAAATGTTGATTTGAAATGTAAAACTACTAATGACTCAATAATTCATGCCTTCTGGGAATGTTACAAAGTTAAAAAGTTATGGGCGGAGTTGGAGAGATGGATGTCAGAGGTATTGCAATGTAAATTTACTTTTTAATTCATCTGTCTGTATATTTCAAGACATGACATATGAGAGTGCAGTGAGCTACCCGATGGGCTGGACAATACTCTTCTCATCATTTATCTTCAAAAATAAAAAAGTATACTCAACTGGAAATCAGCCAATGCTCCATCGTTTACGCAATGGAAAGCTCAGAGACAGAGAAACACAATGGTGCAGTTTGAGGCCATGTGGCAGAAAGTGATAAGGGCGCTGGAGATAGGGTTGGGGGCTAGTGGTTCTGGGCAGGTGTGATGTAGTGATGTTTGTATGATTTAGTCGTTTGTATGTGTTTTTGTATTGTTTATAAAATATCCTAAAATCATATATTTTTTTATATAGACGTTTACATGTTTTATTGTCAATGCTTAGGCCTAATATGTTAAATATTATGGAATTGATTGGGGATGTTAGAAATGTATGTGTATGTTATGTACAGTCGTGGTCAAAAGTTTTGAGAATGACACATTAATTTTCCCGAAGTCTGCTGCCTCAGTCTTTATGATGGCAATTTACATATACTCCAGAATGTTATGAAGAGTGATCAGATGAATTGCAATTAATTGCAAAGTCCCTCTTTGCCATGAAAATGAACTTAATCCCCCAAAAAAACATTTCCACTGCATTTCAGCCCTTCCACAAAAGGACCAGCTGACATCATGTCAGTGATTCTCTCGTTAACACAGGTGAGAGTGTTGACGAGGACAAGGCTGGAGATCACTCTGTCATGCTGATTGAGTTAGAATAACAGACTGGAAGCTTTAAAAGGAGGGTGGTGCTTGAAATCATTGTTCTTCCTCTGTTAACCATGGTTACCTGCAAGGAAACACGTGCCATCATCATTGCTTTGCACAAAAAGGGCTTCACAGGCAAGGATATCGCTGCTAGTAAGATTGCACCTAAATCAACCATTTATCGGATCATCAAGAGCTTCAAGGAGAGAGGTTAAATTGTTGTGAAGAAGGCTTCAGGGCGCCCAAGAAAGTCCAGCAAGTCCAACCGCTTCACGGTTGGGATAGTGTTCTTCGGCTTGCAAGCAACCCTCTTTTTCCTCCAAACATAATGATGGTCATTATGGCCAAACAGTTCTATTTTTGTTTCATCAGACCAGAGGACATTTCTCCAAAAAGTACAATCTTTGTCCCTATGTGCAGTTGCAAACCGTAGTCTGGCTTTTTTATGGCGGTTTTGGAGCAGTGGCTTCTTCCTTGCTGAGTGGCCTTTCAGGTTATGTCGATATAGGACTCGTTTTACTGTGGATGTAGATACTTTTGTACCTGTTTCCTCCAGCATCTTCACAAAGTCCTTTGCTGTTCTGGTCCTTTGCACTTTTCGCAACAAAGTACGTTCATCTCTAGGAGACATTTACATTTACATTTTAGTCATTTAGCAGACGCTCTTATCCAGAGCGACTTACAGTTAGTGAATACATATATATATATTTTTTATACTGGCCCCCCGTGGGAATCTAACCCACAACCCTGGCGTTGCAAACGCCATGCTCTATCAACTGAGCTACATCCCGCGTCTCCTTCCTGAGCGGAATGACAGCTGCGTGGTCCCATGGTGTTTATACTTGCGTACTATTGTTTGTAAAGATGAACGTGGTACCTTCAGGCGTTTGGAAATTGCTCCCAAGGATGAACCAGACTTGTGGAGGTCTACAGATTTTGTTCTGAGGTCTTGGCTAATTTCTTTTAATTTTCCCATGATGTCAAGCAAAGAGGCACTGAGTTTGAAGGTAGGCCTTGAAATACATCCACTGGTACACCTCCAATTGACTCAAATGATGTCAATTAGCTTATCAGAAGCTTCTAAAGCCATGACATCATTTTCTGGAATTTTCCAAGCTGTTTAAAGGCACAGTCAACTTAGTGTATGTAAACTTCTGACCCACTGGAATTGTGATACAGTGAATTATAAGTGAAATAATCTCTCTGTAAACAATTGTTGGGAAAATTACTTGTGTCATGCACAAAGTAGATGTCCTAACGAACTTCCCAAAACTATAGTTTGTTAACAAGAAATTTGTGGTGTGGTTGAAAAACGAGTTTTAATGACTCCAACCTAAGTGTATGTAAACTTCCGACTTCAACTGTAAGTGGCTCGGGGAACAAAACAGACATTTTGTGTCCATGGCCAGGAAACTCCCCAGACGTTAATCCCATTGAGAACTTGTGGTCAATCCTCAAGAGGTGGGTAGACAAACAAAAACCCACAAATTCTGACAAACTCCAAGCATTGATTATGCAAGAATGGGCTGTCATCAGTCAGGATGTGGCCCAGAAGTTAATTGACAGCATCATGCCAGGGCGGATTGCAGAGGTCTTGAAAAAGAAGGGTCAACACTGCAAATATTGACTCTTTGCATAAACTTAATGTAATTGTCAATAAAAGCCTTTGACACTTATGGAATGCTTGTAATTATACTTCAGTATAAATATCTAAAAACACTGAAGCAGCAAACTTTGTGAAGACCAATACTAATTCTCAAAACGTTTGACCACGACTGTACATGTTAGCTTGTCAAATGTGGGATTTGAAATACTGTACATAAAGTGCATTCGGAAAGTATTCAAACCCCTTGACTTTTTCCACATTTTGTTACGTTACAGCCTTATTCTAAAATGGATTAAATAAATACAAATCCTCATCAATCTACACACAATACCCAATGATGACAAAGCGAAAAAAAGTTTTTAGTAAAAAAAATAAAGTTTTAGTTTTTAGAAAACAGTACCAAAACATTTCTGCAGCATTGAAGGTCCCTAAGAACACAGTGGCCTCCATCATTCTTAAATGGAAGAAGTTTGGAACCACCAAGACTCTTCCTAGAGCTGGCCACCCGGCCAAACTGAGCAATCGGGGGATAAGGGCCTTTGTCAGGGAGGTGATGGTCACTCTGATAGAGCTCCAGAGTTCCTCTGTGGAGATGGGAGAACCTTCCAGAAGGACAACCATCTCTGCAAGCGCTCCACCAATTAAGCCTTTATGGTAGAGTGGCCAGCCGGAAGCCACTCCTCAGTAAAAGGCACATGACAGCCCGCTTAGAGTTTGCCAAAAGGCACCTAAAGGACTCTCAGACGATGAGAAACAAGATTCTCTGGTCTGATGAAACCAAGATTGAACTCTTTGGCTTGAATGCCAAGCGTCACTTCTGGAGGAAACCTGGCACCATCCCTATGGTGAAGCATGGTGGTGGCAGCATCATGCTGTGGGGATGTTTTTCAGCGGCAGGGACTGGGAGACTAGTCATGATCGAGGGAACGATGAACGGAACAAAGTACAGAGAGATCCTTGATGATAACCTGCTCCAGAGCACTCATGACCTCCGACTGGGGCAAAGGTTCACCTTCCAACAGGACAACGACCCTAAGCACACAGCCAAGACAACGAAGGAGTGGCTTTGGGACAAGTCTCTGAATGTCCTTGAGTGGTCCAGCCAGAGCCCGGACTTGAACCCGATCGAACATCTTCGAAGAGACCTGAAAATAGCTGTGCTGTGACACTCCCCATCCAACCTGACAGAGCTTAAGACGATCTGCAGAGAAGAATGGGAGAAACTCCCCAAATACAGGTGTGCCAAGCTTGTAGCGTCATACCTAAGAAGACTTGAGGCTGTAATCGCTGCCAAAGGTTCTTCAACAAAGTACTGAGTAAAGGGTCTGAATACTTATGTAAATGTGATATTTCAGTTTTGTATTTCTAATACATTTGCAAACATTTCAAAAAATCTGTTTCCGCTTTGACATTATGGGGTATTGTGTGTAGATTGATGAGGACATTTTTTAATGTAATCCATTTTAGAATAAGGCTGTAACGTAACAAAATGTGGAAAGAGTCAAGGGGTCTGAATGCTTTCCAAATTCACTGTATTACTCTTCCAGTGTTCCATGCTGTGTTTAATGTGGAGCTTGTGTGTTGTGGGAATGTGCTATTGAATTCATTGCAGATGATAGGACAGGGATGGGATAAGAAACTTTAATGTCATTTTTACATCATTTAGCAGACGCTCATATCCAGAGCAACTTACAGGAGCAATTAGTGTTAAGTGCCTTGCTCAGGGGCACATAGACAGATTCTTCACGTAGTCGGCTAGGGGAATCTAACCAGCATCCTTTCGGTTACTGGCCAAAGGCTTTTAACCACTAGGCTTGCTCCCAGAGATGAAAATTGTCTTACGCATGCCGTGACGTGATTTATCGAATCAACTAACTATTTATGTTTAATTGTTACTCAATTAAATTAATAATGTAACAATTAACTCATTAGGATTTGGGGCACCACGGAATAAGTTGTTTATAGAGTTACTATCTCCCAAATTAAACTCTAAAGGTATTTACCTATCAATATGTATAAAACAGTCAACGTATTAATAATTACCTCTTATCAGTCTCATTCTGAACGGTCGTAGACTTCTTGGATCTGCACGAACACCAGCTTTACTTATGATTCAGTACTACCCAAATTGGTTTAATTATTTAATTACCAGCTAACTAAATAATAACACAGAATAACATACACACTTAATACATGAGAAAAAGTCCCTAGCGGACAAACAACGACATGACTGCTTGGTTATCAAAAGAGGGAGGGGTAGAAAAGAGAGAGGGAGGGGGAGAGAGAGAGAGAAAGAGAGAGTCAAACTTATCGTTGATACATTTGGAAACTACCCTCAAAGTAATCATAATACTTTGCTCACGAACCACCGCCCGTTTGGGGTAAGAAATCATGAATGTATTAACATGTTTGAATGCCTTCGTTCGCCGTTTATCTCTGTCGGACCAAGCCTTCTGAAAAAGGATTTGGCTGGTTCTCCGGTGGGTCACTTGTAAGGCTCTGATTAGCCACCAGAGGTCACAATGTCCTTATTCTTAGTTGTCCTGATCTTGTAGTGGAGTGTTTTCAGAGCAGATACTCAGATGCACCAATGATTGTCTGAGATGGGATTTTCTCCTTCCCACCTCCTGTCTTTAGTCAGAGTTTGAAGCACTTTACACGCACAGCTGCAGCCTGGCAATGTTCAGGTCTAGTCTGGTGAGTTTATCTTCTTCACCTCGGGTTGAGGTTCAAAGTTCTAACCATTTCAAACGTGTAGCCACAGCGCCACGCTTTCTGGTCTGATGTGAATTTCATTACCAAGGCTTTTTATGCACTCTGGGTAAAAAGGGGCATTCCATCATGCTGACACGATTTCTGATCTCATTCGGGGCGTGGCTAGTCATTGTGTATAATTTATATGAAAAACAATTATCTCATTAGAAAACTAAAACATTCCTATCTTAACAAAAATGCTCTCATCCTTAATCATATATTGTATACAACATTTGGATGTAAACTTGACAGATAGAATGTGTACACTTTCCGAGTTACAGTATTTTCTTTATACCATCCTTAATGACATCACAAAATAATAAATAATGTGACATTATTATTCTTTAGATCCCCACTGACCATTACAAACATTCGGATGTTAGAAATATTGTTCCAGTGTTTACTTTTTGGACGTTATAGTTTTGGTGGAAAAAGTATTCTGTAGACAAAGGGCATTCCTTTAGTAATACTGTGTTACGGTGTCAAAAACGATACTTGGAGTCATAGATTCAAAATAATATTGCGATACTACTGTATCGATCCCCCCCCATCACTAAGCTAAACCTTCTCTGCTCTCTCAGGTGGAGCGGCTTCCTGCTCTGTTCCATCGCCATGCTACTGGTCATATTCCCCATGTTCACCTTCCCCAAGAAGCTGCCTCCCAGAAACAAGAAGAAGAAGAAGAAGAGGAAAAAGATCAGCCTGGACAACGTGTCCAGCGATGATGACATCACCAAGGAGAAGACCGACAGCAAGAGCCAGAAGGTTACATCATCCATGGGCTTTGGGAAAGACATCAAAGGTATGCTATACAGAGAGAGAGGATGTGTCCCAAATGGCACCCTGTTCTATGTAGCTATTAGGGTGCAATTTGGGGCACTAATGAGGCTGTTAGAAGCAGGGTTATCTCACTGACTCTTGCCTCTCATATACTATCACTATGCAGGTTTCCATTGACCAGGTTTATTCGACAACAACAATGTCGCAAAAAAAATAATTTTGGGCAGATCTAGGAGACGTTTTCTGAAGATCAACAATATTTGTATCTTTTTTGACGGGTGGATTTTTCTTTTGTCAAACATTATTAATTTTAAGATCACTTTATTGTTCAATAAACAAGGTCCAACCGAAATTTTACTTCCGCTTTTAACCCAACCTCTCCGAAAGACACACATACAGGTTTTGGAGAGTTGCGGGGGGTTGCCACACTGGGCGCTGTGGGAGCTGTTGTTGTGGGGGGTTAAGTGCCTTGCTCAAAGGCACAACGGCAGGCAATGGTATTTATGATTTGATACCAGCAACCCTCCGGTTGCCAACTCACTTCACAACAGATTTTTCCTGTCGGATCCTGGATTCGAACTGGCAACCCTCCGGCTGCTCGCTCGCTAGTCTAGCTACCACCCTTTATTGTAACAAATGATGGAAACTGTGTTTTTCGAATAAAATATGATTGCCAAATAATTGTCAAGGTACGAGGCGCACATGAAGTCATCACGTTACTATAAAGCTACTCTCCACATTTAATTCTAAATGCCTACTGCTTGCAAAATACCTTTTTTTCAACTATAAAAATATTGGTTCTTTGCAGGGCAAGGATTGGCTAATAGAAACACTAACCACTTCATTTTTATTTGACATTCTAGGTTTTCGCGGAAAAGTGTTTTTGTTAGGTGTGACGTCCTTACGTCCAGCTGTTTTTATCTACACAAGACAGTTCATTGGAAACTCACTGTAGCAGGCAATTGTCGCATCTATTTTCTATTTTCTGAACTGCTTTTGCACTAAAACAAATTAATTACAATGTA
Source organism: Coregonus lavaretus (assembly GCF_964263955.1). NCBI lineage: Eukaryota > Metazoa > Chordata > Actinopteri > Salmoniformes > Salmonidae > Coregonus > Coregonus lavaretus. The sequence continues at coordinate 26,397,050 of NC_140010.1, read as the reverse complement.
ATAACAGCCCATTGCCTCATTTTATGTTCTAATAAAGTTTACTAAGGTGAAATATACAGTCGTGGTCAAAAGTTTTGAGAATGACACACATACACATTTTCACAAAGTCTGCTGCCTCAGTTTTGATGATGGCAATTTGCATATACTCCAGAATGTCATGTGAATTTGCCATGAAAATGAACTTAATCCCCCAAAAAAACATTTCCACTGCATTTCAGCCCTGCCACAAAAGGACCAGCTGCCATCATGTCAGTGATTCTCTCGTTAACACAGGTGAGAGTGTTGACGAGGACAAGGCTGGAGATCACTCTGTCATGCTGATTGAGTTAGAATAACAGACTGGAAGCTTTAAAAGGAGGGTGGTGCTTGAAATCATTGTTCTTCCTCTGTTAACCATGGTTACCTGCAAGGAAACACGTGCCGTCATCATTGCTTTGCACAAAAAGGGCTTCACAGGCAAGGATATTGCTGCTAGTAAAATTGCACCTAAATCAACCATTTATCAGATCATCAAGAACTTCAAAGAGAGAGGTTCAATTGTTGTGAAGAAGGCGTCAGGGCGCCCAAGAAAGTCAGGCAAGCGCCAGGACCGTCTCCTAAAGTTGATTCAGCTGCGGGATCGGGGCACCACCAGTGCAGAGCTTGCTCAGGAATGGCAGCAGGCAGGTGTGAGTGCATCTGCACGTACAGTGAGGCGAAGACTTTTGGAGGATGGCCTGGTGTCAAGAAGGGCAGCAAAGATGCCACTTCTCTCCAGGAAAAACATCAGGGACAGACTGATATTCTGCAAAAGGTACAGGGATTGGACTGCTGAGTATACCATAGTAACATCTGACAAAAATATCTCATAACACTGAAGCAGCGAACTTTGTGAAGACCAATACTTGTGTCATTCTCAAATCTTTTGACCACGACTATACGGTACTACTGTAATGAGGTTTCATACTAATTATGGGCAGAGAAAAGATTGTTCCTATTAAGGTAATGGATAATCTGAATAGGAATGTGAAGTGAATTACTGTACATTGTACATAATCCTTTATGTGTTCCTGGTGAGCAGATGTACCCTTGCATAGCACTATAATATACAGTTGAAGTCGGAAGTTTACATACACTTAGGATGGAGTCATTAAAACTTGTTTTTCAACAACAAATTTCTTGTTAACAAACCTATAGTTTTGGCAAGTCGGTTAGGACATTTTGCATGACGCAAGTAATTTTTCCAACAATTGTTTACAGACAGATTATTTAACTTTTATAATTCACTGTATCACAATTCCAGTGGGTCAGGAGTTTACATACACTACGTTGACTGTGCCTTTAAACAGCTTTGAAAATTCCAGAAAATTATGTCATGGCTTTAGAAGCTTCTGATAGGCTAATTGACATAATTTGAGTCAATTGGAGGTGTACCTGTGGATGTATTTCAAGGCCTACCTTCAAACTCAGTGCCTCTTTGCTTGACATCATGGGAAAATCAAAAGAAATCAGCCAAGACCTCATTTTAAAAAATGGTAGACCTCCACAAGTATGGTTCATCCTTGGGAGCAATTTCCAAACGCCTGAAGGTACCACATTCATCTGTACAAACAATAATACGCAAGTATAAACATCATGGGACCACGCAGCTGTCATACCGCTCAGGAAGAAGACGCGTTCTGTCTCCTAGAGATGAACGTACTTTGGTGCGAAAAGTGCAAATCAATCCCAGAACAACAGCAAAGGACCTTGTGAAGATGCTGGAGGAAACAGGTACAAAAGTATCTATATCCACAGTAAAACGAGTCCTATATCGACAAAACCTGAAAGGCTGCTCAGCAAGGAAGAAGCCAATGCTCCAAAACCGCCATAAAAAAGACAGACTACGGTTTGCAACTGCACATGGGGATAAAGTTCGTGAAGCACGGGGGTGGCAACATCATGCTGTGGGGGTGCTTTGCTGCAGGAGGGACTGGTGCACTTCACAAAATAGATGGCATCATGAGGAAGGAAAATTATGCAGATATATTGAGGCAACATCTCAAGACATCAGTCAGGAAGTTAAAGCTTTGTCGCAAATGGGTCTTCCAAATGGACAATGTCCCCAAGCATACTTCCAAAGTTGTGGCAAAATGGCTTAAGGACAACAAAGTCAAGGTATTGGAGTGGCCATCACAAAGCCCTGACCTCAATCCTATAGAAAATGTGTGGGCAGAACTGAAAAAGCGTTTGCGAGCAAGGAGGCCTACAAACCTGACTCAGTTACACCAGCTCTGTCAGGAGGAATGGGCCAAAATTCACCCAACTTATTGTGGGAAGCTTGTGGAAGGCTACCTGAAATGTTTCACCTAAGTTAAACAATGTAAAGGCAATGCTACCAAATACTAATTGAGTGTATGTAAACTTCTGACCCACTGGGAATGTGATGAAATAAATAAAAGCTGAAATAAATCATTCTCTCTACTATTATTCTGACATTTCACATTCTTAAAATAAAGTGGTGATCCTAACTGACCTAAAACAGAGAATTTGTATTAGGATTAAATGTCAGGAATTGTGAAAATGTATTTGGCTAAGGTGTATGTAAACTTCCGACTTCAACTGTAAATGGTCTGTCAGCCTTCCCTGTGTCTCTGTCTGTCTGTGATGCTCATTTTGCTAACGTGCTGTGTTGTCTCCCTACATCTGTATTTCTCTCTCCCTCTCTCTCTCCTTCCTTCTCTTTCTTTCTCTCACCCTCTCTGTCTCTCCCTCCCTCCCTGTCCCTGTGTAGAGCTGCCTAAGGCTGCAGTGAGGATCCTGAGTAATGTCACCTTCCTGTTTGTGAGCCTGTCCTACACTGCAGAGAGCGCCATCGTCACCGCCTTCATCACCTTCATACCCAAGTTCATTGAGTCGCAGTTCGGCATCCCAGCGTCCAGCGCTAGTATCTACACAGGTAAATACACTCCTAGTATCTACACATGTAAACACACTCCTAGTATCTACACATGTAAACACACATCGAGTTAACTTTTAACTTTTTGTAATTTTAGTGCACTTTGTATTGTAGTGTATTTTGAACGTACATTGAAAGCATTAAAAATACACTGAAAACATCCTAGATAAATCTATACAGCTAAAAACAACAATGTGATGTTAAAACAAGTTGACATTCAGGTTAAAGGAAGTGCTTTATCAATTTACCAGATTTTTCTAACCATTACTTTGGACAAAATCAAGACATCAATATTCTCATAATGCTTTTTATATAAAAAAAATATTAAATTACAGCTCAATTTGAGCAAATTCTGAATTTGTGATTAATCACAGCAACACAATAGATTTTTGTAAAACGTTGTTTTTGGCCGTGGCTGCGAATACAGAGTTGTCTGCCTGTCTGTGTAAATCAGCTGCTAAGAAGAACATTAAATCTCTAGACTGCCTGTTTTTGTCGTGCTAATCTCGGTTACCCAGAAGTAAAATTCTCACGCGAAAGTTTGTCATTTTCTGTTTTACTTCGGGGGGGAATCCCATTAACAATTGTTATTACCTTTGTGCAAAGGAAGGAAGAGAATTCTCCTCCCTCGCAAACGGAAACTTCTAGCCAAGTTCCTCTCTTCCGCTAATTTCACCCATGTTTATCATGGCCAAAAAGGACATTTTTGTTTTCATGTATTTCTACGATATAGCCAATTTTGACTTTGTGGCTGTGGAATTCGTTTATTCTCCACACATGGGCTTGAAAATCACCGCACCAGTGTAAACACCGCCTTCGCCCAACCTTAATTCATCCAAATAATCAATGACGAAAACCCCAAACCAGGAACTACTGCTGCTCGTGTTCACATAATTCTACGTGCCTTGACAGATTCTCGCCGTTTCATCTGTCCATAAGAGATTAGTGTCGTGTTTATGTTCGCAATACTATTACAACCTACAACAAAGTTTCTACAAACATGTCGATCATGTAAATAGCTGCATGTAGCCTAACTCCCCTACTAAAAAAGAACATGAAATCGCGTTTATGCTTAATAGCCTACTGAGGCATGGAATGCAGTAGTTTGAACATGTCGACCAAGAAAAATACGTTTAGAACTGATGATTGATCGCGTGGTGCAAGATTGACTGCATTAATTGATTATTGAATGTTATCGATGAACACTGCTTTGTAGAGCTAAAACAAACACACTCAAACTCGAGAACGAATCGAGCCGAGAGCATTCCGCCAAGAGTCGTTCACAATCTAGACCTTGTTTCAAAGCTATCAATAAATAATCATATTTGTATGCCTAGCAATCACAAATGTACATTGTTTGAAGTACACTTTTATAAGTCCTCAGTCACAAATGCCAGCTACAATAAGGCCCTTATGGTGAACGAGAGACTTGTGAACTTAGCCACAGTTTTTTTTAATCGTTTGACAGCCCTAGTAAACACACATCTATACTGAAAAATATATATAAGCGCAATCAATTTCATTGATTTTACTGAGTTACAGTTCATATGAGGAAATCAGTCAATTGAAATAAATTCATTAGGCCCTAATCTATGGATTTCACATGACTGGGAATACAGATATGAATCTGTTGGTCACAGATACCTTTAAAAAAAATGGGCCTCACAATGGGCCTCAGGATCTCTTCACTGTATTTTTGTGCATTCAAATTGCCATCGATAAAATGCAATTGTGTTCGTTGTCCATAGTTTATGCCTGCCAATACCATAACCCCACCGCCACCATGTGGCACTCTGTTCACAACGTTGGCATCAGCAAACTGCTCGCCCACATGACGCAATACACGTGGTCTGCGTTTGTGAGGCCGGTTGGACGTACTGCCAAATTCTCTAAAATAACGTTGGAGGCAGCTTATGGTAGACAAATGAACATAAAATTATCTGCCAACAACTCTGGTGGACATTCCTGCTCCCTCAAAACTTGAGACATTTACATTTTTACATTTTAGTCATTTATCAGACGCTCTTATCCAGAGCGACTTACAGTTAGTGAGTGCATACATTTTCATACTGGGCATTGTGTTGTGTGACAAAACTGCACATTTTAGAGTGGCCTTTTCTTGTCCCCAGCACAAGATGCACCTGTGTAGTGATCATGCTGATTAATCAGATTCTTGATATGCCACACCTGTCAGGTGGATGGACTATCTTGGCAAAGGAGAAATGCTCACTAACAGGGATATAAACAAATTTGTGCACAACATTTGAGAGAAATAAGCTTTTTGTGCGTATGGAACATTTCTGGGATCTTTTATTTCCGCTTATGAAACATGGGACCAACACTTTACATGTTGTGTTTATATTTTTGTTCAGTGTAGTGTATATACACAGGTAAATACACACCTAACACCCCTCTGAAGCGCATAGTTTGGAACACAGGTCTGTTGTCTCCAGCTTCACCACAGAGGTCAGTTAGAGCCCTTGCCCTCAAATGCTCCTTAGTCAGGGATATTTCCATGACAGCCTGAAGGGGTCTGTATCTTTAAGATTACTCCACGTCAGTGGGGCCACCGTGAGTTTAACATTTACTACTCACTACTTGACCATGTCCCAGGTGCCCCCGTTATTTTAAGGAAGAGTGTTTGTATCATTCATGGCTGCTGGCTGGGCCTTCACTCCATCACTGAATATTAGTTGTACAGCTAGCCATCTTAGCTTCCTCACCACTCCCCTAAAAAGGAGCTTCTACTCTGCTCTTTCTGTTAGGATGGTGTGTTTGAAAGTGAACAGAAGGCCAAAATTAAATTATGTTGTAGAATAACATGCGTCTAGATGTGAAACAGATTGCTGTGATCTAATCGTTCTAGAGACCGCACCATTGTCTCTCTCTCTCTCTCTCTCTCTCTCTCTCTCTCTCTCTCTCTCTCTCTCTCTCTCTCTCTCTCTCTCTCTCTCTCTCTCTCTCTCTCTCTCTCTCTCTCTCTCTCTCTCTCTCTCTCTCTCTCTCTCTCTCTCTCTCTCTCTCTCTCTCTCTCTCTCTCTCTCCTGTCCCAGGTGTGATCATCGTGCCCAGTGCTGGGGTGGGTATAGTCCTGGGGGGCTACATCATTAAGAAGCTGAAGCTGGGAGCCAGAGAGTCAGCCAAGCTGGCCATGATCTGTAGTGGGGTGTCTCTGCTCTGCTTCTCTACTCTGTTCATAGTGGGCTGTGAGAGCATCAACCTGGGAGGCATCAACATACCATACACCACCGGGTAAGAACCACACCTTCCTTCCTTCACTCAGTACCCCTCTCTTCGTTTTTATTCTAATTATTATTTACCCGTTTTCTCCCCAATTTTGTGGTATCCAATTGGTAGTTACAGTCTTGTCTCATCGCTACAACTCCCGTATGGACTCGGGAGAGGCAAAGGTCGAGAGCCATGTGTCCTCTGAAACACGACCCTGCCAAGCCGCACTGCTTCTTGACACACTGCTCGCTTAACCCGGAAGCCAGCCGCACCAATGCGTCGGAGGAAACACTGTACAACTGGCGACCGAAGTCAGCGTGCAAGCGCGATGGGACATTGACATCCCGGCCGGCAAAACCTAACCCGGACGACGCTGAGCCAATTGTGCGCCGCCTCATGGGTCTACCGGTCGCGGCCGGCTGCGACACAGCCTGGGATCGAACCCGGGTCTGTATTGACGCCTCAAGCACTGCTATGCAGTGCCTTAGACCGCTGCGCCACTCGGGAGGCCTAGTACCCCTCTCTTTCAATCTGAACTTTTTTTCCTCATGCAATCCCCTGTCGATCTTGTCCTCTTTCTCTCAGCTCCCCCAAAATTCAGTGAATTCTTTCTCTGCAAACATTCCAGCCTCCAAAAACCCCATATCAAAGAATTAAACAATGTGAGGAATTTTAGTTTGTACACTCAGCAGTATGTGTGTGTGTTTTTCCCAGTGATGATGAGAAGAGGAGGTGACCATTGTTAGCAGTTGATGTTAATCTTCAATAACACAGACCCCAAAGCAAATCAGGGGGAGAAAAATATATTTATTCAAAGAGAACAAATCATAGTTGTTATTCTGGATGGTAGATGTTCATTCTTCCCTGTCCTCAATGTTTCTCCACTGAACAAAGAGACAGGATGTGGTTTATAGCCTCAAGCCTAGCATGTGGCTGACCAATTAGAATTCCTTGCAATAAAATTGGGCCAATGGCCCAACCCCCAAGTATTCTGTTTCAGGCTCAATGTATAGACAATTTCGACCAATGAGAACTTGCCACATGTAGCTATGAGTCCCTGGTTGGAACCCCTACACAGATTCTAAACAGATGTTGAACTGAAAAACAACTATTTCCATTGATCGTTAATTCCCTCTTGACCTCTAGTCCTCTGCGTTGTATATTTATCTTCGAATATGGTCATTTCTGTTAACCCTTGTGCTTTGCTGGAAAAAAATGACATCCATTATGTTACGGGTCAAATTGACCCGCACAGTTTAAACACACTCAAGACAGTCAAAGAATTAAGTAAAAACAGAAACAACTTATTTTGTCTTATCAGACATTTCAGAAAGAAGAAATACAATACTTTTTATTTTTTTTAAACAATATTTAAGAACTATTTGTTAAACATATTTCCTTTCTCACAAACAAGATTTTTCAGTTTCCCCAAGTAGGTTTTTTCCCCCCCTATTGGTCCATATTATCCCTTCAGTCTTTCTCTCTACATGTTGAACACAATGTGTGTGTGTGCTTTCTGCAGATGTATTTATTGCATTCTACACAAGTGGTGCTTGTTTTACTGTCTTGTCGAGGGGGGCAGAGCTGGCATCTTTTCCGTTTCTTGCCACTGCCTGTATCCACTGGATCCATTTCTGGTTGATTGGAGGCATGTGTTGATGGTCCAGCTTGAATTTTCTGGACGGCAGATGCAGCTGCTGTCGACCGAGGAGGCCGGACTCTCCTCTGGATCTTGGGAGTGATGAGAGCTTTGCCGAGCTCCTCTAGGAAAAGCCGGCGTCGGTACAATTTGCCACCATTCCATTGCTGGTTGATTTCAGTCCACAGGACATAGGCATTGTAAGCAGACACATCCACAATGTTGTAGAAAATCACCAAAGGCCAGCGGGCAGTCATGCGCTGACAACTATATGTTGCTGTGACTTTATCCAAATTGTCAACTCCTCCTTTGGTGGAATTGTAGTCCAGTATTATTTGTGGCTTGATGTCCTCTCTTGCACTCAGCGATGCATCTTTGTGCATTGTGCTCATTACAAGAACATTCTTGTTCTTCTTTGGGCAGTATGAAACTACAGTTGCATTTTCAGAGAAAGCAAATTTAGAGGAATGCACAGTTCTGCCCTGCATTTTCAGAAGCTCACTGGGAAGTTCAGGTTTGTTTTTTCTGATTGTTCCAACCATGGTCAGCTTTCTCTTCTGTAGTTCAACACCAAGGCGGTAGGATGTGAAGAAGTTGTCACACGTGATGTTATGACCTTGCAGCCCTTCACTCATGTCCAGCACCACCCGCATCCCCTGGTTTTTCTCAGGCACTCCGCCGGGTGGCTTCCCAGTGTAAACTTGCATATTCCATGCATAGCTTGATGTAGCATCACATGCTGCCCATATTTTGATGCCACATTTTGCAGGCTTGTTTGGCATATACTGTCTGAAGGGACAACGTCCTCTGAATGGAACAAGGCGTTCATCAACTGTAACATGAGGACTGGGATTGTACAGTAACGGTAGAATTTCCACCCATTTATCCCATACATCTCTGATTGCAGCTAGTTTGTCTCTTTCACGTCGACCCGGTCTGGTATCACGGTTATCAAAGCGAATCACCCGAGAAATTATGTGGAATTCTTGTAGAGACATTGTTGCCCGAAATATTGGCCTTCCATTCTCTTCATTCCACAGGCTGGCCGTTGCTTCTCCGTTTGACCGATAGACTCCAGCTAATATGAGCAATCCAATGTATGCATGCAAGTCAATCCGATCCAGTGGCTTCCAGTTCTCTTGAAACACACGGCTCCCCTCCAAGTTGGTCATGTCCAGAACAATCTTCTCTATTGCTTGGGGTAAAAAGAGCTCAAAAGCTGATTGTATGTCATGGACTCGAGTGACAGCAAATCGTGTAGGTCCTGGAACCATTTTTATTACATTGGAAGCTGAGAGTCTACCTTGACCTCGTTGTGGTGACGGTGACCATTCAATATGACCATCTTTAGACTTCCATGTCTTCTCTTCTCTTGATGATGCTTGTTGCATGCTCTGTCTCTCATCTGATGTAGGGGATGGTACGGCAGACTCCTCCTCTGAATCCTCTTCAATGAAGACAAAATCTGGATCATCAACAGCATTGTCCTCTATCTCTGAAATATCCTCTGTCTCTGAAACCTCTTCTTCTTTTTCACTGTCACAGTCCAGAATTTGTGATAAGACTTCATTGATTGAAAATCTTTTGGAGCTCATTTTTGAGTGTCTGTGTCAGGGACCTGCTGCTCTCACACTGAGGAGAAGCTTGGGAAAGCCCTTTTTAACCCAAACACAATTCTAAAAGTGCAACCAGGACCAGTCAAAACAAAATAAATCAAAGACACTTTTTTGTTTTGCACCTGTGCAAATATATATACACATGAAAGCCTCCGGGTCAAAATGACCCACAACATCATGTTTGTATACAAAATGTACACAGACATTCCACAACACATCAGTGTGTCCACATTTTGCAGTTAGGTTCATGACCCTAAATGAGGAAAAGTCATGTAATTTCATGGCGAAAAAGAGTGGTTAACTAGTATTTTAGACAACGCAAAAGTGGAAACGGGTCAAATTGACCCACAACATAACAGGAGGGTTAATGCATTCAATATATTATTATTCCAGTCTTACCGTTCTCATTGTCGGAGTGGACACATTGTTTGCAGAGCGCACAACCTATGCTACACTTGCGAGAAACAAGTTTGGGTTTATTTCATTCCATTTACAAGTTTTGTCAATTCAATTTAGTCATTGTCTTTTGTTTGGAGGGCTCCTGTCAATGTCGAGTAAGGACTCGCACCTGATTACGCATAGAAGTACATAGGCCTATAGGCTACCTGGCCTGCGCGCAAATGTAGGCATATAAATGTGCCCATTTGGGCATCTGATTGGCTTAACGTACCACCGCTAATGACCTGTGGAGCTTCTCAAAGTAATGTTTTCTTCACCTCAAACAGCAAGCAAACAGTCTGTTTTTACATCCATTGACAATGACAATAGTTCCTCAATGTAGGCTATTTGAAAAATCTTTCCAGCTCTCTCCCTTTCGATAACCACTCAGCGTGAAAGGGGAAAATGTCATGCTCTGAATCAGTGGAAACGTCATAAAATAGGCCTACCTGATTACTTCTTATCAGTGCTCGACTTGGACTGAAATAGGTTCCGGTACTCATTCTGGGTACTGGCACTGTTTATATTTAGGTACAGGAGCTCCACAATACTTTTGAGCTAATATTCTATAAGAGGAACAGGAGCTCAAGCAGTAGAACATTTGAGTTGCCGGGACTTAGCTCCAGTGAATTCCTGCCCAAGTCAAGCACTGCTTCTTATCTCTTGGTGCAAATAGACTACAGTTGTGTCTGTCCTGAGCTCACTGGCGCTGGAAACTCTGAGGGCCCAGAATATTTTATACCATGTTGCAAGTTCGCTAGCTCAAACTTTGGGCTGGACCCAGTTAATAGTTGATACAATGTTGCAAGTTCGTTGCAGACAGGCCATGCGTGGCCAATGTGATTTATAGGATATTCTTTTTTTATCAGGATATTTTCTACCTGCAGGTTGCAATGTCTTTATTTGTTTGCTTTATGTAGGATATTTTTTACATAGTTGGCAATGGCAATAGAAGTTACTTTTTAGGTTTGTTTCATTTTCATTTAGATTTGGATAGAATTTTGATTAACCACATGACAATGATGGGATTTGAGATATGAAAACTTTAAATCAATCAAATTAAATCAATCAGATTTTATTTATAAAGCCCTTTTTACATCAGCAGATGTCACAAAGTGCTATACAGAAACCCAGCCTAAAACCCCAAACGGCAAGCAATGCAGATGTAGAAGCACGGTGGCTAGGAAAAACTCCCTAGAAAGGCAGAAACCTAGGAAGAAACCTAGAGAGGAACCAGGCTCTCAGGGGTGGCCAGTCCCCTTCTGGCTGTGCCGAGTGGAGATTATAACAGTACATGGCCATTGGACATGGACATTTTTCTCCAAGATGTTCAAACGTTCATAGATGACCAGCAGGGTCAAATAATAATCACAGTGGTTGTAGAGGTTGCAACAGGTCAGTACATCAGGAGTAAATGTCACTTGGCTTTTCAAAGCCGGGCATTTAGAGGTTGAAATAGCAGGTGCGGTAGAGAGAGAGAGTTGAAAACTACAGGTCTGGGACAAGGTAGCGCGTCCGGTGAACAGGTCAGGGTTCCATAGCCGCAGGCAGAAGAGTGGAAACTGGAGCAGCAGCATGACCAGGTGGACTGGGGACAGCAAGGAGTCATCAGGCCAAGTAGTCCTGTGGCATGGTCCTAGGGCTCAGGTCCTCCGGGATGGGAGAGAGAGATGGAGAGTGAGAGAATTAGAGGGAGCATACTTAAATTCACACCTCTAAATGCCCGGCTATGAACTGATATCTTTCCGACAGATAAGATCTAAACTAGGCAAGAACTTGTTTGTGTAGACCAATTAAGGTTTCCAATCTCTCCAAAATAATGTGGTGATCGATGGTGTCAAAAGCACCAGGTCTAGGAGCACGAGGACAGATGCAGAGCCTTGGTCTGACGCCATTAAAAAGTAATTTACCACCTTCACGAGTGCAGTCTCAGTGCTATGATGGGGTCTAAAACCAGACTGAAGCGTTTTGTATACATTAGTTGTCTTCAGGAAGGCAGTGAGTTGCTGCACAACAGCTTTTTCTAAGATTTTTGAGAGGAATGGAGATTCGATATAGGCCGATTTAGTTTTTTACATTTTCTGAGTCAAGGTTTGGCTTTTTCAAGAGAGGCTTTATTACTGCCACTTTTAGTGAGTTTGGGACACATCCAGTGGATAGGGAGCCATGTATTATGTTCAACATAGGAGGGCCAAGCACAGAAAGTAGCTCTTTCAGTAGTTTAGTTGGAATAGGGTCCAGTATGCAGCTTGACGGTTTAGAGTCCATGACTATGTTCATGAATGTGTCAAGAGAGATAGGATTTAAAAAACTTGAGTGTCTCCATTGATCCTAGGTCCTGGCAGTTTTGTGCCGACTCAGGACAGCTGAGCTTTGGCGAAATACACAGATTCCGTAATTTGCTTTCTATTGATCATGATCTTTTCGTCAAAGACGTTCATGAATTCATCACTGCTGAAGTGAAAGCATCCTCTCTTGGGGAATGCTGCTTTTTAGTTAGCTTTGCGACAGTATGAAATAGACATTTTGGATTGTTGATTGTTCTTATTCTCCTCAATTAGGTTGGAAAAATAGGATGATCGAGCAGCAGTGAGGGCTCTTCGATATTGCTCTGTACTTTCTTTCCAAGCTACATTTACATTTACATCATTTAGCAGACACTCTTATCCAGAGCGACTTACAAATTGGTTAGTAGGAAGACTTCCAGTTTGGTGGAGCCCCATTTCCGTTCCAATTTTCTGGAGGCTTGCTTCAGGGCTCGGGTATTTTCTGTATACCAGGGAGCTAGTTTCTTGTGACGAATGTTTTTTGTTTTTAGGGGTGCGACTGCATCTAGGGTATTACGCAAGGTTAAATTTAGATCCTCAGTTTGGTCGTTAACTGATTTTTGTACTCCGACGTCCTTGAGTAGGTGGAGGGAGTCTGGAAGGGCCTCTAGGAATCTTTGGGTTGTCTGAGAATTTATAGCACAGCTTTTGATGGTCCTTGGTTGGGGTCTGAGCATATTATTTGTTGCAATTGCAAAAGGAATAAGATGGTGGTCCGATAGTCCAGTGTTATGAGGAAAAACTAGATCCAGGGTGTGACTGTGGCAATGAGTAGGTCCGGAGACATGTTGGACAAAACCCACTGAGTCGATGATGCCTCCGAAAGCCTTTTGGAGTGGGTCTGTGGACTTTTCCATGTGAATATTAAAGTCACCAAAAATGAGAATATTATCTGCCATGACTACAAGGTCCGATAGGAATTCAGGGAACTCAGTGAGGAGCTCTGTATACGGCCCTGGAGGCCTGTAAACAGTAGCTATAAAAAGTAGGCTGCATAGATTTCATGACTAGAAGCTCAAAAGACGAAAACGCAGTCATTTTTTGGGGGGGGGGGTGAATTGACATTTGCTACCGTAAATGTTAGCAACACCTCCGTCTTTGCGGGGGATATGGTCACTAGTTTAACCAGGAGGAGAGGCCTCATTTAACACAGTAAATTAATCAGGCTTAAGCCATGTTTCAGTCAGGTCAATCACATCAAGATTATGATCAGTGATTAGTTCATTGACCATAACTGCCTTGGAAGTGAGGGCTCTAACATTAAGTAGCCCTATTTTGAGATGTGAGATATCACAATCTCTTTCAATAATGACAGGAATGGAGGAAGTCTTTATTCCAGTGAGATTGCTAAGGCAAACACTGCCATGTTTAGTTTTTCTCAACCTAGATCGAGGCACAGACACGGTCTCAATGGGGATAGCTGAGCTGACTACACTGACTGTGCTAGTGGCAGACTCCACTAATCTGGCAGGCTGGCTAACAGCCTGCTGCCTGGCCTGCACCCTATCTCATTGTGGAGGTAGAGGAGTTAGAGCCCTGTCTGTTTTTTTCTTCTTTTTTTAATCTTTTTTTGGTAGATCAGCTTAATATTGCAGATAGATTGTAACTTCCATCAATGTAATTGTCTGCATCACTTCCAATCCCCCATGTTTTATATATATATATATATATATATATACACACATACATATACATATATACACACATACACTTACATATCCTTTTAAAAAATATATATTCCCCTTTATTACTTTCCAACCCCACCACCCTTTCCCTAATTGGAGTAAACTAGTGCCCTGTCTATGTTGGTAGATAAGATGAGAGCACCCCTCCAGCTAGGATGGAGTCCGTCACTCCTCAGCAGGCCAGGCTTGTTCCTGTTTGTGGGTGAGTCCCAGAAAGAGGGCCAATTATCTACAAATTCTATATTTTGGGAGGGGCAGAAAACAGTTTTCAACCAGCGATTGAGTTGTGAGACTGCTGTAGAACTGGTGAGTGAGGGGGCCAGAGACAATTACTCGATGCCTACACATCTTTCTAGCTGTGCATATGAAAACCATAACTGGCACAGAGATTGGTAGAAATGGTAAGATTAAATTGGCATTCCACATGAAAAGTTGCAGACTCCTTGTGTAGCCTATTACCGACAACTTCAGGAGAGAAATGGCAGAATCTCCAAAATTGCCAGCAGGAGCAGGAGGAGGATGGTTGGGTCAGTTTTTTTTCTTCTGGTTATCTAGATCTCTGGCTCCCTCTTGAGTCATATGTGTCTGTCTTATTTCATCAAACAGTAAGCTTAAAGCATCAGACAAGCTCAATGCATATAGTTGATTTTATTAAAACACATAGGTTGTTATGCAAAAATACAAATAAAAGAACAGATTACTTTCGGTCGACCAAGATTTTTTTTGTCGGGGACAGTCCTATGGCAGTCCGACGGATAAATCTGGGTTTGGCAGATGCCAGGAGAACGCTACCTGCCCCAATGCATAGTGCCAACTGTAAAGTTTGGTGGAGGAGGAATAATGTTTCTGGGGCTGTTTTTCATGGTTCGGGCTAGGCCTCTTAGTTCCAGTGAAGGGAAATCTTAACGCTACAGCATAGAATGACATTCTAGATGATTCTGTGCTTCCAACTTTGTGGTAACAGTTTGGGGAAGGCCCTTTCCTGTTTCCGCATGGCAATGCCGCCGTGCACAAAGCGAGGTCCATACAGAAGTGGTTTGTCGAGATTGGTGTGGAAGAACTTGACTGGCCTGCACAGAGCCCTGACCTCAACCCCATCAAACACCTTTGGGATGAATTGGAACGCAGACTACGAGCCAGGCCTAATCGCCTGGCTCGCAGTGCCTCACTAATGCTCTTGTGGCTGAATGGAAGCAAGTCCCCGCAGTAATGTTCCAACATCTAGTGGAAAGCCTTCCCAGAAGAGTGGAGGCTGTTATAGCAGCAAAGGGGGGACCAACTCCATATAAATGCCCATGATTTTGGAATGAGATGTTTGACGAGCAGGTGTCCACATACTTTTGTTCATGTAGTGTATCTTCCCTAACTGGTGTAATTGCTCTCAGTTCTGAGCAAAGTATTTTGGTGCAGCAAATCTCAGTGTAAATGTGACCTTTGAATAGCAGCATGGTAAGATAGACTTCTTAACATTGTTTAATCAGTCTGAATAATTACTTTGTGATAGAGGAAAATGTCCTACGTTATTTAGCTCTCTTCATCCCCCTCTCTTCCCTTCCCTCTCCATCTTCCCTGTCTCTCTTCCCCTCCCTCTCCCTCTTCCCAGTCTCTTTCCCTCCCTCTCCATCTTCCCTGTCTCTCTTCCCCTCCCTCTCCCTCTTCCCAGTCTCTTTCCCTCCCTCTCCATCTTCCCTGTCTCTCTTCCCCTCCCTCTCCCTCTTCCCAGTCTCTTTCCTTCCCTCTCCATCTTCCCTGTCTCTCTTCCCCTCCCTCTCCCTCTTCCCAGTCTCTTTCCCTCCCTCTCCATCTTCCCTGTCTCTCTTCCCCTCCCTCTCCCTCTTCCCAGTCTCTTTCCCTCCCTCTCCATCTTCCCTGTCTCTCTTCCCCTCCCTCTCCCTCTTCCCAGTCTCTTTCCTTCCCTCTCCATCTTCCCTGTCTCTCTTCCCCTCCCTCTCCCTCTTCCCAGTCTCTTTCCCTCCCTCTCCATCTTCCCTGTCTCTCTTCCCCTCCCTCTCCCTCTTCCCAGTCTCTTTCCCTCCCTCTCCATCTTCCCTGTCTCTCTTCCCCTCCCTCTCCCTCTTCCCAGTCTCTTTCCCTCCCTCTCCATCTTCCCTGTCTCTCTTCCCCTCCCTCTCCCTCTTCCCAGTCTCTTTCCCTCCCCCTCTCTAAATAATCTCTCTCCCTCTCTTTTCTCAGTCCTACTCTGACTATGACCCATCGTAACCTGACTGGAGGGTGTAATGTGAACTGTGGCTGTAAGATCCATGAGTACGCGCCAGTATGTGGCTCAGACGGAATCACCTACTTCAACCCCTGCCTGGCAGGCTGCAGCAGTGTGGGCAACGACAGCACAGGAGTGAGTCCCTCAGTCACAAAAGTAGGGTTGCAAAATTATGGTAACTTTCCCCAAATTCCCAGGTTTTCCCAGATTTCCTGCTTATTCCCTTCTGTTACTAGAAATATTCCAAACAGGATTTCTGGAATACCTGGGCATTTTGGGAAAGTTACCTAAAGCTAGGGCTAGGAGTTCTTCCTGGCCATAATGTGAGTGACCTGATCAGGAAAAACTATATTGTTAGTTTGTAGTAATAGCCAGTGGTGGAGAAAGTACCCAATTGTCATACTTGAGTAAAAGTAATGATACCTTAATAGAAATTGACTCAAGTAAAAGTGAAGTCACCCAGTAAAATACTACTTGAGTAAAAGTCTAAAAGTATTTGGTTTTAAATTTACTTAAATATCAAAAGTAAAAGTATGAATCAGTTCTAATTACTTATATTAAGCAAAGCAGTATTTTTTTTTTTACATTTACACTCCAACACTCAGACATCATTTACAAACAAAGTAAATGTGTTTAGTGAGTCTGCCAGATAAGAGGCAGTTGGGATGATCAGGGATGTCCTCTTGATAAGTGTGTGAATTGGACCATTTTCTGTCCTCCTAAGCATTCTAAGTATTTTTGGGTGTCAGGGAAAATGTATGGAGTAATGTATGTAGTGAAGTAAAAGTAAAAGTTGTCAAAAATATGAATAGTAAGTACAGATACCCCAAAAAACGACTTAAGTACTTTACACCACTGGTTATAGCTTACTGACCATTGAACAAACATTCATTAATCATCCATTTACATTGTACAGTCTACATTGGTAGTACTTGAATAACACACTTCTAGTGGTACACACAGTTTCTCCTTAGAATTTCACTTCCATAGTACAATAAGATGAGCTGAGAATGATGCCTGGTGTTCTGTGGATCCCTCTCTCTCGCTCTCTCGCTCTCTCTCTCGCTCTCTCTCTCAGATCAGGAACTACTCTGACTGTGCATGTGTCCAGAGCAGACAGGTCATCACCCCCTCCTCTAACGGCCAAGTCAACCAGCTGCAGCTGGTCATCGTCAAGACCTACCTGAACGAGAACGGCTACGCCGTGTCGGGGAAGTGTGACCGCACCTGCAGCACCCTGATTCCCTTCCTCATCTTCCTCTTCATCGTCACACTCATCACCGCCTGCGCTCAGCCCTCCGCCATCATCGTCACTCTCAGGTATTGACCCGGAACAGACACTGAACAAAACACACTTAGCGAAGGGATTGTGAGGTAGTGGTTGTGAGCTCTCTTGTTCTCTTCATCGGGTTGCAGAATTACGGTAACTTTCTGTGATCCCGGTTGGACGATTTCTAGAATCAGGATGGAATAAGCAGGACATCCTGAAATCCTCTGGGATTTCAAGAAAACCTCGGAATCCTTGAAAAGTGATCATAATTTTGCACCTCTATCTTCACCATTTCCTCCCTTCTTCCTCCTCTCCTCTAGGTCAGTAGAAGAGCAGGAGAGACCCTTTGCACTCGGGATGCAGTTTGTTCTCCTCAGGACCCTTGGTGAGTGATGCAGCTTCAGTGAAATACAGAGAGTTCAATACTGAGAGGTTGTTTTTTAGGTTATGTCCCAAATGGCACCCTAGTCCCTATATAGTGCCATAGGGCTCTGGTTAAAAGTAGTGCACTATATAGGGATAGGGTCCCATTGGGACACTGAATGAGATCTGGTTCGAAATGTAATTTGGAAAGACTGGTTCCGACATCACATGCATGCTGTGTTAGAATAGTCTCTCCTCTCTCCCCAGCCTACAACCCTACACCCATCTACTTCTGCATCATAACGGTGTCTCTCTCGCTCTCCTCTCTCCCCAGCCTACATACCTACACCCATCTACTTCGGGGCGGTGATTGATACCACCTGTATGCTGTGGCAGCAGGACTGTGGCGTCCACGGCTCCTGCTGGGAGTACGACGTCACTTCCTTCCGCTTCGTCTACTTCGGCCTGGCCGCCAGCCTCAAGTTCATTGGCTTCGTCTTCATCTTCCTCACCTGGTACTCCATCAAGTACAAGGAAGAACGTCTGGAGCGCTGGCTGAAACACCTCTCGCCCATGGACACGGTCAGCAACCTCATCTGCCACGCCGGGGGTCACAAGGGGCACGCCCGTACCCGCTCCTGTCCCGTTAATATACCACGCAACGAACCTCCCATCATCCCTGTCCTCAACAGGGGCCTCAGCAGCCAGAGCTGCCCGGGGAACAGCCTGAAGAGCCTGAAAGCAATAACCCCGCCGGCCCCTCGCCCTTCCGCTCGCTCTCTGGAACAGGTGTCTGCCCGCGTCTGAGGGTTAGGTGAGGTTACCAACCAACTCCAACCGCCCTGCCATCCACAGTCTCTGCAATGTGTGCCTTTCTTACTCTGGGTTCTCACTTGTATAGTAGTATAGTATACGTTCACACATACACACTCGCGTTGCGCACACACACACACAGACAGGCACAAGACGTCACTCAGACAGAGAACGGTTGGTCAACATGTATACAGGAAGACACTGGGATGGATACCTCAGTTAGCTAATCTCCCCTTCCCTCTACCTAGTATGTTTGTGTGCTTTTCTCTTTAGTTAGTTTTTACCATGGGAGTGAATGCATATCATCTCTTTGGAAAAGTGCACCTTCGATACTTCTCGAGAACGATCATAATGATGTTGCATGGTGCTAGGTGAAAATGACATGAATAATATCCTTCATTGCTCAGTTTTAGTGTTCATTCTAAGACCTCAGCAGGACGAGGTGACTGAGGTAAGCAGCTTGGACAGCGAGCATAAACTAAATCCTGTACTATGCAAAATATTTTTATTTTTGCCCTATTATACAATGGCAAGCAGTATTAAAGGCACACAGTGAACGTTGCCTTCCCTTTCCATACAATCTGGAAATTTCATTCAGTATTGCCCCAGACCTACGTGTAATAATGAGTGGTTGACTTGGAAAGGATATGTCTGGATCTTTTGGAATTGGAACCTCTTTTGTGTGGCAACCTCATAGACAGGCCCACAAATACATCCCTTGCCGTAGTTCTATTTCAGACACACTTGGGCTTCATCCCAAATGGTACTCAATTCCCATGATGACCCCCCTCAATGTTGCTTCGTGTGCCATGGGCTTTACAGAACGAAGGCATCTTTTGCTTACCGGTCGCTAACATAGCTTGTTTCAGACAAAACTCCAAATTTAAATGACCAGGGCAAAAGTAGTGCACTACATAGGGAATAGGGTGCCATTTGGCACGCATACAATGTTTTAACCAACCAGACCCCCTGCTGGCTCTGTGGTGGAGCAGACCAGACCAGACCAGTGCTGCTGGTGCAAAGAGACTCTGCTGTGCTTCCCATGATTAGCTAATCCACACAAACAAACCACTCTTTCACATTAGTTAGTTAGTCAGTAGTTTAGTAAGTAGCCTCTGTCACCAGATTTTACCTTAGAGCGAAGACTGGGAGTCTGTGGCTAGTAGTTTAGATTAGCTTAATAGGTCTGTACCTGTAAAAGATATGGCTGTGTAAATTAATGGATTTACCAGCAGCAGGGCCACTTCTCCCATGTACTGTGTAACCAAGCCAAGCATAAAAAATAAAAAAACAATACTCTTTAAATAATTATTATAATGTCCAACTACTTACTATGTCTACGATAGAGCATGTTCTACTGAACAACTGTCAAAGTGATATCAATCATGGCTGCTGAGGTTGTTTGTTTTGCCTTTTGGTGAAGTTGTAACCTTTTCCATTCCCCCCTTTTTATTAATTCAAAGGACATCAGACTAATTGCTTAAACAGTGCTAAGTCGAGTTTCGGGCAGGGAGTTCCTAATCTCCCACAGCTCAGTAATCAGTACGATTACATGGACAGAGGCGAGCTGATCCTAGATCAGCACTACTTCTCTGAGACTAGTGATACATAAGCTGGAGAGGAACAAGATCGTTGAAACAAGTAGTTCATGTGTGTAACATGCAATATTCAAGTACATATTGCTGTTGGTTTTACAGGGTGGTTGAGGGCACCTGCTAGTCAGATGTGGTAAGCAATATTGTAGAAAGACTAAAATTAAGCTATGTGGTGTTTCCTAAGCGGAATAACTAGGAAATTAATCTTAATTAAATCAAACAATTTTGTTCATTTTAGCACTTCAATATTAGAAGCAAAAATTATGTTTTTCTATGTATCTATGTTGAATTTGGGCAGGTGGAACAGCACTGAGCCTGTAAACAACACATTTCACTTCACCTATCCGGTGTATGTTACAATAAAACATTATGATTTTTATTTACATGATACAATGTGGCTGTTGGTTTAGAGTTAATAGCGTTAAAAGATATGGTTTGTATTGCCTTTGAGATATTATAAAATGTTGCCGTTAATATGGAAAGGTACCATAGCTCTTTATAGTAAAATGTTTTACTGACATTGTCAGCTAGAATAACAGTGTAATGCATCCGGCAGTAGAATTGATAGACATAATTGCTGCATGTAATACTTTTTCAGGACTACATGAAAGAGACACTATTATTAATGGAGATAAATCACATAACTCTTAGTCAAACATTCAATTTCTTGTAAAATAATAAGTACAATACGTAGAGTATTCGGGGGCAAATTAATTACAATTCTAGCTAGGCTACATTTTGCGACAAGGATTCTCCTAACTTTAGTGTTATTGAATATATTAGTGAAAGGCTACAGTATTATGTTTCTCAGTGCCTACTTTTCCTACTAATTGATTGAAGTTGAGATGTTGCTGATTCTGAAATGCTCTTGACTTCAAGTAATGAAAGTCAATGATAAGACTGACTGTGGACTGTGAAGAATTTGGCTCTAGGATTTTTGGTTTACTTGCAGCCATCAATAGACCTTTTCAACCTATACCTACAGTACCAGGATGTTTGCTGCAGAATTCTCAACCTTAAACCTACTGTTCCTCTGGAGCTAGGAGAGAGGAGCTCTCTCTCTTACCTCCCTGTGTAGTGCTGTTTATCAGTCGTTGTATGTGGCATAAAACAAGGATTTGACCTGGATGTTACCTTAAGGACTATTTCAGGTAGATTGTAGATTTGAGTTGTATGTTCTTTTTTTTAATCAGTATTATATTTATTTAAATTCAAATGATAGTGTTTTAATGACAAGTTAATGCCTCTGCTATATGTTCGACATCATAAGAAAGAAAATGTATATTGTTTGTGGACACACTGTTTACAAATGCCTGCGATACTTGACATCTGTCAATACAAATTGTGAAAAATAAATAAATAGTGTATTGAATCATGTGATTTTTGTCTGATGCAACAAACAGCATGGGATGTAGAAGTTAAAGAAGTGCTTGTTGGAGCAGGTAATAAACACATAACATGATCGAAACTGGTCATGGGCTGCGTCCCAAATGGTACCCTAACCCCCAACACCAGGGCTGCCCAACCCTCTTCCTGGAGATCTACCCTCCTGTGGGTTTTCAGTCCACCCTAATTTAACGCACCTGATTCTACTTATTAGCTGCTCAACAAGACCTTAGCTAGCTGAATCAGATATGCTAAATTAGTGTTCGACTGAAAACCTACAGGACAGTAGATCTCCAGGAAGAGGGTTGGGCAGCCCTGCCCTACACAATGCACTACTTTTGACCCATGGGCCCTCTTGAAAAGTAGTGCACTAAATAGGGCAGTGTTTCCAGTCCTTGAGTACCCCCAACAGTACACATTTTTGTTGTAGCCCCAGACAAGTGCACACCTGATTCAACTAATCATCAAGCCCTCAGTGAGTTGAATCAGGTGAGTTTGTCAAGGGCTACAACAAAAAATGTGTACTGTTGGGGGTACTGGAGGACTGGAGTTGGGAAACACTGACATAGGGTACAGGGTGCCATTTGGGATGTAAACACAGTGTGGCGCTGTGGACTGTCTTCCATTGAACCTGACAGGTAAGCGGCTGTACTCTAGAAAAACCACAAGGTAGCAGAGTTGTGATGTAATACTGAATGAACAATACATTTTTCCTACAGTGAACAAAAATATAAATGCAACATTCAACAAATGCAACATTCAAGATTTTACTGAGTTACAGTTCATATAAGTAAATCAGTCAATTGAAATCTATGGACCTGACTGTGTGGTGCCAGGATAACAACCTCTCCCTCAACGTGAGGAAGACAAAGGAGATGATTGTGGAATACAGGAAAAGGAGGGCCGAGCACTCCCCCATTAACCTCGACGGGGCTGTAGTAGAGCAGGTTGAGAGCTTCAAGTTCCTTGGTGTCCACATCACCAACAAACTATCATGGTCCAAACACACCAAGACAGTCGTGAAGAGGGCACGACAGACTAATTCCCCCTCAGGAGACTGAAAAGATTTTGCATGGATCCTCAGATCCTCAAAAAGTTATACAGCTGCACCATTGAGAGCATCCTGACTGGTTGCATCACCGCCTGGCATCCAACCACAAGGCGCTACAGAGGAGAGTGCGTACGGCCCAGTACATCACTGGGACAAGCTTCCTGCCATCCATGACCTCTATACCAGGCGGTGTCGGAGGAAGGCCCTAAAAATCCAGCCACTCAAGTCCTAGACTGTTCTCTCTGCTACCGCACGGCAAGCAGTACCGGAGTCTAGGTCCAAAAGGCTCCTTAACAGCTTCTACCCCCAAGCCATAAGACTGCTGAACAGTTAATCAAATGGCTACCCAGACTATTTGCATCGCCCCCCCTCGTTATTTTATTGTGTTACTTTTTTTAAACGTTTGTTTATTTAGTAAACATTTTCTTAACTGTTATTTTTCTTAAAACTGCATTGTTGGTTAAGGGCTTGTAAGTAAGCATTTCACCGTAAGGTCTACACCTGTTGTATTCAGCGCATGTGACAAATAACATTTGATTTGATGTTGCGTTTATATATTTTTTCAGTATAGGTACCTTTGTCTTGCATTGGATTTGTGCCACACACGCTAAAAATATAGCGTTTGAAACAGTGGCCAGGTAAACAAAACCAAAGCATTGATTGTTGTCATACCTTGTCTATACCGAGGTAAAGACAGATTCAGGTTGGATATTCGACAGATATTCGCCTGTAGTTTTCCTTACGTCCACCAACAGCAGTTAGGGACCGTCAACATAGTCACACATCAAATTTCAATAGGTCTTTAACCATTACTCCTAAAACTTTCAAAACTGGTTCTAGCTAACCCGATGGCAGAGACACATATTGCACAAACTTTCTTTGCTGATTTACATCTCGCCCTATTTTAAATTATTTATTTTAATTTTTTTAATTCAATAGCGCCTTGGTCATGTGACCCACATACCTCAAACAAGGTTCATAATGTACACTCAGTGGGCTTGCACATTGCACACCCTTTTGTTTGTCCATTTGCATCTCACAAGATTTACATGAATTATTCAAACTTTCAAATTTCAATAGCTCCTTGGTCATGTGACCTACAACCCTCAAACTAGTTTCAGAACATCCACTCACTAGCCTTATATATTGCACACCCTTTTGTTCGTCCATTTTCATCTCAGGTGATTTTACATTAATTTTTCATTGTTTTTAATTTCAATAGCTCTCTGGTCATGTGACCTACTGGACTCAGCAAGGTTCAGAATGTCCACTGACTACCCTTCTATATTGCACACCCTTTTTTGTTTGTCCATTTTAATCTCATGCGACTTTACGTGAATTTTTAAAACTTTATAATTTAAATTGCTCCTTGGTCATGTGACCTACTGACCTCAAACAAACTTCAGAATGTCTGTGGACTAGCCTTATATATTGCACACACTTGTTTGTGTACTGTAATCTAATGCGGTGCTACATAAATGTTTCATCGTTTTGAATTTCAATAGCTCCTCTAGTTATGTATGTCTATATTGTTGTACATATTAGAATATTAGTTTGACAATTAGGGGGTTCAGTCCAGTGCTGTGTTTACTATTTGCTTTAATGTTTATCTATAATAATTGGTAGTTCTGAGTACTTATTTTCCCTTTCCTTAAGTATTTATCTTGCCACAGTATTTAACAGCGGTACACAATAGGAGAGAGAAAGAGAATATCGCTTTTCATCGTTAATATCAACCATAAAGGAAAAGGGCAAAGTACGAGAGTCATGTTATTAATTGTCCAAAGCAGGGATGGAGAGTGAACTGCACGGCCAGTAAGGTAGGCTGCAGTGGGTTTGCTGGTCAATACATACAGTTGAAGTCAGAAGTTCACATACACCTTAGCCAAATACATTTAAACTCAGTTTTTTACAATTCCTGACATTTAATCCTAGTAAAAATTCCCTGTCTTAGGTCAGTTAGGATCACCACTTTATTTTAAGAATGTGAAATGTCAGAATACTAGTAGAGAGAATGATTTATTTCAGCATTTATTTCTTTCATCACATTCCCAGTGGGTCAGAAGTTTACATACACTCAATTAGTATTTGGTAGCATTGCCTTTAAATTGTTTAACTTGGGTCAAACGTTTCGGGTAGCCTTCCACAAGCTTCCCACAATAAGTTGGGTGAATTTTGGCCCATTCCTCCTGTCAGAGCTGGTGTAACTGAATCAGGTTTTTAGGCCTCCTTGCTCGCACACTCTTTTTCAGTTCTTCCCACAAATGTTCTATAGGATTGATGTCAGGCTTTGTGATGGCCACTCCAATACCTTGACTTTGTTGCCATTTTGCCACAACTTTGGAAGTATGCTTGGGGTCATTGTGTCACGATGTCAGTGTATGCGGTAGACTGAAGTCAGGCGCAGGACACAGAACTCAATGAAAAAACGTATCTTTACTAATACACGTAAAGAAACAAGAAGCCTCCATGCAGGGAGGAATAAACCCGCTCACCAACGACATCAGCGAACAAACAACAAACACGCACAGAACACAATGGGAGCCACAGGGTTAAATAGGGGTGGAGTAATCACAAGATGGGCAACAGGTGTGAAACAATCTGACACAACAGGTAGAACATAGAAACATATAACATAGATCGGCAGCAGCTAGTACTCCGGTGACGACGAACGACGAAACCTGCCCGAGCAAGGAGGAGGGGCAGCCTCGGCAGAATCCGTGACAGTACCCCCCCCTGACGCGCGGCTCCAGCCGTGCGTCTACACCGGCCTCGGGGACGGCCAGGAGGACGCGGCGCGGGGCGAGTGGGATGATTGTGGTGGTAATCCCTCAACATGGATGGATCGAGGATATCCCTCCTAGGAACCCAGTACCGTTCCTCCGGACCGTACCCCTCCCACTCCACGAGATACTGCAGGCCCCCCACCCGACGCCTCGAATCCAATATGGACCGAACCGAGTACGCCGGTGCCCCCTCGATGTCCAGCGGGGGTGGAGGAACCTCCCGTATCTCCGACTCCTGGAGTGGACCAGCTACCACCGGCCTGAGGAGAGACACATGGAACGAGGGGTTAATACGATATTTAGTAGGAAGTTGTAACCTATAACATACCTCGTTCAATCTCCTCAGGACTTTGAATGGCCCCACAAACCGCCGACCCAGTTTCCGGCAGGGCAGGCGAAGGGGCAGGTTTCGGGTCGAGAGCCAGACCCGGTCCCCCGGTGCATACACCGGGGCCTCACTGCGGTGGCGGTCGGCGCTCGCCTTTTGCCGCCTGATGGCCCGCTGCAGACGTACATGGGCAGCGTTCCAGGTCTCCTGCGAGCGCCGAAACCACTCGTCCACCGCAGGAGCCTCGATCTGGCTCTGATGCCAAGCTGCCAGGACCGGCTGATAACCTAATACACATTGGAACGGAGACAGGTTAGTAGAGGAGTGGCGGATGGAGTTCTGGGCTATCTCTGCCCAGGGGAGGTAAACCGACCACTCCCCCCGCCGGTCCTGGCAATACGACCTCAGAAACCTACCCACCTCCTGGTTTACTCTCTCCACCTGCCCGTTACTCTCGGGGTGAAATCCTGAGGTCAGACTGACCGAGACTCCCAGACGTTCCATGAACGTCCTCCAAACCCTAGAGGTGAACTGGGAACCCCGATCAGACACTATATCCTCAGGCACCCCGTAGTGCCGGAAAACGTGTGTAAATAGGGCCTCAGCTGTTTGTAGGGCCATAGGGAGACCGGGCAGCGGAATGAGGCGGCAGGACTTAGAAAACCGATCCACAACGACCAGGATCGTGGTGTTCCCTTGTGAGGGGGGAAGATCAGTCATGAAGTCCACCGATAGTTGGAACCATGGTCGTTGTGGAACGGGTAGAGGTTGCAATTTCCCTCTGGGCAGGTGTCTAGGAGCCTTACACTGGGCGCACACCGAGCAGGAGGAAACATAAACCCTCACGTCCTTAGCTAAGGTGGGCCACCAGTACTTCTCACTAAGACAGTGCACTGTCCGACCGATACCAGGATGACCAGAGGAGGGTGACGTGTGAGCCCAATAGATCAACCGATCGCGAACATCAAGCGGTACGTACACACGACCCTCTGGACACTGAGGAGGAGTGGGTTTGTTGCGCAACGCCCGCTCGATCTCCACGTCAACCTCCCACACCACCGGTGCCACCAGACACGACGCCGGAAGTATGGGAGTGGGCTCCACGGAACTCCCCTCTGTGTCATACAGTCGAGACAGAGCATCTGCCTTAGCGTTCTGGGAACCTGGCCTGTAAGAAAGGGTGAAAACAAAACAGGTGAGAAACATGGACCACCTTGCCTGGCGAGGGTTTAACCTCCTCGCTGCCCGGATGTACTCCAGATTGCGGTGGTCAGTCAAAATGAGAAAAGGGTGTTTAGCCCCCTCAAGCCAATGTCTCCACGCTTTCAGAGCTTCGACCACAGCCAACAGCTCCCGGTCCCCCACATCATAGTTGCGCTCCGCCGGGCTGAGCTTCTTCGAAAAGAAGGCACAGGGGCGGAGTTTAGGTGGCGTACCCGAGCGCTGAGACAGTACAGCGCCTATTCCAGCCTCGGACGCGTCCACCTCAACTGTGAAGGCTAAAGAGGGGTCCGGATGAACCAGCACTGGAGCCGAGGTAAACAGGTTTTTCAGACAACTTAAAAGCCCTGTCCGCCTCCGCTGACCACCGCAGACGCACCGGCCCCCCCTTCAGTAACGAGGTAATGGGAGCTGCTACCTGACCAAAGCCCCGGATAAATCTCCGGTAGTAATTAGCAAAACCCAAAAATCGCTGCACCTCCTTTACCGTGGTTGGAGTCGGCCAATTACGCACGGCCGAAATGCGGTCACTCTCCATCCTCACCCCTGACGCGGACATATGGTACCCCAAGAAAGAGATGGACTCCTGGAAGAACAGGCATTTCTCTGCCTTAGCATACAGGTCATGCTCCAACAGTCTTCCAAGCACCTTACGCACCAGGGACACATGCTCGGCCCGTGTAGCGGAGTATATAAGGATGTCATCAATATACATCACTACCCCTTGTCCGTGCAGGTCCCTGAAAATCTCATCCACAAATGATTGGAAAACTGAGGGAGCATTCATTAACCCATATGGCATGACCAGATACTCAAAATGTCCAGAGGTGGTACTAAATGCCGTCTTCCACTCATCTCCCTCACGGATACGCACTAGGTTGTACGCGCTCCTAAGATCCAATTTTGTGAAAAAGCGTGCCCCGTGCAATGATTCCGTCATA
The DNA here is from genome assembly GCF_964263955.1 of Coregonus lavaretus. Taxonomy (NCBI): domain Eukaryota; kingdom Metazoa; phylum Chordata; class Actinopteri; order Salmoniformes; family Salmonidae; genus Coregonus; species Coregonus lavaretus. The sequence goes on along the minus strand of NC_140010.1, from coordinate 26,369,228 downwards.
CTAGCGATCAGAGGTAATGGATAGCTGTACTTGATGGTAATCTGATTTAGGCCACGGTAATCAATGCACGGGCGTAACCCACCATCTTTCTTTTTCACAAAAAAGAAACTCGAGGAAACGGGTGAAGTGGATGGCCGAATGTATCCCTGCCTCAGAGATTCGGTGACATATGTCTCCATAGCCGCCTTCTCCTCCTGAGACAAAGGATACACGTGACTCCGGGGAAGTGCAGCTCCTACCTGGAGATTTATCGCACAATCCCCCGGACGATGGGGTGGTAATTTAGTCGCCCTCTTTTTACTGAAGACGATAGCCAAATCGGCATACTCGGATGGAATGTGCATGGTGGAAACCTGGTTTGGACTTTCCACCGAAGTTGCCCCCAAGGAAACTCCTAAACACCTCCCTGAACACTGACTGGACCATCCCTTGAGAGCCCTCTGTTGCCATGAAATCGTGGGGTCATGAATGGCTAACCAGGGAAGTCCCAACATCACAGGATGCGCAGGAGAATCAATCAGATAGAGGCTAATCCTCTCCTCATGACCCCCCTGCGTCATCATTAGCAGTGGAGCGGTGACCTCCCTGATTATGCCTGACCCTAACGGGCGACTATCTAATGCGTGAACAGGGAAAGGTTTATCAACAGACACTGTGGGACTCCCTAGGCTACGTGCATACTGGCGATCAATAAAATTCCCAGCCGCGCCTGAATCTACTAGCGCCTTATGCTGGGAATGGGGAGAAAGATCTGGAAACATAATGTCGATACACATATTAGCAACAGGGAACTCTGGGTTAGTCGGGTGCCTACTCACCTGAGATGGTCGACCAGTGCTCTGCCTGCTGCCTCGACCTCCTGAGAACCCTCCCCTGCACCGACCAGCAGTGTGTCCTCTGCGGCCACACTTGGTGCAGGGGACAGTCTCTCTCCCAGTCTCCCTACCTGCAGCACCTCCGAGCTCCATGGGTGTATGCTCGGAGGTGCTGGGGGATGGAATGGACAGACCCCCATCAGAACGTCCGCGGGCTGCCAACAGGTTATCCAACCGGATGGACATGTCCACCAGTTGGTCCAGGTTGAAATTGGTGTCCCTGCAGGCCAGTTCCCGACGGACGTCCTCTCTTAAGCTGCAACGGTAGTGGCCCGCTCATTCCATCCCGCGCTGGCTGCTAAAGTCTTAAACTCCAGCGCAAAATCCTGCGCGCTCGTCATCTCCTGTCGTAGGTGGACCAGCCGTTCTCCCGCCGCTCTCCCCTCCGGTGGATGATCGAATACCGCCCGGAAGCGGCGGGTGAAATCCTCGTAGCGGACAGTTCTCGAGTCTATATTCCCCCACTCGGCGTTAGCCCACTCAAGCGCCTTCCCTGATAGACAGGAGATGAGGGCGGACACGCTCTCGTATCCCGAGGGCGCCGGGTGAATGGTGGCCAGGTAAAGCTCTACCTGGAGGAGAAATCCCTGGCACCCGGCAGGTGTACCGTCATATGCCCTCGGGAGCGAGAGCCGAATTCCCCTGGACCCAGTTGGCGAAGTGGTAGCCAGTGTAGCAGGTGGTGGTATGGTTGGGCATGGTGAAGGGATACCACCTCTCTCTATTCGCTCCATCATCTGGAACACTCGTTCCATCGTAGCACAGAGATTCTGGATCATCGTCCCTTGACGTTGGACTCGTTCTTCCATCGTCTTCGTAGATCCAGTCGTTCCTGCTGACTCCATCGTGGTGCGTGTTTCTGTCACGATGTCAGTGTATGCGGTAGACTGAAGTCAGGCGCAGGACACAGAACTCAATTAAAAAACGTATCTTTACTAATACACGTAAAGAAACAAGAAGCCTCCACGCAGGGAGGAATAAACCCGCTCACCAACGACATCAGCGAACAAACAACAAACACGCACAGAACACAATGGGAGCCACAGGGTTAAATAGGGGCGGAGTAATCACAAGATGGGCAACAGGTGTGAAACAATCTGACACAACAGGTAGAACATAGAAACATATAACATAGATCGGCAGCAGCTAGTACTCCGGTGACGACGAACGACGAAACCTGCCCGAGCAAGGAGGAGGGGCAGCCTCGGCAGAATCCGTGACACATTGTCCATTTGGAAGACCCATTTGCGACCAAGCTTAAACTTCCTGACTGATGTCTTGAGATGTTGCTTCAATATATCCACATAATTTTCCTTCCTCATGATGCCATCTATTTTGTGAAGTGCACCAGTCCCTCCTGCAGCAAAGCACCTCCACAGCATGATGCTGCCACCCCCGTGCTTCACGGTTTGGATGGTGTTCTTCGGCTTGCAACACCCCCTTTTTCCTCCAAACATAATGATGGTCATTATGGCCAAACAGTTCTATTTTTGTTTCATCAGACCAGAGGACATTTCTCCAAAAAGTACGATCTTTGTCCCCATGTGCAGTTGCAAACGGTAGTCTGGCTTTTTTATGGCGGTTTTGGAGCAGTGGCTTCTTCCTTGCCGAGCAGCCTTTCAGGTAATATCGATATAGGACTTGTTTTACTGTGGATATAGATACTTTTGTACCTGTTTCCTCCAGCATCTTCACAAGGTCCTTTGCTGTTCTTCTGGGATTGATTTGCACTTTACGCACCAAAGTACATTCATCTCTAGGAGACAGAATACGTCTCCTTCCTGAGCGGTATGACGGCTGCGTGGTCCCATGGTGTTTATACTTGCGTACTATTGTTTGTACAGATGAATGTGGTACCTTCAGGAGTTTGGAAATTGCTCCCAAGGATGAACCAGACTTGTGGAGGTCTACAATTACTTTTTATGTGGTCTTGGCTGATTTCTTTTGATTTTAAGATCTGGTGCAACCAATTACCTTCAGAAGTCACATAATTAGTTAGATTGCACACAGGTGGACTTTATTTAAGTGTCACATGATCTGTCACATGATCTCAGTATATATACACCTGTTCTGAAAGGCCCCAGAGTCTGCGACACCACTAAGCAAGGGGCACCACCAAGCAAGCGGCACCATGAAGACCAAGGAGCTCTCTAAACAGGTCAGGGACAAATTCAGGATTGGGTTATAAAAAAATATCAGAAACTTTGAACATCCCACGGAGCACTTATAAAAAAATGGAAAGTGTATGGTACCACAACAAACATGCCAAGAGAGGGCCGCCCACCAAAACTCACGGACCAGGCAAGGAGGGCATTAATCAGAGAGGCAACAAAGAGACCAAATATAACCCTGAAGGAGCTGCAAAGCTCCACAGCGGAGATTGGAGTATCTGTCCATAGGACCACTTTAAGCCGTACACTCCACAGAGCTGGGCTTTACGGAAGAGTGGCCAGAAAAAAGCCATTGCTTAAAGAAAAAAATAAGCAAACACGTTTGGTGTTCGCCAAAAGGCATGTGGGAGACTCCCCAAACATATGGAAGAAGGTACTCTGGTCAGATGAGACTAAAATTGAGCTTTTTGGCCATCAAGGAAAACTATGTCTGGCGCAAACCCAGCAGTTTTGCCTTGAAGAATGGGCAAAAATCCCAGTGGCAAGATGTGCCAAGCTTATAGAGACATACCCCAAGAGACTTGCAGCTGTAATTGCTGCAAAAGGTGGCTCTACAAAGTATTGACTTTGGGGGGGTGAATAGTTATGCACGCTCAAGTTGTCTGTTTTTTTGTCTTATTTCTTGTTTGTTTCACAAGAAAAAATATTTTGCATCTTCAAAGTGGTAGGAATGTTTTGTAAATCAAATGATACAAATCCCCCCAAAATCTATTTTAATTCCAGGTTTTAAGGCAACAAAACAGGAAAAATGCCAAGGGGTTGGATACTTTCGCAAGCCACTGTAATCAGTGAATTAAAATAGAATATTGACAAATTATACAGAAATTGTAGACATTTAATCTTTTCCAACATGTCAACAGACACTTTACTTCAAATAAGTACAAAACATTTCACACTGTTAACTTTCTCTTTATCCCTGGTTAATGTACATTTCAGAGCCTCTTCAATGTGGATGGGTATAGCATACATTTTCAATCAACAAAGACAGCACTTCCAGTTTGTGTTCTTCACTCTGTTGAACTCTTTTGTATTCATCCCTAGGCACAGCACATGGAACCACCGTTGGCATGCAAAACATTCAATCTAAAACAGAACAAAGCGTAAACACGTTATAAATAATATCAAATATCAATGCAGTATGACGAATTAGCCATCCATTGTGTTATATCATACATTGTCTTACATGCCGTCACTGTTGTCAAAAGACTATAAACATGTTAAAGTTACTAACCCAGTCAGTCTTTGGGCCACATCCAGGTTCTTTATCAGTGGCACACATGAAGAAGTTGTTGGCTTTGCTGAACTCTGAAATCATAGGCATGAACTGAACATATGTTTGTCCCACACAACTACATAAAAAATAAAGAATTGACATTTACTTTGAATGAAATATCATTACATCTCAGCCATTTCTTTTCACAGTTGCTCCATGGGTTTTTGTGAAGGTTCTATATCCATTTGGGAGGGGATGTTGGGGAAGTTCTGTGCAACTTCCTTGGCCATCTACACCAGAAAATAAAATTGAGTTTTTGACCTAATTGTCACATAACAGCTAACCATTCATTATTGAAAATATAACTATCAAACCTGCATTACAAAGACCCCGCAGCTGAAGGTGTCCTGCTGCATGGTGGGAGTTATTTCCCCTCCTTTCCACTTTATGTCCACCCAGTCGTCTTTTCCATGGCAGGATCTTCTCATTTTGAAGTATTCTCTTTTTTATGTGAACATAATGGAATTCTGATTAGATATAGGCAAATTAATACACAGGCCAAAACTGTATGCTGTTTTCCTTATCGGCATAATCTAGTAGAGGTAATTTCCTTTATGCCCCATTCTACACACAGCCTAAATTATAGGCACTGAACCATTTACAGGAGAATAATAAAAGTAGTATATAGGATCCAACCCTATCACAGTGAATAAATGTAGAGCGTTCATCAGAACGTGCTTAAAGAAAGTAAGATCACAGATGGCAGTGCCCACCAAGTCTATGACAATAGATCATTAATTGTAAGCACCAATTTAAAATGTGTTTTGTCAAAATAAGATCTGAAAATGTCAGTTGTTGAACATAATACTTCTATTTGCCATAGCAATTTATGATACATGCAGTTAATGAATATTCAATGTACCGACACTAAATGTAGGACGGACATACCCACATACAGTATACACACACAAAGAGGCACTTTTCAGCTAAGTTTTTACCACTCAGAATCCAGAACGGATATGACAATGGGGGCAGCACAGGACCTAATAAACCTTTACAACAATCAACTTTTTGATCTTCTTGACTTCTTATCTGGTAAACTGCTACTGTGTGTCAAGAAAGGAGCCCCAATTAGGGGTTAGTGTACTCCAGTAAAAAAGGGCTGGTTTAGATTAGAAACTATTGCCCAGGGTCCCCGTTCATAGGGGCATGAGAGACTAGTCAGTGGTAGAATTGAGTTGGCACTTTATTGGCCCAAACACACACAGACCCACAAGGTTGAGGTCACTCATGGACAGTAATTAGTGAACAATGTTTTTTTTCCCGCATTGACGCATTGTGTGTTCTAACTGAATAGGATCCAAAGTGTTAGGAAATATTTGTTCCCATAAACACAAAGAAGGATGTTTCTCCTCATACCTCTGGCACTTTAGTCAGACTGCCAGACTGTGTAAAAACGTTATGATGGGGCCGGCAACGGAGTTCCCATTGGCCAAGCACCACGGAGACCAATCAGGAGAGAATACAGACAGGTCAAGGGTGCCGATTGAAAGTCAAGGGGTGTGTCTGCCCTTTGGATTACTCTCTCCTTACAGAGAACCCCTGTGGTTCAAGTCAAGAGCTACCCTCCCCCTTTCAGTCAGCTCTGTGCATGTCTGAAAGTGACAGAGCCAGCAGCCAAGATAGTTTTTTACAGTATGTCATAAAATTATTACACTTATGAATGTATGTAAAATGCTAATATGTATTAGATCCAGTACAATGGAATAACTAACACCTGAATTTGAATGCAGCATGTTCTGATTCCTCCTTCTCTTTCTGTCCAGCAGGGTCAACCAAAAACACTTGGCCTGATGGTTCATGCAGAGACCTGGGAAGCAATATAGAAATGTATTGATCCCTTAAATTATTTTATAATTAAATCACACATATCACAACCCTAATACCTCTTACCAAAAATTTACCTAACTCAATTTTGGAAAAATGATTTTACTCACAATGAACTTCCAGTGGTTCTGGTCCACATTCAAGAAACTCATGACAGCATTGTAGTTACTGAAGTTCACCTGAAATAAATAATTTTACATGCTTGCCACTAAGCCAAACAAAATGTATCAATAGTTAATCCTTTAAAACTCCACTAACAGATTTGATTAGTACCTTGGGCAGACTATGCTTGCGCACTAAACTTCTTTCTCCATTTAGAATGACTTGGGCTGAGTAATGATTTAGGATGTAAATCTTTGTCCCGTCACCGCAGCTTTTTGTGGTTGCTTGAAAGTACCATTCGATTGTCTGTGTAAGGAGAGAAGGTAAAACCACAAATGCTTTGAATGTGAAGAACATTATACAAATAATTAAGCATAAACTAAAATATATAGACATTGCAGAGAATATTGGTTAGTTAGAAGGATTGTTTATCGATATTTAAAACAAACGTAATTACATTAGCCTTTGTTTTTATTTTTCTAATATATTCTGACTACATGCAACTGAATGGGTCATTGTCACATATATGCCTTGTTAGGGAGATTAAGTATCATACATAAGGTGTTATGTAGTCAAAAAAGTGTGTTATTGCTGACAATACTGTGTTTACGTGATGACACATCTTCACCATTTACTTTAAAGTGATAGAATAAGGGCCATACATATTTAAGTGTATGTCATCAGAAACATTCAACTCCAATTCCAGTTAACTACATAATGATATTACATGTCCTTAGACTTGGTTAGGTGCACATCTAATGTACTTCTATGTTCATCCTGATTGAAAAAATGCTTATTGTCATGTTATGACCAGTATTTATTACCTCACCCACAAGCCATTTGTGGGGTTGCAGAGTTTTAAACTCTGAATGATGGAGAAGGAAAGAGGACTTTTTGTCTGTAGACCTCACAACAGCAACCACCACCTCGCAATTCTTTCTTCGCCACAGAGCTGTGACCTGCAATACGCAAATTAAACACATTTAGAAGAGTTATTGTCCACTTAAACATGAACTGAAAACAATCTATCACAATCCTTTAACATTTGGGGAAAAAAACATACCTGGCCTGCAGCCTCGTTGTCTTGGAGTGATGTTGCCTCATCCCTGCTTTCATCTTTCTTGTGGTGTGCCTTCCCTGCTGGTTTCTTTTTACCCTTCTTCTTTGGCTCAGGTAATTGTCTGGGAGGCTGGAAATACTTTGACCTGGACTTGTCAGGTGAGTCTTTTCTTTGTCTCTTGGCCCACTGCTCCTCTTCCTGGTCCAACGACTTCATGCGGTAGGGGGATTTAGTGAACAGTGATTCTGGCAGATCATCTTTTATTATGTGCTCCCTATACCATCCTTGGAGGGTGGCATGCGTGTTCAAAATGAATCCAGCTGGACGGAGGAATTTCTTCTTTTGCAAAATGGAATGCTTCAGGATCCAGAACCACTGTTCCACATAGCAGTTGGTGTCCCGTGATTTCACTGATTGCAATGTTGTGTTGGTCACATTACAATATCTTGTAAGGTCACCCAGCAGCATCCCACTCCATAGGGAGAAAATGGCCATGTAAGTGTCCATTAGAACATTGATTATCCCAGGGCAGAAAAACATATTTTTAAGAACTGACATGAATTCACGTGTGAAGGGAGATTGTCCACATATTGTTTAGTTTTTTGCTGACATTGCACTTTCTTCATAACTGTCATCTCTCATCACGTCCTCCACTTTTACCTTCTCTGACTTCATAATACTCTCATCTAAATGCTTTTGTGATTCATCCACAAGATGACTTTTATGTTGTGATTTGAAAAGCACACACGTGTCTAAAGACATCGAGTGCCTCGAAGAAAGAGGTGCTGTTGAGCAACAACGCAAAGCAAATGGTTGCATATTCTTTGAGCCCATTGTCATTTGTTTTCTTCCCAAATCCCTGGGCGACAGCCTTAAGGATGTGGGCAGAGCACAGATGGAACACTGTGAAGTCTTCGCAATCTTCTTTTTCCTCCAAGGAAACTATGCTGTGGGCTCTGTTTAGATAAGAAGTGATGCTCTCTTTGTTAAATGAGAGCAATACACTTCCAATCTGCGCCCAGCTGAAATCAGCCTCCTGTTTCACCTTGCAGCTTATCATTTGTGAGTTTGCGTACTGTCTCCATTAACCAAAAGGTTATTGTTGGGATGGAGTGCTGAACACTAAGCATTTCGGATACGGGGAGGGATGGTTTATCCTTGCCCATTCCGGGCAGAACCAGAGCATAGTACAGAACTCTTAGACACAACCCCACCAGTGGCATCAAGATGAAGAGTCACTGGACTGCGCTTTCTCAGATGTTCAACTAGGATCTTTAAACCCTCTTCTGTGTACAAGTGAACGCCAAACGGCTCGACTTGGAGGTGCTGCATGTATCCAGATGTAGTAGAATTTCTGTCCATCATCAATATTTCCCTTTCAATTGTCATCTATATTAGCTAGTTTCATGATATGCTCTGTTTCTAAAGTGTTGTTAACTCAATCATTTTGTTGTTGTTGTATGTTTTCTGTAATGACATTAAAAGTTAATTAATCACTATGTTGATACCTTTACGTCACTCAGAAATACAAAAAGCTATCAAAATGTAAGTTGATCACTGTACAGGAAACAATCTGTAGTATCAACGTGTAGTTGTGGTGTGCATGTTATACATTTTGGTGTTACACAAAAGATGTTGGAATTAATTTTTCCAGTTAGAAATAGTAGGCCATGCATCAAATAACTATTTTCATCAGAAAAAGTAACCCTCAAATGCACTGCTGCATTTTGTAAGCTATCTGCAGGTGGCTTGTTGTGAATACACTCAAAGATCAAGTCAATGATCAACTGCGTGCTAATACTCACAGTAGCAAGATTTGTCTTAATGTATATGAAAGTGATGCTATGAAAAGGATTCTTTCACGTTATCAAGCTCACTCTGACTGACAAATCACTGCCTATTACTGTAATTAAAAAGAGCATATGAAAATTCTCCAAAACATAGGAGAGGTCCAGTAACGATGAGCATACAGAGAATTGTATGCTTGTTCATGAAACATTGTTTTTTATGAGGCCTACATGTGCGCCTTCCTTTAAGCACCTCTGTTCGAACACCTCTCCTGTCCTTGCTCCATACTGTCACGTCTCCTCCCGTTGCTCCCCTCCAGCGCTCTGATTCGCCTGTCTACTGAGCCACCGGTCTGAGCGCACCACCTCGGCAACACCGGAATAGAAACCCAATGCACCCTAATCACCTCCAGCACACCTGCACCTCATCATCTCATCACCACCCCTATATAGCCCTGGACTGTTCAGTGTTGTGTTGTGTGATTGTTAGTGTCATGTCGTGTACTCGCTCTTTGTTGTTCTCTTGCTCAGTGTTAAGTAAACCTTTACATTGTTGATGTCTGCGTCCTGCCTCTTCGTATCCTCAGTACTCGTCACACATACCACATACAGCCATTTCCGGATCTTTTCAGTGTCCATGTGAAAGATAATTATTGCGAGGCTGGACCATTTGTTAACTTCCACTTCTTTTTTTGAACACCCATGTGAAATGAAGGCCTGCAAAACTGCCTCTCTCCCTCCACCTTTTTTCCACAGATCTGATTCTGAGCTTCTGTGGCCTTTTTTAATAAGTCCCAGGGCTTTGAAAGGCAAACTGGACTCTTGAGGCAAAGAGCTGGGTGACCAATGCAAATATTAAACAAACTTCTAAAAGTATGCTTTATACTAAACACAACCAGCTTAGTGGACAACATGACAACTAATGTCACAGTACCATGCAGCTGTATGCGCCAACTACAAAGGACAGTTACACGTATTTCCAAACAAATGTGGACAAAAACATGACAATAACTATTACAAACAACAGCAAGTATTGCATGGAGTGCATAAGGATGAGCAGTGTACAAGCAAACATAAGTTGCAGAGTGTTTATGGCAAAGTTGTCAGATATACAGAGCATCAAGGCCCTCCGGAGCACCCTTCCCTGCAGTTCTAGAAATGACATTGTCATAATCTAATATGAGAAGGATGGTCATATGGATCAGGGTTACTTGTTAGAAGGAGAAAAGTAGGAGCGTTTTATTTATGTTTGTCTGTATATAAGCAATGCACTGGGACCAATGGATTTCGCTCATTGCCAGATGTGTGACCCAACACGATTGGCCCCGTGTGGGCAGCCCTTATCAGCCACAAGTAGTTATGGCCCACAGTCATATATTAAACAGTAGATGAGCTGATGTCATAGGCCAACTGTACAGTTTATTCACTATTTTAGAGGCCACCCTCAGGCAAATGAGTCCGGTACATCTGGACCAGAACCAGGTTATTCTCCAGTGCTGTGACCCTCATCAAAAAACAAGTCCAGAAAATAGTGATGACTCTACTGTCACTACAACAGCATCCGCCTCTACTGTCCATATCCCACAGCTGACTTAACATTTACCATTGCACTGAGCTGTAGTATTTCTTTATTCACATTCATACAGCTGTGAAAGTGTTTTTATCGCTGCCAACAAGATTTTTATGTTGCAAAGTCAAATTAAACAGAACTAGTTAGTAGTATACGTTTATGTACCAGGGAAAACAAGGCTTTTCGACATGAAATGACTTACCAGTGTCACACAAAAGGCTTAGTCTTTGATATTTCAACATAGTAAGGACAAAAACGCTTTTAGACCTACAAGCTACATTGAAGCTTCAGACTATATAGTTTCTGTGGGCCATTTGACAGATAGTTGTTTACATTAACATGGAAAAGCACAGTCTCCAGTCCGACTGGGTAAAAGCATCTGGTTCAAGCATATTGTTAAAGAATATTCATAATAGAAGAACCTGTGTTGCTTTGTTCGTTGACTATAAACATTGCCAGATTGTTTACATGACGGTGCCTGTATCATTCAGCAATAGCAACTGTTATCTCTCTGGTGGCAAACAGACTTGCTGTCTCCAGCTGACCATTTGCTTACTGGCCTGGGCAAATGTGCATCTCTGTCATCTTATCAAAGACCACGTTGTCCTTAACCACGACAGTTTTCCCAAGGGAAAAAGCAGAGTCATATAGACATTCTAAATTACTCATAAAACACTTTAGGAATTCTAATTCTTCAAAGACAAAATAATTCGCTCCTAAGATATGTAAGCATTTGAAAAGCATTTATTAGTGTATTTCTTATTATTACCTTGTAAAAGTTGAATGTAGTTACAGGTGAAGATGGGCCTGCTATGTCATTGATAGTTGTGTAGTTCTAACTTTTATAAAAATGTTTTAATATAGAATAATTAATCATTTATGACAAAATAAGATTAATGCAAATACTCAGATGTGAAGGTTTACAGGTTTATTCAAGAAATTGGATGTAAGAAATCTGCAGGTTGTCCTCCATTAAAATAACTAATGGTCTTTGAAGTACTAGTGGCCTGCTTACATGAGCACACATTTGAAATAAATATACCACTGGTGAAGAATATGAGACATGTTGAACCAAACATAAGGGCCTATGGTTGATAGAGAAGAAAGAAAGGTGTTTTGGAGAAAAGCTTCAGGTTGAGTTCTGGATTTTGTTGCACAAATACACACAACATTCCTAAATGGACAGACAAATTGGCAGAGCATATACCCTCTACCGAAGTATCTCTGATCTGGTAAGAAAACGTGGCAATCTTTATAGTCAGCATCAAAGAAACACAGGGCTTGTCAGCACTTTTGCATACAGAACAAAGCGATCCTGCAGGTATTGTTACAATACAGTACATATTATCTCTGTAGGGGTCTCAGACAAACTGGTCCCGATATTCAATTTGTATTGTGCTGCCACATGTGAGTCTTTACCCATCCTTCCTGTCAGATTAATAGACATGAGGGTGTCTCTGGGAAGAAGGCTATGGATATGGGAATCTCAGTTGTCATGGATCTGGGGGCGTCTACAGCTAGAGGGCTCTCATGGTTCTTGGAGTGTAGACAAATGGTAGAAGGTGAGAGGGTGTTATGAAACGGGAGGGGGGTGGCCTGGTGCTTATAACATAATGACACCTGAATAGAACTACACTGAAAAGGCATCATATCGTCCACTCAGCAGGACCTGAGTAAGCAAGAAACTGGAGACAACATTTTATGCCCGACCATAAGACTTACAAAAAATTATAACATTAACTCGGAATTTCAACAGTTACACAGTCTTTGGCCATCGTATTGAAGCTTGAGGACTGTTAGAAAGGAGTCTAGGGACCATCGAAAATTTATGTACAATCGTGTAAGATGAAAATGGACAAACTAAAGGGTGTGCAATATAGAAGGGTAGTCAATTGACATTCTGAACCTTGTTTGAGGTCAGTAGGTCACATGACCAAGGAGCTATTGAAATTAAAAAATTTGAAAAATGTATGTAAAATCGTGTGAGATGAAAAGGGACAAACAAAAGCTTGTGCAATATAGAACGGTAGTCAGTGGACATTCTGAACCTTGGTTGAGGTCAGTAGGTCACATGACCAAGGAGCGATTGAAATTTGAATGTAAAAAAGTTTGTACTTTGTTTACGCTCCCTTACTAATTCAACTAGGAATATGGAATGCTGCTCGCATTTCCACATGTTTATTAGCTGTGGAAAGCGAATTAATGTCCAAATCGTGAAAATAAGACCTGTGCAATGTTGTGAGCAATTTTTCCAACATCATGACACTTATTTGGAGTCTGTGGCTCAAGTGGTTTGAAAGCTATTGAAACCTGAAACTGTCTTTACCTCGGTCTTAACTATATACTGTTTACAGGGTAAGGAAACCAATATGTAAAACAATTTATTTGGGTGAACTATCATATTTCATGGGAGTTACCTTTTATTTGATAGATGGTTAATTATGTGGGGGGCATAATACAGTGAAACAATGCTGGAACATTGATCAAACTGGACAGTGGTGGTCCACAGTGGTGCAAAAGTTGTTGCTCTGTCCCCCCACCCTGCAGTAACAATATTCTCATTGCGGAGTCGGGGACGTAAGTGACGGAATGACGTTGCTTCCTTTCAACATGGCGCTGACAGTTTGCTAATAGAAATGAGTGGGGTTTCCTTTCTGGAATAAATAATATTTTGGTTTCTTCTTAGTACTCCTATATTAGACTCTGCTAAAAAAACGAAGACAACAAGAACACCTTTCTGTCCACGGGACAGCAGCTTTGACTACGGTTCCATCACATCATGTATGAGAGTCAAACGAAAAACATGTTTTTAACCCGAGCACTGGAGAAGATTTTAGCCGATAAGGAGGTGAAAAAAGCTCACCATTCCCAGTTGCGCAAAGCCTGTGAAGTGTCACTAGGTGAGTTTAATTGTGACAACAATGTGTTAGTTTGGGATGTCATCATCATTTGTCATTGGCTACACATCGTGCTACTGCACCCACATCGGCTCGTGCATGCCACGAACTCCCCGGTTCGAAACATGAAGTGCATACATTGTAGCATCAATATGGAATGCGTTCTAAACAAGCATTGCTGCGCTGCAGAATCGAGATTCGATTCAAATACTGAGCCGTAAACTAGCTTAACAGAAATCAAGCAAGATCACTACCAGATATGTAGTTTGTTATGATGCTTGTTGTCATCTGCGTTGTAGCCTAGGAGAGGGCGCAGAATACTCATACCACATTGTGACCCCAACCGTATCCCCTGTGCCTTCCAAAGCCGGTGTTAATAATGTTGTCAATGTTTACTGTTTACATTGGCAGATTCATTGTTTACATGGGCAGATCACACAAATGCAAATATGGTATTGATTGCAATTGATTGAATTCTCTAAGGAGATTAAACATGGTACAAAAAAATATAAGCTATTGCATTATTTTCATTCAGGATTACCATTTGAATTTGATGAACAAAACTAGACAGGGGATGTCAAATGGCACCCTATTCCTAATAAAATACACTACTTGTAACCAGAGGCCTATGGGCCCTGGACAAAAGTAGGGCTGGCACAATAATCGTATTATCGTGTAACCGACAATAACCGTGAACTAAGGAAAATAATCATCTTAACGCATTCATTTTAGGAGAGAATTCAACTTTCAACTTTATTTTCAAGTAGATACAGTGGGGGAAAAAAGTATTTAGTCAGCCACCAATTGTGCAAGTTCTCCCACTTAAAAAGATGAGAGAGGCCTGTAATTCTCATCATAGGTACACATCAACTATGACAGACAAATTGAGAAGAAAAAAATCCAGAAAATCACATTGTAGGATTTTTTTATGAATTTATTTGCAAATTATGGTGGAAAATAAGTATTTGGTCACCTACAAACAAGCAAGATTTCTGGCTCTCACAGACCTGTAACTTCTTCTTTAAGAGGCTCCTCTGTCCTCCACTCGTTACCTGTATTAATGGCACCTGTTTGAACTTGTTATCAGTATAAAAGACACCTGTCCACAACCTCAAACAGTCACACTCCAAACTCCACTATGGCCAAGACCAAAGAGCTGTCAAAGGACACCAGAAACAAAATTGTAGACCTGCACCAGGCTGGGAAGACTGAATCTGCAATAGGTAAGCAGCTTGGTTTGAAGAAATCAACTGTGGGAGCAATTATTAGGAAATGGAAGACATACAAGACCACTGATAATCTCCCTCGATCTGGGGCTCCACGCAAGATCTCACCCCGTGGGGTCAAAATGATCACAAGAACGGTGAGCAAAAATCCCAGAACCACACGGGGGGACCTAGTGAATGACCTGCAGAGAGCTGGGACCAAAGTAACAAAGCCTACCATCAGTAACACACTACGCCGCCAGGGACTCAAATCCTGCAGTGCCAGACGTGTCCCCCTGCTTAAGCCAGTACATGTCCAGGCCCGTCTGAAGTTTGCTAGAGTGCATTTGGATGATCCAGAAGAGGATTGGGAGAATGTCATATGGTCAGATGAAACCAAAATATAACTTTTTGGTAAAAACTCAACTTGTCGTGTTTGGAGGACAAAGAATGCTGAGTTGCATCCAAAGAACACCATACCTACTGTGAAGCATGGGGGTGGAAACATCATGCTTTGGGGCTGTTTTTCTGCAAAGGGACCAGGACGACTGATCCGTGTAAAGGAAAGAATGAATGGGGCCATGTATCGTGAGATTTTGAGTGAAAACCTCCTTCCATCAGCAAGGGCATTGAAGATGAAACGTGGCTGGGTCTTTCAGCATGACAATGATCCCAAACACACCGCCCGGGCAACGAAGGAGTGGCTTCGTAAGAAGCATTTCAAGGTCCTGGAGTGGCCTAGCCAGTCTCCAGATCTCAACCCCATAGAAAATCTTTGGAGGGAGTTGAAAGTCCGTGTTGCCCAGCGACAGCCCCAAAACATCACTGCTCTAGAGGAGATCTGCATGGAGGAATGGGCCAAAATACCAGCAACAGTGTGTGAAAACCTTGTGAAGACTTACAGAAAACGTTTGACCTGTGTCATTGCCAACAAAGGGTATATAACAAAGTATTGAGAAACTTTTGTTATTGACCAAATACTTATTTTCCACCATAATTTGCAAATAAATTCATTAAAAATCCTACAATGTGATTTTCTGGATTGTTTTTCTCTCATAGTTGACGTGTACCTATGATGAAAATTATAGGCCTCTCTCATCTTTTTAAGTGGGAGAACTTGCACAATTGGTGGCTGACTAAATACTTTTTTCCCCCACTGTATACAGCAGTTTACCCAATAGCAGTTTTACTTTTTTACATGAATAAGATAAAGTTAGTCATCATTTTAGGAGCAGAACAGCATGGTCTGGAGGAGAAGCTTTATTTCCGGGGTGTCACCAAAGCTGTATTGTATTCATTAGGTGTGTCATAGCTAATTTTCAAAGATGCATTATGATATATTATGAGCTCAAAACATTTTCCATCAAAAATAATTATGACAATAACCATGGCCATTACAATTAATAGTTACTCAAAATTCCATAATCGTCACAGCCCTGGTCAAAAGTAGTGCACTATAAAGGGAATAGGGTGCCATTTGGGATGCAACCATAACAGTTACTGACATAATAGTAGGGTATTTTCGCTAGCCCAATATTAGACCTCTGATTAATTATTTAATTATGCCAATGTTTTGTTCTAGCTTTGCGCGCACACACTTCCTTTACTTCCCGTCTGGGGCAGCACCTGCCCCTTTTGCAGGACTCATTAGCTCACAACAGACAGGTGTGAACCACAGACAAGTGTGTGCGCAAAGCAAAAAAAACAAAACCTTGCCATCCATAGACTGCATATAGGGTAAGGAAACCAATATGTATTTGTGTCATATGGGTCAACTATCCCTTTAACATTGTTCACACTTTTTTCACTTAATAGCAGCAACAACACCATCTAGTGGTAAGACCTGGTAATATCAGGATGTATTATGGGACATAAACCTAACAACATCAATGACTAGTTTCTCTGAACAGGGGGGAAAAGCTAGTGGGTGGCTTTTGGCAAACCGGATGTTGGGTACTATTTATATTTAATATAATATCAGTCCTATAAATTAAAATGGCCAATTTAGGTGCAATCAATTAGTTAATTTTCCAGAGATCAAATTATATATAAATATTTTGGTCGCCGGAATACTTATCTTATCTGTTTCTAACTGCAGAAACCATTTCAGAACAATCTGAGATGGTGGGTGCCATGGCTTGCTGAAATGACATGGAATGACCCGTATGACACACATAGACTTACACACTGCCTATCATGCATTGCTTATACCCTCCTAAGTATACTGTAGATCAAAAGTGAAATATTAATCTTTGCCCTGCTGAAGGCAGATGTCCAAAGCACACGTTTCCAGTCTTGATAATTCGGGAAAATTGTATTTTTAATTTCCTTCTCAAGACTAGAATCCCATTCAATAAATAATGTATTATTTGCTGTGGCACCACTGATTAATTAATTATTGTTCACCTGCAGTGTTAATGAGAGGGGTAACACGTCTGAAGTCTGTTCTTTGTTTGCATCCCACATGGCACCCTATTCCCTATGTAGGGAACTAGTTTTGACTAGGGCCCATAGGGCTCTGGTCAAAAGTAGTGCATTATGGAATAGGGTGCCATTTGGGACGTAGACTGGATTGTGTTCTCACTGGTTCGAGGCAGGTATGGGGACGGGGACAGTGGAGGAAGCTATACTGTTAGAAGCACACTGAAGTTCGTTTCACTCCCCCTCTCCAGGTGATACAGTACAAACAGTGGAGCTATGATGATCTTTGTTTTCAGTAGAGGCTGTCATCTCATCTCTAGACATCTAAAGCATGCTGATACAACGTTGATGAACTGAGAGCGGATGTAGTCAGCTTATTAGTGTTTGAACTGTGTCTCTCCCTCTCCTAGTTGGCAGAGACTAAATAATAGGGGAGCACTGTATCTATGTTATAATGAAATATATTTTACCTTAGCTTTGTTGTGATCAGCCTGTAGATTCAAGTGAACATTTAGGTAGATGGTCAAGGAGAATGTGTTGTCCATAGTGATATTTTAAACAGTTCACTCTTAACTTTTAGCATGCATCCCAAATAGCACCCCATAGGGCTCTGGTCAAAAGTAGGTCACTATATAGGGAATAGAGTGCCATTTGGGATGCAGTTAAGTATTTTCCAAACGATTGAGAAGTGGTTTATTGAACTAAAACAGAGGGTCTTTGTACACCACCACCCTCCATATGAGCACCCATAACCCCCATCATCTGCAATGTAAGATCATGATAATAACATTACAAGATGGCTGCCATCCAAGATTAAACCTAGTAGATGATGACCATGACCCCCAACCTCACCTTCACTGGCTGTAGATTGGCTGCTCGACCGTGGAGTCGCGGACAGATACTGGATGTTTCATTAGCCGCATTAAATGCCTGGATGACCTGCTGCCTCTTTACTTGGTTTTGGGGGTAAAATATGGTGCAGATGTTTTCTCAGATTGTTTACTGATTGCCTTTGGGGTTGACATGTCATGGGGGTGCATTTGTGTCTTCTGCATTCCACCGTACACTAGGCTAGTTATTTAGTTAATTTTCATTCTGTATTGATTGAGTCTGGTACGCTATTTAGCTGTCGGTGCCTCCCTTTACTTTGTAATGTAAATGATGGAGGAGGAGTGGAGGGTATCTCTGTATCTGCCATGGTCCAAAGTATTGAACTATGTAGGGAGTTGGTTTGTGGTTATAGATTGGCTGGTTGGTGGAGGCTAGGAGTGATGATGTCACTGACATGAGGCCATTGGTGATGATCTCATCATGACTCATGAAGGACTCATGAAATGGACAGTAGCTCCTATGCAGAGATATGTAATATTATATTACAGTATTGGATATTTTTTTCTCCTGTTCAAAGACTCGGAGCATCTCAACTGTAATTGTAATGGGAGTTTTTTTTAGCTGGATTAAAATGGGGCTTAGGTGATTGGCGTGACAGTGTCAGTGGCCAATGCCGCTGTCTGCGACAGGACATTTTAGAGGCCCTTAACCGCAGAGACAAAATGTAGCTGTTTTAAAGCTAATTTCCAAAATTCTACACATTTTGTCATGCCTTATGCCTTGTTCTTATGCTATCTGAGGGACTCAAACATTATAACAAAATCAATAGGGGCCCCATGCCAAAAATACTCCTGAATGCATAATATTTGTAATTTTAGATGCTCCCTGACTGTCTAGTATTTATTTTGGTGATTTGTTATTTCCCCAAGATTATCTTATAAAAAAAAATAGGTCTATGATCTTTTCTACATACTTTATATCTGTTTTTAGTCATTTAAGTTTACACTGAAAATTATTTACCATCCTGAAAATGATTTACAAAAAAACACTTTTTTCCTTCTCTTTTCTACTGTTTGGACTTAGGCGGCCCGAAAAAACACTTAGGCGACCCTCCAAATGCTTCTCTATACAGACAAAACCCTGATTGCCAGCCTACTTCATTATCTGTATGGAGTGTTCAAATCTCCTAATCTTCTATGAAGGTCAAGGGCAGGAATTTATAGTCGTGGAGGACATGGGCTAATTTGACAAAGTGCCCATGCCTTCATGTAATGAAGCTCTCTACTACTGGGGTATTACATTGGCTGTTGATGTATTGACCTTGATAATTGTTCATGTAGTAATAGCAGCATCATACAGGTCATGCAGGGCCAATATCATGGCTCTTTGGTTCATTGTTTCTCTCTTTCTGTTTACAGAGGAAATTAAAGAAGAAACAGAGAAACTGAGGTAGGTTTATTTTGAGATATAGTGTGTGTGTGTGTGTGTGTGTGTGTGTGTGTGTGTGTGTGTGTGAAATGTCATCTGTAGTAAATAATGTCAAGGTTTGTTTTGATGTGTCTCGTTTTCTCCCCCAATCCCTTTGTTGTGATTGGTTAATAGCCAGATGGGCCAGTGAACTGAAGCTCAATGCAGCTCGGTGACCCACACATCTCCCGCTGCCTTCTGTGTGGCGGTTTCATTTCTTTCACACCTGAACTCTCACAAGTCCTAGTCACCACCCCAGACCCCATGCTGAAACACTGACCAGGCACACTCCCAAGTGATTCCAAAATAGCTTTTTATCCCCTATATAGTGCACTATATAGGGAAAAGGCTGCCATTTGAGACACACACACTATAGCACAGCAGTCTATGAAGCTTTAATCACTCCTCACTCAATGTTAAAAACAAGACACTTTTTGATTTATTGACAAAAACAAATGTGCGTTGGGGAGATGAACGCCTCTCGAGTCTGAGATAATAAACAAATAAAGTTTATTACAAAACATGACTCAGCTTATCTGCTTCATAGCCAGCCTTGTTAAAGTTTGAGGAAATGAGAGGGAGGATGGAGCCGAGACGAGAAGTGTGATAAAGAAGAGTGACTCAGTACTGATGGTCAGCATCCCCCACCTAACTGACAATGGCTACATCCTGATTCTCTACCCTTCTCCTGAAGTGTGCACTTGCACACGCCCCCTCATGGATTTGAAAGCATTGGATTGATATAAGCATTGGCTGTAGGGAGTTTCCACCATTGTTCCATTGGAGGCAGTGTTCAAGTGCACACTTCTGGAGAAAGGTAGAGAATCGGAATGCACCAAGTGTGTTTGTGACAGTGTCCACCAAGCCGACACTGGTACTCCTCTCCTGACCTCCTCCCGATCTCGCTAACCTTCTCTGCAGTCTGCACGCAACTCTACTTCCAGCTGCCTACCTGAATGAATCACAGCAATGCTAATGTTTACAGTGGACCTTAGGAGCATCAATATGACTGTAGCATGGAGGCCTATTGGGGGCAGTTGGCCATTGCTCACGAGGAACAAACGTTTCATATTAGATGGTTGAATTCTTCAGACGTTTGTTTGGCCTAATGTTTTAACCATTTAGTTGTCACTCTGTATTCCCCCTTTAGTCCCCCTCCTGGAGACAACAATGCTTATTCCAGTGCTCTACCACCGGTCAAGTCTAAGGATACCGTCGTAGAAGCAGACAAGTACTTCCTGCCGTTTGAGTTAGCCTGCCAGTCCAAATGTCCTCGCATCGTCATCACATCTCTAGATTGTTTACAGGTCAGTAGCAGGTTACACTACACACACACACACACACACACACACACACACACACACACACACACACACACACACACACACACACACACACACACATTACACACATTACACACACACACACACACACAGATTCAGTAAACATATGTCTTATCTTATGCAAATGGAAGTTATTAAATGTCTACAGTATTTATCTGGATTATTGTATCATACACAGTTAAGGTAAGGTTTATCCTCACTTTTCTTTCTCCAGAAACTCATTGCTTATGGCCACCTCACTGGAAACGCTCCAGACAACACTACACCTGGAAAGAGGTTAATCGATAGAATCATCGAGACCATATGTGGCTGCTTTCAAGGCCCTCAGACAGACGAAGGTGTTCAGCTGCAGATTATAAAGGTGTGTGGTCTATGAGCTCTCCTCTCCTCTCTGTGACAGACAGACCAGCCCCAGCCTGCCTCTCCTCTTCACTCCTCCCCAGTGTTAATCCTGTGTCTGGCATGACTGGCCCTGTTGGCCTGTGTCTGTCTGTCGTCTAACCACTGAGCAGATAACACTAATCAATGGTGTGTTCAGGCCCTTCCTCTCAGGGTTGTGCCAAACTAGTTGATCTAACAGTTGACGCATACAGTACCAGTCAAATGTTTGGACACACCTACTCATTCAAGGGTTTTTCTTTATTTTTACTATTTTCTACACTGTAAAATAATAGTGAAAACATAAAAACTATGAAATAACACATATGGAATCATGTAGTAACCAAAAAAGTCTTAAACAAATCAAAATATATTTGAGATTTTTCAAATAGCCATCCTTTGCCTTGAGGACAGCTTTGCACACTCTTGGCATTCTCTCAACCAGCTGAACCTGGAATGCTTTTCCAACAGTCTTGAAGGAGTTCCCACATATGCTGAGCACTTGTTGACTTCTTTTCCTTCACTCTGCCATCCGACTCATCCCAAACCATCTCAATTGGGTTGAGGTCAGGGGATTGCGGAGGCCAGGTCATCTGATGCAGCACTCCATCACTCTCCTTCTTGATAAAATAGCCCTTACTCAGCCTGGAGGTGTGTTGGGTAATTGTCCTGTTAAAAACAAATGATAGTTCCACTAAGCCCAAACCAGATGGGATGGTGTATCGCTGCAGAATGCTGTGGTAGCCACCCTGGTTAAGTGTGCCTTGAATTCTAAATAAATCACAGACAGTGTCACCAGCAAAGCACCCCCACACCATAACACCTCCTCCTCCATACTTTACGATGGGAACTACACATGCAGAGATCATCCGTTCACCCACACCGCGTCTCACAAAGACACGGCGGTTGGAACCAAAAATCTCAAATTTGGACTCCAGACCAAAGGACACGTTTCCACCGGTCTAATGTCCATTGCTCGTGTTTCTTGGCCCAAGCAGGTCTCTTCTTCTTATTGATGTCCTTTAGTAGTGGTTTCTTTGCAGAAATTCGACCATGAAGGCCTGATTCACGCAGTCCCCTCTGAACAGTTGATGTTGAGATGTCTGTGACTTGAACTCTGTGAATAATTTATTTGGGCTGCAATTTCTGAGGCTGGTAACTCTAATGAATTTATCCTCTGCAGCAGAGGTAACTCTGGGTCTTCCATTCCTGTGGCGGTCCTCATGAGAGCCAGTTTCATCATAGCGCTTGATGGTTTTTGCGACTGCACTTGAAGAAACTTTTTAAAGTTCTTGAAATGTTCTGTATTGACTGACCTTCATGTCTTAATGTAATGATGGACTGTCGTTTCTCTTTGCTTATTTGAGCTGTTCTTGCCATAATATGGACTTGGTCTTTTACCAAATAGGGCTATCTTCTGTATACCACCCCTACCTTGTCACAACACAACTGATTGGCTCAAACGCATTAAGAAGGAAATAAATTCCACAAATGAACTTTTAAGAAGGCACACCTGTTAATTGAAATGCATTCCAGGTGACTACCTCATGAAGCTGGTTGAGAGAATGCCAAGAGTGTGCAAAGCTGTCATCAAGGCAAATGGTGGGTATTTGAAGAATCTCAAATATAAAATATATGTTGATTTGTTTAACACTTTTTTGGTTACTACATGATTCCATATGTGTTATTTAATAGTTTTGATGTCTTCACTATTATTCTACAATGTAGAAAATAGTACAAATGGAAAAACCCTTGAATGAGTAGGTGTGTCCAAACTTTTGACTGGTAGTGTATGTAGTGGACATACTCCTCAGTTGTTGGTTTTGACTGTTCAATATTACTGCCCTCTAAGCAATGGCATCAAAATCATGATTTTCAGGGACAGGAGGCACCCATAATTGATTTGTTAATTATATAAATGATTGAACATTTGATGAAATTGGACTAAGTTCTGCAGGGTTTCTCATAATTTTATAATGCTTTGTGTTCAGTCATGAAAAACCTGTCTTGTTTACTGTGAGCAGTAGTGACTGTTAGGTCAGTGCCATAGAAATAGAATAAGTTAAATGGGTGTCTCCATTCAAGTCAATGATGCCAGAATGGGTCTACTGGCAGCCATTTTAAGTGTACCCATAGAAATAAAGCATTCTAGTTCTATGGATGCTGTCCCTCTGCAGGCTCTGCTGACAGCGGTGACCTCTCAGCACATCGAGATCCACGAGGGCACGGTGCTGCAGGCGGTCAGGACCTGCTACAACATCTATCTGGCCAGCAAGAACCTCATCAACCAGACCACGGCCAAGGCCACCCTCACACAGATGCTCAACGTTATCTTTGCACGAATGGAGAACCAAGCAGTAAGCGCACACCTCTCTCTCTCTCTCTCTCTCT